>NC_064572.1:67178415-67486361 GCF_937001465.1 Orcinus orca | reverse complement strand
CACCACAGAAATACAAAGGATTATAAGAGACTACCACAAACAACTATATGCCAATAAAATGGAAAAGCATGAAGAAATGGACCAATTCTTGGAAAGGTACAACTTTCTAAGACTGAACCAGGAAGAATTAGAAAATATAAACAGACCTATCACAAGTAATGAAATTGAAACCGTAATTAAAAATCTTCCAACAAACAAAAGTCCAGGACCAGATGGATTCACAGGCAAACTCTATCAAACATTTAAAGAGCTAACACCGATACTCCTCAAACTCTTCCCAACAATTGCAGAGGGAGAAACACTCCCAAATTCGTTCTATGAAGCCACTATCACCCTGATACCAAAACCAGACAAAGATGTCACAAAAAAAGAAAACTACAGGCCAATATCACTGATGAACATAGATGCAAAAATCCTCAACAAAATACTAGCAAATAGAATCCAACAGCACATTAAAAGGATCATACACCACGATCAAGTGCGGTTTATCCAGGAATGCAAGGATTCTTCAATATATGCAAATCAATCGATGTGATTCAGCACATTAACAAATTAAGGAACAAAAACCATATCATCATCTCAATAGATGCAGAAAAAGCTTTTGACAAAATTCAACACCCATTTATGATAAAAACTCTCCAGAGAGTGGGTATTGAGGGAAGCTACCTCAACATAATAAAGGCCATATACGACAAACCCACAGCAAACATCAATCTCAATGGTGAAAAACTGAAAGCATTTCCTCTAAGATCAGGAGCAAGCAAACAATGTCCACTCTCACCACTCTTATTCAACATAATTTTGGAAGTCCTAGCATGGCACTCAGAGACGAAAAAAAAATAAAAGGAATACAAACTGGAAAAGAAATAAAACTGTCACTGTTTGCAGATGACATGATACTATACATAGAGAATCCTAAAGATGCCATCAGAAAACTACTAGAGCTAATCAATGAATTTGGTAAAGTAGCAGGATACAAAATTAATGCACAGAAATCTCTTGCATTCCTATACACCAACAATGAAAAATCAGAAAGAGAAATTAAGGAAACAATCCCATTTACCACTGCAACGCAAAGAATAAAATACCTAGGAATAAACCTGCTTAAAGAGGTGAAAGACTTGTACTCAGAAAACTATAAAACACTGATGAAAGAAATCAAAGATGACATAAACAGATGAAGAGATATACTATGTTCTTGGATTGGAAGAATCAATATTGTGAAAATGACTATACTACCCAAAGTAATCTATAGGTTCAATGCAATCTCTGTCAAACCACCAATGGCATTTTCCACAGAATTAGAACAAAAAAATTTACAATTCATATGGAAACACAAAAGACCCCGAATAGCCAAAGCAATCTTGAGAAAGAAAAATAGAGTTGGAGGAATCAGGCTCCCCAACTCCAAACTATACCACCAAGCTACAGTAATCAAGACAGTATGGTACTGGCACAAAAACAGAAATATAGACCAATAGTACAGGATAGAATACCCAGAGATAAACCCACACACATATGGTCACCTAATTTATGAAAAATGAGGCAAGAACATACAATGGAAAAAGACAGCCTCTTCAATAAGTGGTGCTGGGAAAACTGGACAGCTACATGTAAAAGAATGAAATTAGAACAATCCCTAACACCATACACAAAAATAATCTCAAAATGGATTAAAGAACTAAATGTAAGACCAGACACAATAAAACTCTTAGAGGAAAACACAGGAAAAACACTGACATAAACCACAGCGAGATCTTTTTAGACCCACCTCCTAGAGTAACAGAAATAAAAATAAACAAATAAGACGTAATGAAATTTAAAAGCTTTTGCACAGCAAAGGAAACCATAAACACGACAAAAAAAGACAACCTTCAGAATGGGAGAAAATATCTGCAAATGAAACAAGAGACAAAGGATTAATCTCCAAAATATACAAACAGCTCATGGAGCTCAATATCAAAAAACAAACAATCCAATTAAGAAATGGGTGGAAGACCTAAATAGACATTTCACCAAGGAAAACATACAGATGGCCAAGAGGAACATGAAAAGATGCTCAACATCACTAATTATTAGAGAAATGCAAATAAAACTACAATGAGGTATCACCTCATGCCAGTCAGAATGGCCATTGTCAAAAAGTCTAGAAACAATAAATGCTGGAAAGGGTGTGGTGAAAAGGGAACCCTCTTGCACTACTGATGGGAATGTAAATTGATACAACCACTATGAAAAACAGTATGGAGGTTCCTTAAAAAACTAAAAATAGAACTACCATACGACCCAGCAATCCCACTACTTGACACATGCCCTGAGAAAACAATAATTCAAAAAGAGTCATGTACCACAATGTTCATTGCAGCACTATTAACAATAGCCAGGACATGGAAGCAACCTAAATGTCCATCGACAGATGAATGGATAAAGAAGATGTGGCACATATATACAACTGAATAGAACTCAGTCATAAAATAAACGAAACAGTTATTTGTAGTGAGGTGGATGGACCTAGAGTCTGTCACACAGAGTGAAGTAAGTCAGAAAGAGAAAAACAAATACTGTATGCTAACGCATATATACGGAATCTAAAAAGAAAAAAAAATTGGTATTGCTGAACCTGGTTGCAGGGCAGAAATAAAGATGTAGACATAGAGAATGGATTTGAGGACACGGGGTGGTAGGGGGAAACTGGGGTGAAGCGAGAGTAGCATCGACATATATACACTACTGAATGTAAAATAGCTAGTGGGAAGCAGCCACATGGCACAGGGAGATCAGCTCGGTGCTTTGTGATGAGCTAGAGGGGTGGGATAGGGAGGGTGGGAGGGAGGCTCAAGAGGGAGGGGATATGGAGACATATGTATGCATATGGCTGATTCACTATGGTATACTACAGAAACTAACACAGTATTGTGAAGCAATTGTACTCCAATAAAGATCTATTTTTTTAAAAAAGAAAAAGAGTTAATGAGTTACTTCTAGTCTCAAAAATCACTAGTTTAGATGAGGCTGGGGTATATTACATTTTTTTTCTTTTAACACGTTTTCTCCTTTTTATCCTAAGTCCACACAGATATGACAGGGTAGGAGAGGGAAGGAACAAGATGGTAAGTAAACCAGATATTTAGGTGTAAATATGAAACCCACAGTTGTTCTGCATTCAAGAGGTACAGGATTTGACAATCATTACCCTGAAAACATCTTTAGCTCACTGCAGATTTCCTCTCTTCTCTGCCCATTTTCAGCCACAGAGCCATCATGAAGAAGGATGTTCAAAGACGTCGCATCTGTAACCCTTGCCAAAGGCACACACCATCTTTGGAAGGAAGACTTTTATTTTCCCTGTCACCTTTAATGCTAGATATACCATCTGAAAGCTGAATTCCAAGTATAAGGTCACTGCACGGAAGCTTCCTAAAGACACAGAGCTTGAAAAGAAATCTTTTTTGGAATGTCACTCCTCTTGCAGCTCACACTTTCCTGATGCAGCCCAGATACACTAATTGGCCTTGCTGTTGACGACAGAAAAAAAAAAGAGAGAAAAGAAAGAACAACAGAAATATTATTTGCCAACATCCCGTTCATGCCCATAATGAGCCCAGGTCTCAGTTGAGAGTAATTAATTGAGATGCACCCAGGAAATGCCCAAGCACAGTTTCCTTGTTCACATGTTGTATGAATGTTCTTTCCCTGTAAAGAACAGTGTGCATTTTCTCCAATTTGGGTTTTGAAAGAGCCAGTTGGAGATCTAAATTATGAGAATCAGATGGTAAAAGTTAACGTTTTTCTTCATGCTTTTAGAATCTGGCAGTTTTATTCTTTTATAACCAATATTTAACAGCACTAGATAATGCCCTCGTTCCTCCAGTACATGTTACAAGGCCAAGTGTCTCTTACTGACCACACCTATCTAACAGATGGGTCTTATACTTCATGAGAAGAATTTTAAGAACAGCAAATTAGTTGCCTGCAATGTAAGATTTCACCAAAATTCAGATGATTTCGCAACAGGAGCCCTCTATCCCAGCACAGATACTGGCTAGAGTTAATTCGTTTCACTTCCAGTGAAGCAGACCCTTCAGTGCCTTATATTCTTAGCCCTGTCCATTATACACATGTGTGTTCTACCCAGAGGGTGGTCCACAGACCAGCAGATCCCCAACACTTGTTAGAAATGCAAATTCACTGGCCTCACCCAAACCGTCCAATCAGAATCTCTGGAAGGGAGGCCCAGCAATCTGAGTTTTAACAAGATTCCCAGGTGATTCCAACGCATATTAGAGTTTTTAAAAATCCTGCACTATATTCATCCATTTGCCTACCCAACCGTGGCTGGCATTTAGGTTTGTACCACTAACCCAGCCCAACCGATACTGGTATTTCCCTGGGTTTCAATCAGCGTAGGAATCTGGTGAGAAAAGCAAAAATAAAAACATAAATCTTTATTCCCAGTATGTTAATCATAATAGACAAAATTTTATTATTCACCAGGCTGGGTTATATTGTGAGCACCCAGTTGCTTTGTGAGCTGCCAGAAAATGTTGACTTCATAACAGTGGGTGAGTAAAAGCCATTGACGCACTTGGTTATTAGTCAGTGAAGGATCCCTGATTTGTTTTGCTTCAGAGGATCACCGAAAACAGTCACATTTATTTCTTTGTTCACTGGAGCTCAGTTAACTTTGCGCCTGCAATTGCATCGCCTCCTCAAAGGGCAGCAAACTGGTCTCAACATAAACGCAAAGTCAGAGCAAAGGAGAGAGGTCTCCAGGCTCCCGCAGCCCTGTCTGAGCACAGGAGATCCTCCAGCTGGAGTCACTTGCCCACATAAGAGTGTAAAGTGAGACCTCTTCCTGTAGTCACCGAAGCTTAGCATCCTTCAGTCACCATTCAAAGCCAGATCCTTCTCTGCCTAAAGAGAACAGCATTAAATGAGAGCCCCACAGAGTGACTCCTAGGCTGATAATAGCTCTGTTAGATGCTATGTAAAGCAACTTGGTGAAACTCTTCATTACCATTTGAAAACATCGGAGCCTTTAGAACCGCTTCAGGTCTTTAAAAAGCCCATCTTCCACTCCTGCCAGGAGGAAGAGATTCAGTCAGCCAGAGTCACGCCTCAGCTCAGAGATTCAGAATCACGATGCCATATAATGGCATCTCACATCTCTCTTTAGATCACCCAAAGCTGAATACTCTAATTGTTCAGCTCAGTTTATTTGTGCTCCTTGGCTGCTTTCACACGGACAGCGTGTACAGTCTGAAGGGAGAGCAGAGTGTAAAAAGCATTCCAATTAGCAACTGGTAGTTATAGTAATTGAGGAATCAGCCTTGAGGTGAAGGTATTGATTCATTTTGATAATATTATATATGCTGTGAAATTCTCTAATAGTTAAACCGTCACTGAGATCTACGGAGGTAATCATATGTGTTTAATCATGTTTCACACAACACCACAGACTTGAAAATGCATTTCAAAATGTGTGCTTTCTGGCTGCACCATGAATTAGCATGCAGGGCTTCTGTGGACACTGCTATCAGCTCAGAATTTCAGCATGGGGCCAGGGAAACTTTCCTATCAATACCTTCAGAATGAATAAACCTGTATGCTCATCTCCTCTCATCAAAACAGGGCTTAAGATACAGTCAGCCTTCTCAGGACCCAGGCCAGAACTGCCATGGTCATCTCTGAGCTTAACAGAAAAACAAACAAACAAACAAAACCCATGGGTTTTCTCTAGATACTTAGTTATATATTGGCTTCAGCTGTTACAGACAAGGTTCGGCCTACAGCAGCTACTGGTGTTTGTTCCTGAATAAGCGAGGATACTAACCTCTTGGGACCACTGGGGAGGGATTCACAAAGGACTCAGAAAAAAGAAAAAGCAACTGTAAATATATTCCTGAAATATCTCCCAGAACAACTGAAGAGTCCATCTCAGAGAGGGCACAGGGGCTTAGGACAGCACAGAATTGGGTCTGATCTGTGTTGGGTAAAGTTGAAAAGGTTGACCTTGGCATCTGAAGCCTAGGTCGCCATCTCTTTGTCTCCTGCCTGGTGGCAGGGACGCGTGCTCCATCCGTCTCCTAGGGACAAACCGGGCCTGCCTGCCTGCCTTCAGCGTTTGCTCCCAGACTTAACCCCTTCCTGGAGGACAATCCCATCACTCCATGGATGAGGCTTTCCTTTCTTTTCAAGCCTGGCTCTGTCCCATCTCCTTCTCCAGGAATCTTTCCTGCAGCCCCAGGCCTCACTCCCTTCTTCCCTCCTTGTCTCATCACTCGTGATGTTGAACACCTGGGCACATGGCTGGTCCCACACACCAGTCACCTTGCCGCCCTTTGCAGAGCACACATGCAGTGAGTGCCTGCTCTTGAGGGAGTGTAACTTTTGCTTTTGTTGCTGTTCTTGCTTTTTTCTGTTGTTGGGGAAAGAGCTCTGCACAACATTCAGAGGCTTTGATCCTTCACTCTCACCATTTTGAAAGTGGCAACATTTCATCTGACCAATATTCCTCAAAACCAGGAAGAGGGAGGGGAGTAGAAGGTAGGGGCATGTGTAATGCGGTCATCCCGGACCTCAGCAGTATATCGGGGGAGCGCTCAGCTGCCTGAGCCAGTGCAAACTTAATAAATCAGGGAGTGTTTGGGGAACTCCACCAAACACGTCTGCTTCTGAATATGGCCTAAGCCTATCCCAAAGGGCAAGGCAGCTTATCCACAAAAGCAGGCTTAAAACCTCCATGTTTTGGATAAGATCTAGCACCGATAATTCATTATTTCAACAAACACTTCTTGAACATCTATTCTATGCTAGCGCTCTTCTAAATGCAGGAGTTAGAGCAGTTCACAAGGCAAGCACTGCCCCTGCCCTCGTTTACCATGCATACCTGTAGTGAGAACACTCCATGTGAATGGGGGAGGGAGGAGTTCAGTTTTATCTGTGCCTCTGGGATTCAGGTTTTGTGGGATGCATAGGGGTTTGCCAGGAGAAAACAGGATGTACAAAAGCATGACGTTGTGAAACCATGTGACTTACTTAGGGACATGCAAATTGAGGTTCAAAGACAAGAGCAGAGCTGAAGTGGCCAAGATTCCTTTCATGAAGGGCCTCAAATTCCTACAGAGCCAGAGCACTACAGAATCATAGTTTGGTATGAATTTACTGTAGCTTTTTCTTCAGCTCTAGATGAAAGCCCAAAGTGAACTAAAAAAATATCTAGTCGTCTGTGTCCACTCTGGCTTCAGAAGCAGCAGATAGTAAAGGACAAACATTATGAGAGTGGGAAGGACCAGAACTTCTCTTTCCTCAGGATTACACCCACCCCCATGACTACCTTGGGGTCCTGCACACAGGGATAAAGCTGTTGCCAGATTTCCTGAAAACAGGCACTGCTGATACATAGCAAGAAAGGAAAACGAATTACCAAAATCATCAACAGATCACACCCATCTTCCTGTGAAGCCTTCCAGCTGGAGAAGCTGCTCCCACATTTCCTCTGATTACCACCAGTACATCTTTATGTTCTGGAAAAAGTACATTGTTTATCTCATCCTGTTCCTGTGATATTTATCTCATCACATTAAAATCTGCACCGTTCCGATAGCTCTGTTTACGGTAGGGTGCAGGGTAAATATTTTATTTTGTGATGAGTGCTTGGGTTTTATTCGTCAGCATTAAAACCAGGGGACAGTGACTGGAGATAGGAATCTAGATATTTACCAGTACAAGCAGATTATACACAGAGGCTAATGAAAGCTCTGAGGATAGTTTTCCAGGCTGTTGAATGTAATTTCTCACATCTCCAAATGGCTATAATAGGGAAACACCCTGAAAAGAATTCTCTAATGGCTACGCATATGCAGCAGGCGATCCTTGGAAAGTTAATGGGCCACGAAAAGCAGATCTTTCTTCATTCATCCATTCATTCAGTTGCTGTGGTGTACTGTGTAGGACCGAACATCGTACTCTCTGTGCCTCTCTCTTTTTTGCCCATTTTGTCTCCTTGTCCAAACCCCCCACCTCTACCAAGTTAGCTTCCCTTCAAAGACCAAGGCTAAAGCTCTTATTTTAATTCCTCTTAGAATCTCACCAAACCTCTGAGACTGAGGTATCTCTATCTCTCTGCGTTCATACAGCGTCACAGGTGCACCTCTGTTATAATAATTAATACATTTTAAATGAATGCTGTGTTTACCTCCTGCATAGTTCACTGGACTAGGATTGTTTAAAAGCAGAGAGCATACTTTATTTTTCATTGTATTTACTTCACACCGCCTTTCAAATGTGCCCTCAATGTGGCAAACATCTTACCATCTGTTAATCAATCTTTTCATTCTTCCTGGTATCTAATACATGTCTGGTAATAAACAAATGAATCAGCAAGGCAGGAGACCTTGGTTGACTCTAGGAAAATCACCTTACTTTTTTCTGCATTTTCAATGACGGAATTCAGTAAGTAGTGCTTTTCGACATAGAAGTCATTCGTGTATTCATTCATTCATTTCATGAGAATTTAACGTGTCATTAATAATGAGCAGGACATGGTGAAGATGCAAGGACCAACTCTCAAACTTCACAGAATCTTAGGGGGGAAACTGGGAGAAGCCAGGGCTAAGTACCATAAAAGAATATTGCCCAGATGGTCACAAGAAAATTCAGAGAAAATGCAAAGTCAAGACAGTATAGTTTTGCTTCTACCATCCTAGGACTAACCACTGACTCCAGGAAATGGTTGGCTAAGAAATCTTGCAGACACAAGACTCAGAAATGTGCTGCTATTGATCTTTCTTAATTCCCAATACCAAAATCTGGCACCACGATAATTTTTTGTATAGAGTCAGCCTAGCCCAGTAAAATCTCAGTCATTCAGCCCATACTGAGGCTAAGGCTCCAGCCAGAGATCTGGTCCTAACTGTAGCTGGACCTGGATCTCTGAGACTCATGCCTTTGTGTAAATCTGGGGACACTTCTTCCAGGATAAACAACATTGCTTTCACTCAGCATACATTGGATGGGTTCAGTCTCCTTGAACAAAGTTCCTCTGTCTGAAAATGAAAATCTCTTGCCATGAAGATCTCTGCCCTAATCTCCATGAAGAGCCTTACTTACGATGCCAGATGTACTTTGTTCCTAGATACTGTTCCTTACGTATACCACATAGTCCCTTGGCACAAAAACTATGGCTGTTAACTACAAAGGAAAACAGAATCCAGTAACAGATAATGCAACTCTAAGAAAATTAATCATCTCCCTTTCTGATTTCCACTTAGAGCAAAGTACGCAGCAACTTTACCGTCTATACTCTGCCCCAGCTTTCAAGTAGTAACATACCCCAGCATCTCCGTACTGAACGAACAATTAGCTAAGCTGCATACTGCAAGGTGAGAAAATCCTGCCATGATAAAAGAACTGGTTTCACATTATCTTTTCCTCTGTATGTCAAGAATAGAAAATACAAGATCAAGGGACTGAAGTATCTACAATACAAATCGCAGATGATTTCCTGATGTGCCTCCCTCCCCCCATACAAGAAGAACAGTAAGGAAGCTAAAGATAGCGCCTTCTCACAAAGTCTCACCATCTACATGTTTAATGTGAGAAAAATAAGATAACATGATTTTGAAAAGGGACTGATCAGATGCCTAGACTTGGATGACTAGGCTGGGATTCTTGAAGAAGAAGGAAGAGGAGTGGGGGGAGGGGAAGAAGAAGAAGGAGGAGGGGGAGGGAGAGAAGGAGAAGGAGAACCATACCGGCTCAAAAACATGCTTCATCAAAAATGATTGGGTGTGGGGCTTCCCTGGTGGCGCAGTGGTTGGGAGTCCGCCTGCCGATGCAGGGGACACGGGTTCGTGCCCCGGTCCAGGAAGATCCCACATGCCGCTGAGCGGCTGGGCCCGTGAGCCATGGCCGCTGAGCCTGCGCGTCCGGAGCCTGTGCTCCGCAACGGGAGAGGCCACAACAGTGAGAGGCCCGCGTACCGATGAAAAAAAAAAAAAAAAAAAGATTGGGTGCTCTATGACAGAAATATAGTCCCAGACTTAAACGTGTAACCATTGCTGTCACTTTGTTTTGCTTTTGTACTAACTGAGCCAGAAGTGCTAAGACCATTCTTTGGAACAGTCTGAACAAGTAGAAAAGCAATGTCCATCCTTTCACTTTCCCCACAGTCCCTCAGTTGGAAAAGTCCTTATCTTCAATACCAAGCAGAGCCCCCCAGGCCTTGCTTGCTACCACCTGGAAACTCAGACATGCTTTTGGCGTGATGTTATACATCAGGAGAGCTCAGGACAGAGCTCTACTCTGTCCTCACTGCTTACCATCTTTTAGGATCCTTAGCTTTCTACTGTTGTCTTTGTACTTTTCTTATTTTATTCCCTATTCCTCCATCTATCATTCACTGCTCAACTATTTTTTTTGCTCCTAGCACATAAATTTATCAGTAACCCTCTAAATGATATTTTAGGTTATAGTTTAATAATAATCTTCGAAGGGTCTTCTCTTTCTGGTGTTAGTATTTAAAGTCATGTCTAACATCCCAGATGTTAATGACTTCGATTTTCTTGCAATAGTTAATATGAGACGCTTTGCAAATGGTTGGTGCCTGCAGGAGGGAGAATGAATTAATGGTTGTATACAGGCATAGCTTTATTTTGGCTGCAGGGTAGAGATTAGATTCACTCAATTCATTTCTGGAAAAAAACGCTTATCGTACATGATAAAGAACTAACATATCAGGGACCAGATATAACATTTTATGTATATGTGTGTGTGTGTGTGTGTGTGTGTGTGTGTGTGTGTATACACACACACACACATACACATACATATTATATATACACACATTATATAGATACACATATATATACACATTATATATATATATAATGCATATATATACTTTATTTAATTAAGTCCTTACTAATTTTACAGATGAAATATTCTTTTGGACAAATTATTTAACCGATCTCTGAAATTTCAAGCAAATGACTGATCCAGGATTCAGATTTAGTTGTCTGCATTATTGACAGATATCTATATAATACGAATTCAGTGGGAAAAAGGGAAAGGTAAGAAGAGGGCGTCAGAAACAATGAATGCCCCATCTACATACACTCCTCACAAACTCTCTAAGACGACTTAAAATTCCAGGATAAAAGTTCCAATCTTTTTCTGTAAAATGTTGTTTCCATCAAAATACAAATATAAGTAGGAGTAGAAGGATTAATTATCAGCCCTCAGTCATTATCACATTCATAATAATTACCTTTGGCTCTCCTCCTGAAAGTTGACTTTGATAAGCAAAAGAAGCATTGTGCCAGAGGAAGCTAGTACCCAGCATAAAGTGTCTCAGGCTGAGAGGGAGGTGGGGAGCTCCTTTGCTGCTTTGGTCCTGACACTGTATAATGTTTGCTTTCATACTAGTCCCCAGGGAAGCGTCGATAATTTAAGAAAATCTAATTCTAAAAAGAATTAGAAAAGGATAAAGATTGAAACACCTCTACCGTGACTCAGTGTGTATTTTAACACTAATCTCTAACCCCTACAGAGGTGTTTATGCCATCTGTTTAATGCTGCTTACGTGGCCTGCTTCACAATGGTTTATTCTTGGTCCCTTTGTATACAATTATTTCTTAAGGGTTATTATCAGGGGTGTCTTTTGCCTTCCTATATGGCTCCTGGTTTATAACAAACAATTCAAGAGCAAACAGATTCATGCTATGGAGTTTAAAGAACACCCATCCTAGAACAAACAAGGTACCAGTCAAAAATCACAGAGAAGGTCCACGATTTAAATAGCTGGGTCTTAGAAACCAAAAGACAGAAAAGAGGGGAAGAAAGGGGAATGGGGGTGCAGGAGGGAGGGAGGCCGAGAGGGAAGGAAATAAAAAGGACAAGTTTGACTTTTTCCTGCCTATTTCCAGAGACTTCAAACTATTCTACCTACATAACCCATGGAGCTGGGCTGAAAGCTACTTCAAGTTCCATATTCTTATTGGGAGCTTCTATATTCCTGTGTACTGCCATCAACTTAATGACATAACATAAATTTACTCCCACAAGCAACTGGGTTCTGTCTCCTTAAGACCTCCATCACGCAAAACTGATTTCCAACATGGCTACTGAGTGCAAAAGAACAATAATCAGAGAAGAGTTAAGCATAACAAATGACCAATAAATATCACCGATGATGATGACGATTGATAATGATGATCAAAATCATTTTTGCTAACAAGTATTTGAAAGACATAATTGATATCACGTGACATAATTTCCATATGCATGTGTATCTTTTGCCTGATTAAGGTCAATGCACAATTTTGTTTGTGCAGCACACAGTCTATGCTTTTGATATTTTCAGTTTAATATTACCCAAGAGACTTAAAGTTGATAATTTCTTTTAATTTCCTTTTTTGTCATTTCTACCCTTCTACCACCAATAGAGAAGTAAATACTGCCTCTAAAGAGTCAGTATTCCCAAAATCTCATAACTCAGCTAAGCCTCCTTCCACTGAAAACCAAAGGTCTCCCAATATGGCAGTGCGCTCATGCTCAGGAAGCTCATGTTTATCTATAAGGACTTTTTGTTTCATAAATTTATTTATTTATTTTTGGCTGCGTTGGGTCTTCGTTGCTGTGCACGGGCTTTCTCTAGTTGTGGCGAGCAGGGGGTACCCTTCCTTACTGTGCACAGACTTCTCATTGCGGTGTGTTCTCTTGTTGCAGAGCACGGGCTCTAGGCACGTGGGCTTCAGTAGTTGTGGCACACAGGCTCAGTAGTTGTGGCCCACGGGCTTTGTTGCTCCGTGGCATGTGGGATCTTCCCGGACCAGGGCTCGAACCTGTGTCCCCTGCATTGGCAGGTGGATTCTTAACCACTGCGCCTATCTATAAGGACTTAGATTGAATTTTTTTTCTCCTTCCTAGGAGAATTGGCAGAAACCATATTGCTATGGCAGATCAAAGATTCAGAGAACAGTCTCATTACCAAGACTTTGCTTAAGTCAGACTGTGTTCACTTAAGCGTCTGGGAGTAGTTTTGGGGAATTTGGTGTCCTCTATTTAAAGAAAAGGGGAATATTTGGGCCCATGAAGTTGTTTCAAAAAACAAATTAAAAAAGCCATCTGCCCTATGTGTTCTGTTGTGTTATTGTTTGTTTATTGCTTTTTTTAAAAAAGCATATGTAAAAATCAATTAAAGAAATATATCAAACAAAATAACTCTCAGCTTTATCTGTATCTGCAGATCCTAGTACAGTGTACACGATAGGCATCCAATACCTGATGTTCAGCAATCAATCAATGAGCTTCTGACCCTAAAGAATCTCATTTACTAATGATATCAGATGTTCAAGAGAAAAAAAGGTAAACAAAAGTATCTTTATTATGAGTAGTGTTAAAAGATGAACTGAGGCATATTAAAAATTCTAAGAGTTTATTTCAGCAAAAATCGAAGGGAACTAGGCGGTGCCAAACTGGAAATGATTAGGAGCCCGGAGCTCCAGGAGAGATTTTTGTAGAGAAAAAGCAGAAGGAAAATAAAGAAGTTATTCACTGGCTATAGCTTAAAGCTTAGGTGGTTGTTTGTGATCCGTTGTCCTTAGGTTTCTTTTTAAACTTGAGGCATTTTCAGAGTTAGAATTTGGTTTGCTTACGTAGGTGCCACAGCGTCAGAGCTGCTACAGTCTGATGGCCTCCTTGTTTAATTAATTTAATAGCATGGACTTTGGACTTATGACCAAATGGAATAAAGGTGGATTTTAGTTTGAAACAGAATCCACGTAGGATGTTCCATGTCAGAACAGGGACGGGATTTTGAGTTAATTAGACCATGAGCAAGAGACTCCAAAAAGGATGACAAAGACTTTCTGTTTAAGGTATGCATAATAAATCTGGAAAATTCCACCCAGTAGAGGGAGCTGTAGGCCTAAGAGTTCTACCTGCCATGATATGCAAATAAGGCAAATTTCAAGATTCCATTTATCCTTAGGAGATACTTGCTATGGCAAGAGATGATTCAAAAGTATCTATATATCCAATATATCTACATCTATTTATCTACTCATCTACCTATCCATACTTTTATAGTCATCATCATAATATAGAAATTAGATTCTGAGTCAGGGCTTGGGTGTGGAGAGTAAGTAAAGGCAAGGTTGCGTTTAATTCTAGCAACTGATACAAGGGAAAAGTGAAGGGACTGGAAAGAACTATTTGAAGTACTTTTCCAGAAGCTTGAAAAAGTTTGAAGTTTCACAGCAAGCTCACGAATCATTAGAGTGAGTCAATTTCCTTGGTCCTTGTGAGACTGTTAGCAAGTTCATACTGTACTTAAAAAGTGCTGCCTTATGGTGCAGTGTGGTCCCAAGGGTGGGATGGAGTGGTGTGGAGCTTAATCCACATATCCATTTTCAAAAACCTGGCACTGGAAAGTGCTGCTTTGAAAAGGTTGTTTTGCAGATGACCCAAGGGACCTCTGGGGAAAATGTTAGAGCTGGTGACAAAATACCTAGGATGTAGACTCCAAAGTGCAAGGATGAAGACTCCAAATAAATAAGGGGACAAAAGGAACTTATCCAGAAGAGTGATTGGCAAGATACTTGAAGTTAGCTCAGAAAGCTGATTTTTAGTGGGACAGATTGTTTTGGTTATAACAGTTCTCTGTCCTCTGACCCCCAAATAATAGAGCGGTTAATCCCAGTTCACTAAGGATATAGAAAAATGCAACATTAAGACTAACTCATAGGAAAGACATTAATAGTTACACCAGTGATGAGGAAATGCTCCTTTCTTCTCCTAGTTGCATGGAGAACTCCACGCATGGCTAGGATTTGGAGACTGGAGATATGACACAGCTAATGTTAGAGGTCCTTAAGTTGCATTACTGGGTAAGGCCAGGAGGTGTCACAACGGGAGACCAACCCAGCAGCTCTAACTGGACCATTTTAATGGCTCCCAAAGAGCCTGTATAAGGGCCCCACAATCTTGTACTGCAGGAGAGAATTTTAAGTTCTGATAATTCCGGCGGTGGTAGCTCAGATTCCAATCACTCTCAATAATATTATTCATGCTTTTTTACAAAAATTCTCTCTGGGCTACATCTAACTAAAATAAAACACCCCAAAATGATAAATTGGTCTATTGCAGATTCCTGGGTTACCTTTGCCAGTGAAGACATATTATCAGTTTACTTTGTAAACCTGCCACAGGGGAAGTGGCCATTTCAAGATATTTTCGGTGGATTGGTCTTAATAGAAGAGCAAAAGTGTGAGATCTGCAATGACCTTTTCACTTGCTGTTAAGAGATTCCTGAATTGACCAACTAGCGAAATAGCAGGAACCTGCTGTGTTGCGCAATGTACTGCCTTCACTGAGTATGACAGGCACCTTCTTGCTCCTGCCCCCAGTGTAATAACAGACTTAATTCCACTCATAAAGGGCCAATATTTGGCAATATAAATCTATTTTAACTTAAACCTTCAATCTCTTACATATGTGGAGCATAATAAGTTCATGCAATGGATGAAACAATTTTAGAGCAAATACAGACTTTAGAAAATATACAGTTAACGGAACCATTTTATAGGTTGAAAATAGGGTCAGAGATGTTAGTTAACTTTCCTAAAGTGCTCTGGCAGAGCCAGGAGCACATTTTAATTTCTGGACTCCAAGTTTTCTATTTTTTAAGGTTAATGTAAGTTTTATCTTAATTAAAAAATAACAAGAATACTACTGTTAGTAATGTTTCCCATTTTTTGGTTACTACATTTTTAAGTGCTTTCAGACATTAAAGCCTTTAAAGGAAATTGACCAAGGTTAAAACATATTCAGAATATCACTGGGCCTTAAGGTACTTAAGGGTTTGGGTGAGGATTGCTTCAATTTATGAAGATGAGCAAAAGGAAGGAAAGTAACTCAATAATCTGGATTTATTCAAACAAACGTTCATTGTTTACATCAGAAGGCTTTGTTTGAAAGGAAGAATAGTTGTAAACTTCCTAATATTATTAATAGAAATATAGATCGGAAAAGAAGGAAGGAAGGAACGAAGGAAGGCAAGGAGGGAGGGCGGGAGGGAGGGAAAGGGAAAGGAAAAGAAAAGGAAAGAAAAGAAACAAGGCTTTGGGCTCTTACAAGATTTACTATTATTTTTCCACAGACCAAAGAGTATGATAGTGAGGGTCACTCCATCAGATCCTTGAATAGAATCCCAGTATGGAAATAAATTAGACAAACACAGCACACAGCGCAGTAAACACACTGCTTTCTCTGCACTAGCCTCATGATTGAGTGGGGCTAGATGAGCAGTCAGCCTATTCAGATTGAAAATAGCTGCCTTTGACCCGGAGGAAGAAAATGAAGTCCTTTATAAGGCAAGGCAGCAAGAAACAAAATATGTTTTTCTGTATCTCCACAGCACACAGCCAATGAGCCCAGTGCCATGAGAACAGTGTGATGGGAGAGAGGGATGGAGATGTCAGAGAACATTATGGGAAGAGTCTCTTCTGTGCAATTGTGGTCAGGAATAGAAACCTCTTTGCTTCTCTGAATTTTTTCTTTCTTTCTTTTATTTTTCTTCTTCCACCCCCAATTCATTTAATGCCAAATTAAAGATAAACCAATTAGTTATGTAGATATAATCCCTGAATAGCTGTAACCCCAAACAGGGCACAGCATAAATGTTATAGTACATTTCATTTGTTCATTTACTAATTGGTGTACAATGCAATGAAGATCCACTAGGTATAAGGTTCTGGTTCTTGATGGGGCTATAGATATGATGACTATTTTTGTTCTGTTGAAGTTAGAAGTTTAACTAGGAAATAATTCTAATAAATATTTGTTGGTGGTGTGAGAGACTAGTTCAGGAAAGATCACCTGGGTGAGTTCTAAATTGCAATAAATAAACATCACTAATCATTAGAGAAATGCAAATCAAAACTACAATGAGATATCATCTCACACCGGTCAGAATGGCCATCTCCAAAAAAATCTACAAACAATAAATGCTGGAGAGGGTGTGGAGAAAAGGGAACCCTCTTGCACTGCTGGTAGGAATGTAAATTGATACAGCCACTATGGAGAACAGTATGGAGGTTCCTTAAAAAACTAAAAAGAGAACTACCATATGACCCAGCAATCCCACTACTGGGCATATACCCTGATAAAACCATAATTCAAAAAGAGTCACGTACCACAGTGTTCATTGCAGCTCTATTTACAATAGCCAGGACATGGAAGCAACCTAAGTGTCCATCAACAGATGAATGGATAAAGAAGATGTGGCACATGTATACAATGGAATATTACTCAGCCATAAAAAGAAATGAAATTGAGTTATTTGTAGTGAGGTGGATGGACCTAGAATCTGTCATACAGAGTGAAGTCAGATAGAGAAAAACAAATACCATATGCTAACACATTTATATGGAATCTAAAAAAAAAAAATGGTTCTGAAGAACCTAGGGGAAGGACAGGAATAAAGACGCAGACATAGAGAATGGACTTGAGGACATGGGGAGGGGAAAGTGTAAACTGGAACAAAGTGAGAGAGTGGCATGGATATATATACACTACCAAATGTAAAATAGCTAGCTAATGGGAAGCAGCCACATAGCACAGGGAGATCAGCTCGGTGCTTTGTGTCCACCTAGCGGGGTGGGATAGGAAGGGTGGGAGGGAGGGAGACGCAAGAGGGAGGAGATATAGGGATATATGCATATGTATAGCTGATTCACTTTGTTATACAGCAGAAACTAACACACCATTGTAAAGCAACTATACTCCAATAAAGATGTTAAAAAAAAAAAAAGAAAAATGGCTTGCATGACAACACAGTTTGGGAGGGAATAAAACGAGATATAATAGCATAGTTCCTAGAACACAGCAGACAATTTACATTAGTTTCCATTTTCCTTTCCTTTTCTCCTGTTTGACACTTTAGAATACACCACCACAGGATCTGACAAGTTAATACAGATTGATAAGGACAAAATGATAAGACAGTAAATTAACAGACTCCCCGGACGAACAGCAAACTTGAAAGTCATTGAGCCCCCAAGTAGCAAGTGTCTATAGGTCATTCCAGACCATGACAGAAGGGCACCTATCCTTTTCTTCAATGCTTTCAGGAAGATGACGCTGTGAACTCAGATCTAAGACTCTCCAGAAGGAATCGGAAGCTGAGACTTATTCTTGTCTCATCGTGGAGACACTTGGAAGCAGAATACCCCCGCCCCTTTATTCCCTAAACATCTACCTGCTGCATGTGAACCATCTAAGTTTGTTGCAAATGTTGAAGATTTTGATGAACTGGAAAAACTTTGTTCTAGGTGTTTACTCTTTAAGACAGATATCTTTAAGATAATGGTATTAATATCAATTGATATCCATTCTTGCTTCTAAATTACATTTCCTTTAATAGAGAAGGAAAGACTTCAGCTCCCAAAATGCTTCACTTTCAATGTCTAAAAATGATTTCGAATATATTTTAACTTAAAAAACCCTGCTTACCCGCTTCTCTTTGGATCTTAGCAAGAAAAGATTCTCAATGAAGGGGAAGAAAGAGATTTTTTTTTCTTTTCAAGAAGTATCCAAATTTTGAAAATGAAAAAGAGCATGGATTTTAATTCTTAAGGAGAGGAAAATGGAGTGGATATAAATATATTACCTGTGACGTGACTACAAAACACAGTGCTGAAGTTTAATTGGAGTGAACTATCCATTCCTCACCATTGTCTTAGATAATTACAAAATGAAATCTGGTCAGAGAATTTGCAACCCTACCTGAGTGCATCCTCCAGTTTCACTGAACGTCTTTGGAACTTCTGAGCATCTTCTCTCTCCCATCTTCCTAAAGGTCCCTTTCTGGATGTGACATAAGATCCAGAGCCTCTTCTTGGCAAATCAGATGCTTCCTGATGCCAACTGTAAGATGAACAGATTGGAGGCTACAACAGGTATTTTCGTCACACTCTCCATCCTTCCCAGCAAAGACTTTTCATTAGCTGGAGAGCAGGAGAGTTGGAATCATCTTTCAGGTTCCGTTTGGTGAGTAACATGGCTCTGAGTGGAGCCAGATTAGTAAACTTGAAAGAGGAAACCCTATTTTGCAAGGGGATTTGGTTCTAATCAGTTTATTCATTTCTGCAGAGAATTATTTAAGTGGAAGGCAGGGGACGATTTGATCAGCTAGGCTGGGGCACTCTGGAGGCCTATCAAAGAGTTTACTTGTATTTATTTTACATTTATGCTCAGCAGGGGAACCTCTTGAGGAAAGTACACTACGCATACATACTAAACATCAGTTACATCAGTTTCCAGTTCTGTCTCCTCATAAAACATGACTGGAGCACAATAAATATGGAAATATGAAACACGTTAAATTAAAATGTTATTAAAGCAGTTGTAGGAACTTCTTATACATAATCATAAAGCCCTGGCTCCCATGAGGACATCAGAGAGGATGTTTCAGGCAATTTCTCCCATGGAGACCTGAGAGGCAGGAGGCATTATAAAACCCCCTGTCCATTTAAAGTACATTCATTTCAGCCACTGAGAAGAGCTAAGCTATCATCACCTCACACGTCTTCTTTGATAGACTTAGAGGGGAGAGAAAACTAGAGCCAACAGAGGAGTTGCACCCTCAACTTAGGATTAGAGTTCACCAGCTCAAATGTTGGAGAGAGTGATTTTCTAGTTTTCATGATCTGCATAACACAGTCATGATAAAAGAATAATGATTCGTTTTATACATTTGTACCTATTTCTTCAGAAAACAGCTTATGATGTGACCTTGGGCAAGCTGTTTATCCTTAGTAAGTTCACTCCTACCCCAACAGTTTAGAACTGAGGTGGAGTCTGTAGGAAGGTACACTCTTTAAAGTCAGACAGACCTGAGTTTGTAACCGCCCCCACATCAATTAATAGCTCGGTACCTTTATGAAGTTTACCTAAATTCTCCGGGACTTTTTGTGTTTAAGTTTTAGATACATAGGTTGATGAGTAGGGTGATAATAGGTGTCTAATGACTATTAATGAGGCAACGTGTATAGCAACAGATTGAGTAGCTATTATTATTATAGCATTTATTATGCATCATGTACACAAAAACAGTGGCAGAAGGATATAGGAAGATGGATTCAAAGAAGTTAACTAATTGTAATTGCATATCGGGCACTACCAAAAGACAAACATGTGACAAAACTCTGTTAAACTACAAATGCATGAGATTAAATCCTGGCCCTTAGGTTTCTTAGAAAAAGAAGAAGGTAAGTCTAATCCATGCAACAAAATCAGAGACCAATGAATATTGCTGGCATCATATATATGGTATCTAGCAAAGAACAAAGTTGGATCACTGGATAGCTAGCAGTCAAGCAAGACTTCACGAAAAAGATGACACCTTGGGGAGGGAAGGTTAGAAAGAAACCAAGAAGGTTCAGAAAGGGATGCAGAGCATGGATGAAGGTCTTGAGTCAAGAAGTATACAGCAGCACATTTGGGGCTCGGGGAAGAAGTCAGCAAGGCCAAAGGACAGGCTTTATGTAGGCATTAGCAGGAAGTCAGGCAGCTGGGGTTAGACTTGAAGCCACATAAATTCCTGAGCCACAGAACGTCTCTGAAATGGAGGGAGAAGAGGTGAGAAAGTAGAGTCTGGTGTCACAAATAAATCACATTTATTAGTTGTTTCGATGTGGTGAAGATTCTGGTTAAAAAAACACCTAAGGGGGCTTCCCTGGTGGCGCAGCGGTTGAGAGTCCGCCTGCCCCGGTCCGGGAAGATCCCACATGCCGCGGAGCGGCTGGGCCCGTGAGCCATGGCTGCTGAGCCTGCGCGTCCGGAGCCTGTGCTGCGCACCGGGAGAGGCCACAACAGTGAGAGGCCCGCGTACCGGAAAAAAAAAAGAAAGAAAGAAAACCACCTAAGATGGTAGTTAGAGAAGGGAAGATGCCTGGGAAGAGTAAGGAGGAGGCGGGAAGGTGAGAGGGAGGGGTTGACGGAGCCAGGCCTGCGGATCTATCCTTTAATTATTCTGTTTCACTTCCAAAGGGGCACATCCACAAGGCATTCATTGGCAAGCCATTCTCCACCATACTTTATGGGTTCAAAGATTAGCTTAAGCTATTGAAGAGGCAAGCTAGGTCTCTTCTTGCATCACTAACGAGGAACATTCTTTCTTTCTTCTCTGTTTTCCCCTGTACGAAGATTTACCCTTTCCTTTGCCTGATACCATTAAACTTGTTCTCTTCCAGAGAGCTGGAGAAAATAATGCTTTTCAAAAGCCCGTAAAAGCAAATCAGTGAAAGTGCCCCGAGAGTGTATGTGTTATCCAACTAACACGCCCTGTTACACATCACCTCCCAGGCGAGAAGGTCTGAGCAAAGAGCCTCCCACTGGAGGCCAAAGAGGGGGCCTGCAACACGGTGTGAAGCACCAGAGGCAATGAATCAGCTGTGGGATCGCTCTATACTCTCAATCTTTGTTTGCAGGTCTGACAGTTTACTTTGAGCGCTGATCTGGTGAAGCAATGGAGAGAAGTTGAAGGTGGCTCCAGAGACCTGAGGCCTCGTTAGGAAGAACGCCAAGAGAGAAGCGTGGCTTTGTTGTTATTGTTGTTATCACTGGGGCCTCCTGCAGGAAAGAGGCCCTCAGAGAGACAGCCAGGCTGTGCAGATAGAGTCAGCCCCAAAGAAACAAGAAGGCTAAGGAATAGAAGAGGTAGCCAGAGAAAGAGCTTGGAGGCTAGCAGGGTTCTGTTTGGTCTTTTTCCCTAAGGCAGTGGTTCTCAGGGTCAGCAGCTATAGCAGCGGCTTCACCTGGCAACTCATTAGAAATGTACATTTTCACCCGACTCCAGATCCCAGATCAACTAAATCAGAAACTCTGGAGGTGGAGCCTAGCAATCAGTTTTAACAAAACCTCCAGGTGACTCTGATGCAAATGAAAGCTTGAAAACTGCTTTAGGGAATAAACTCAGCCCCCAGAGAACTTTTCCTCTCTCTGCTAAGAATCTATGACTTAACCCAGCCAGTGAACTACAGAGGTAAATTCAGAATTCAAGGCCCCTACTTCCTGTCCAGTGATCTTTTGATGAGTCTAATCCAGAACTAAGCAAATCAGTATGAAAACGATATTATTTCCAAACTTCCCAAGGTTGTCCATAGGAAAAATTAGAGGAATCGTTCTAAAATATCCCATCTGTTATGGAATTGCTCCTGAAATCCGATTGCATTTAGAAGTACAATTAGAGATTTCGTTTCATTTTAGGCATTTTGTTCTGTAATAACAGGCACTTAGGAATGATGCAGTCTTTTATACATTTTTGGAGACAATCATCTAATTGATTTTTATTTTGCATCTCATCAAAGAAAATGATATATTTTTCTAGAATGAATAATTAGATGTTTAGAACAAACCTGGTCACATTTACTGGCCTGCCATCAAATGACCATTTCCAGTTTTGACCCTGTTGTGGATTAAGAGTCACTCAATCAGCATTAGTTTATTAAGAGCCTTCCATCTGCCCAGGAATGTGCCAGGCTTAGTAGTATACTTAACTAAACACAAGGCCCCCGCCTTCAAAGAAATTTGGATTCATTTAAGGGAAATATGTCAGAAGATATTCCAAACTATATTCAAAGGTAAGTGGCATGGTCCGGACTGGAAATCCAACAGGAGGTCCCAAGATTCCTTATTTTCACTTAGTTCTAATCAGAGAACTAGCAGTCTAAGTTTTTCTTTATTTTCTCTGTGATATAAACGTTGCCTTCTGAAATGAATATTCTTCCAATGCTCTATTATGTTATTCATGCCTTTTCTCACCTGCTTCTGCCTAAAAGTCTTGATTCAAGTCTACCATTTATTGCAGTTACATTTCAGAAATCAAAAGAGCAGCTCTCACACTAAAAAAACAAGTGGGGGTGGGGGCTTGAGGGTGGGGCTGAGAAGTGGTAAATGCAGGTAACTCTGCATGAAGCAATTGTCTGTAATAGGAAATGCAATGAGATGAGGTTTCCCCAGTCCTCTGGGGAAATCATTCAAATACATGCTCTTATCAAACTCTAATAATGTTCCTGCTTCTGTCTGTTTGTTTTGATGAAGCTGATAATAACAGAAATCTACATGTATTTGCATTTTTCTACTAAAAGTAACTGAAGCATCCCAGAACATCATTTTTAAGTGCAAATGCCTATAAGTGGCAAAAACATGAAACGTCACACAAATGCTGGCAGGGGAGCTCAGAGGTGGAGTTCATTTCAAGAATGAGCTGTGAGCTTGCTCTTCTTTTCTTGGTGTCCTTGACCTGTGAAGCACATGTGGAAGTGTATTTTTTTGTAAGTCTTCTTCAGGCTGAAGGCATTATTAAAGCATTTCTTCCCAGCAATGCAGCTAATGTTTCCTTATTTCCATTTCTAACCACTCTCTCCCCCAAAACACTGAAGGAAATCCTATGTTTTGGACACAAAATAACACTACCTAAGGACATCAATGAAAAGTAAACTCAGAAAGGGTTTTATAGATCATCTACTCCATGCATTTCACTTTACAGATTTGACAAGTGTATCCCAGAGAATGTAAACGACTTTTCCAAGACCACAAACCAGACTGAAAAACAGAGTCAAGGAAAGAAGGAAGGCTACCCGATCCCTACTGCTGTCTCAGTAGCACCTCAACATCTTAAGGCACTGACTTCAGGCTCAGGACTCATATTAGGGAATCCCACCTACTGTTTAATTTTTAAATTCCATTTTTAATTCTATATTCTTTTTGATGCAAGTCATCATTTTTAACTTTGATTGAATACTTGTGAAAGAACACTGGTGCTTTCTAGCCCTGCAATGTTGGGATTCTATGATTCAGGGTAATTTAGGTGAGTCATTTCCATCTGCAGGAGATGAACCAGTGAACCAGGACAAAAACACCTTGGCACTTTCAGAGGCAGTCACTCTCTTCTTATACATTTGTAATTTTGTGATTTATGTCCTACGTGTTGTACAGTGCATTGGTGGTTATAAGGAGAAATAATTTTAAAGACAAATTAGAGGAGAAACTTTGGAAGAAACCTCACAAAGAAAAAAGGCAAAAACTGGGTTAGTTCAAGAAACAAAACTCTCTTCTACTACAAAGCACAGAAAGTCCCTATCAGTTTTTCAGCTGCATTCACTTAGAGACACTCTCTTAGCAAATGACAGAAAGCATGGCTGACTGTGTGGTTATGGAGCCCAGCACCATCACTCAGTAACTGTGTGACTTCAGTCAAGTTACTTAACGTCTCTTTACCTGAGCATCTTCATCTATGAAAGGGATAACGACAATACACACTTACACATTTGTTGTTGTGAGTAGTGAATTCATACATGTAAAACCCTTAAAATAGCACGTGGAACAATAAGTGTTCAAAGATGTTAGTGATTTTTTAGTTGTTATTATCAATGCAAAATATCACGTGTATGAAGTTGCAAGAACCAGTTTTCTGTAAAACAAGGAATACTTATATGGTTCTTTCCAGCGCACAAAACCTATTCCTCTACTTGACTTTGTTTTCACACCAACAAAGGAGGAAAGGTCATTATTACCCCTATTTTATATATCACATAATTGAGACTAGAAAAGGAAACATGCCCAGATTTTACATGGGAAAATGGGATTAGAGCTCCTGACTTAAATCCCATGTTCTTTGCTCTTACCATGTTAACTATCTAAGGTAATGTTCCAATTTCACCCTAATTCCTGAACTGAACTTGGAGTGAAAGTTCTAAAGTTAAGGTATGGGGTGCTGATCACATGGACTAATACCATGCATTAGTTATGTATTATGGACTTTCTAAAAATTATTTCCCATTACAAAAATTGAAAGTAACATGAGGACAAACATAAAATATATATATATATATATATATCTGATAATCCATCCTTGGATTCCAGCCTCAGAGACTCTGTGCAAAACAAGCAAAGTTATACCTTCCTAATAAGTTCATATAGGGATGAGTGTACCATACATACTGTTCTGCAACTGTTTGTTTTGTTTGGTCATTTGTTTTTTGTTGTTGTTGTTTTGTTTTGTTTTTATCTTAGCAATAAGTCTTGAACATCATTTCGTACCAGCCTACCTATCACTCTCTATTTTCAGTGTTGTAGAGTGTAAAATTGTATGGTCAGTATTTTAATCAGTCTTTTCCCGAGTCTTTTTTTTGCGGTACGCGGGCCTCTCACTGTTGTGGCCTCTCCCATTGCGGAGCACAGGCTCCGGACACGCAGGCTCAGCGGCCATGGCTCACGGGCCCAGCTCACAGACTCTCAACCAGTGCGTCATCAGGGAAGCCCTTTTCCCGAGTCTTTTACTGTAACACAAAATGCTGCAAACATCCACCTTAAGGACTTTTGGAAACATGAGTATCTTTCTTTTTGATGTTTACTTATCAGACTTAA
The DNA here is from genome assembly GCF_937001465.1 of Orcinus orca. Classification (NCBI taxonomy): domain Eukaryota; kingdom Metazoa; phylum Chordata; class Mammalia; order Artiodactyla; family Delphinidae; genus Orcinus; species Orcinus orca. The sequence continues at coordinate 67,460,927 of NC_064572.1, read as the reverse complement.
TGTGTTCAACTTTCACATTGTGGCAACTCTTGTTTCATGAGTTGACCCTCCCTGAGAAAGTATTTGAATATTCTTAGCATTTTGGAAGTCTTCACTTTACTCCTAAAGGAACAAAACACCCATTAGCCAAGAGGACAATGAAAGGGTAAAAAATGCAGAGAAGAGCTTTTTTTCTGTTTCATTCTCTTCATAATGATGGGTGTCAACCATGGGAGGACAGACAATTGTAGCCATATATTTGATTATTATGAATATAGATGCCACATTTTCTTTTAGGGTCATTTGAACACCCTCCAACAGACAGAAATGATACCAATAAGACAGAGCCTACATTTTTAAAAGTACTAACAAAATCTCATCCTCCAATCAACTATTTCTTTGTTAACTTTAACAGAACTCCCTCAATGAATGAAACAAAACTTTTTCTATCATTTAACTGTTTTAAGTTAATTTTTATTTTTTATCAAGATGATTTATCTATCTATAGTAGAAATTATCTTGTTCATTACTATAATCTCCCATCTTTATAAATAATAGTTTACTGTGATTTTTTTAGGTTTTAATTTTACACATATTTGTTTTCTTCCACTTAAATAGCTAAGAATTTTCAGTTCTATTCCTCAAACATCCCAAAACTTTTTACAATCTTTCTTGTACCACCACTGCTGAAATCCTCCCAATATAATTATGTCACTTTTGGGAGAGACTTAACCAAATGTTCGGTTTAGCTTTATTAGAATTATTTGCAAGTTGTACTGCAAAGTCAGAGTCTATATGATTACATTTTTCTTCCTATAATTCTTTTTGTTTTTCCTTTGTTCAATAATGGCCATTTCCTCCCTTAACTTCCTATGTTCTCTTACCGAGCTGTCTTTGTTTTCTCTTTAAATGTTCTGAGAGAGCTGTCAAATGCCTGTAAATGTTTTTGTCCAAATGCTCAACATTTTCAAACACACCCTCAGTTCCCATTTATTGTTTTCCTTGAAGTCAACCCTCTTGCTTTTCTTCAACCTCCTGCTTCAATTTAAACTGGCTGCTTTCTCAGTAGATGTGGGATTAATCTTTCACCTCTCATTTGGTTGAGATTTACTCTGTCTGGATCCTAAGTCCCATTCGTTTTCCTTGGTTTTGCTAAGTACACTAGCTAGCAGCTTTCTAAGAAAGAGTGCTTGGAAGTACATTTTCTGAGTCTTTTTATAATACAGAAACGTATCAGTTATACCCTGAACCAATAGTGGTGGTTGGTGGGGTAAAGAATTCAAGTTTGGAAATAATTTCCTGTCAACATTTGAAAGGCGAAACTCTGCAGTCTCCTGGCATGCAATGCTGGAGGTCTGATGCCATTCTTACTCCTGAACCTTTGAAAACTCCATTCAGCTGCTGGTGTTGCAATGAGGCACGATGAGAAGCCTTGGTGTGGTTTCTTTTTCACTCAGTGACCTCTTTCAATCATGAGGACACATACCCTTCTGTCCTGGGAAATTTCCCTTTATGATTTATTTGATAATCCCTTAGGCTTCATTTCATCCATTCTCTCTCTTTCTGGGTTTTTTAAAAATTCTATCTTCTAATCCCTTTATTGATTTTGTGGGGAGGGGGCTATTTTTTTTTTTTAATTTTTAAGCTTATTTTCATTTTTGGTTTCTTATCCCTACTCCCATTTATAGCACTCTGTATTTAATTTCAAGAATATGCTATAGCATCTTCTCTTAATTCTCTAAAATAATTAAAAATAGATAAAATTTTTGACATATTATTCCATCCCCCGTGTTGAATCCATTTTTCTTCAGTTTCTTTTTTTCAGTTTCTGTTGAAGGCTCTCCTCAAGTATCTGGTACTCCTTGGCTATCAACTTGTAATGTAGATTAAGGCATTAAATAGCTAATAGAATTTCCACATGCTGGGGAAGTTCTTTCTAACTAGAGGCCTTCATAGGAGAGTGACTGGATAGCAACTCTGATTCTTACTATAATTCCTTCAAATACTAATATCTGCATTCTTTAGAGTTGTTCTGTATCTCCTAAGAAAATGTCTCTAGTCTTTTGCCTGAGTGTGTGAGGGTATAATGAGTGGGTAATATATCTTCCTGATCTTACACTAGGAACAGGCTAGGGTGACTTATGATTCACTTTTCATGCTTTCCTAAATGCCCATGTTTTCTGTCTGGTGTCTCAGTACAACTCACTACCATAAACATCAGGACAAACTATATAATTTGTGGGGCCCAGTGCAAAAACTTTGCGGCTTATTGATAAAAAAAAAAGTATGATTAAGAATTTTAAGATGACAACAGCAAAGTATTAAACAAGTAAGGGACCCTTCTGAGTAGGGGACTCTGTGTGATCACACAGGTTGTACAACCATGAAGGTGATCCAGACAAACACACTTACACTGTTCCCCACTCTGCCTGGTTCAGTTTCTCCAGAAAAGAATGAATATCCTGTCTTCTGAGAGTTAGGAATAGGGTACCTGTTTGGCTAAAAGGCATGAGAAGGAAGATCTGGGGAATGAATTTTGAACAAATCCACATGTTTTTCATATTATACCTCATTTCCATTTGCTGTGATTCTTGGAAACTCTAAGAGTCTAGGCTTTCCAGGGTTCTATGGGAAAACCACTTTTCACAATTTCATACCTGGTCTACTCCTCAAAATAAGTTACTTTGTTTCTTTTCATCTTGCAAAACCTTGATGACATCTGTTATCTTGTCTCCTCTCCCATTCTGTTTGTGCTTCTGTGGTAATATCTTTATTTTTTAACTGTCATTCGGGGGGCATATAAAATGAAATATATATAAAAGCATTTTGTTTTTCAAGTCACCATTTTTAGCCAGAATCATGGTAGAGCATTTAACCATTTTATTCTTATATTTTATTTATATAAGATACCTCTTTTTACCCTCCAATTACTTCATATGTTTCCACCTTTGGCTAATAAAAAGATAAATTTTACTGTGCTGAGTCATTTAATAGTTTGAGTTCTAACACATTTTGCTTTCAAATGCCCATTTCTACCTCCTCTTCCCACTTCTTAAAAAAAAGGCACATTTTCTGGAAAAGAGAGTAGACTCTGCTGTATTCTTATTGACCCAAATATTTCAGGACAGGGTATGTCTTGTTCTAGCCAAATTGCTGGCTGAAGAAGAAAAGATATTGAATTTTTAATTGCAAGCCATTATAAAACTAGCTGTTTTGTATCAACTAACATATAATCAGTAGGTAACTATTCTCCATTGGTTTCAAGACAAAAGCCTCAAATTTAATTAGATATCTGAGGCACAGCCAAGAACTTAGTGACCGATAATCATTCTGACAGAACTAAAGCTTGAAGAAGTTGGATGACAGTAGAAAATCTTCATTTTTAATGAAGGAATGGATTGTGTTGAGCTTATACTGTGTATATATACAAACGTAATACCATTTTAAACAGAATTCTTGGTTCAGGCTTCAAACAATGCTATTTCACTGTGACTTGCTAGAGCTTCACTTAAAATTAATACCGGTGTGCTGCATCAGTACCCAAGTGTCTAGCAGAGCTGAAGAGACAGTAAGCTATCAAGAGAATTAATTGGACCAGATCCAAATTCTCAATGATCTCAGCCATCTCACAATCATAGAAGCCAAATATAACCCCAATCTCCCAACTGGTAGTGTACTGACTGTCTAATTAAGGAGCAAAACTGTCCAAGGTGATTTAAGATCTAGCTTCATTCTACAGTGAGATGGATGTCTTGTCAAAAATCTGATAAAATATTCACTACTACAGCCTATTCGACCCAGATGCAACTCAACCAAATTGTGGAATGGAGACTGGAGAAAAGGCTTTATGTTTTCTTCCTTCTGAACATTAAAAAAAAAAATTAAGCACTTCTCTTCCTGTTTTATTTCCCTGTGGAAAATGTCTTCATTTTCATTCCCACAGGACTGTGGGAATGTCTTCACTACACTTCTTAGAGTTGGGAAAATAAATGAGTATCTATGAGTAAATGTTAATTCATTTTGTCAGACAACTATTTTTGAGGGAGGCAATTAAGATGTTCTACTTGTAGTTTGACCTGCCCTACCCTGGACTTTCTTGAGACAGAAATGTAAACAGAAGCGAGAGTCTGGGGCTAAAGATCTCCTTAGCCCTGATCATAGAGAACTGAAGACTTTTAAGAGGTCATTCTTTGCATCTGCCTAACAATGGACTTCCCAAAGGTTATTCTCCATCAAATTTAAGGCTGCTGCCTTTTAATCTTACAAAGCTAACGTATATCATTTTTTATTTACCCCACAATGGAAAATAATTCTAATCACTCTTGACTCAACAGATTTAAGCTGTAAAGTGAATTTTCTTTATCTGACGTCTCTACTGAGTAGGATTCCACTGACAACATGTATCTTGATGTCCTCTAAAGTACAGTGAATTTGTGAAAATGTAGAAACAATACCAAACTAGCTGGAAATTCTAGTCTCTAGTTCAGTTCTGTGACCTCTAGTTTGGGGACTTGGAAAAATAACTCAGATCCTTTGGATATCATTTAACTACTATTTAAATTGAGAACAATATCATTTGCTCATTATTTCTAGCTGAATTCATCGTGTTTCCTCCATATCAAGCCTTCTGCTACCCGCATAACCTGATCTACCTGAAATTAATTCTGTTACCCTTCTGCTACCCGCATAACCTGATCTACCTGAAATTAAATCTGTTACCTTATTTTGTCCCCATAATAATCCTACTAAGAGATGAGCCATTAATATATGGATCAGAGAAGTTAAGTTATTGAAGGATATCACACAGTTCATAAATAAGAGAATCAGAATTCACAGTTAAGTCAACATGGTGACACAATTTATGACCCTATGTCATACTACTCTATTTGACTGCAGACAAACTATTTTACCTCCTTGTGACACCAAGTCGTCCTAATCTTTGTAGTGGCACAAAAAGTAGGGCTATTCAGAGGGAGGAACATCCCAAATTCATTCTAAGAGGCCACAATCATCCTGATAGCAAAACCAGATGAAGATGGCACAAGAAAAGAAAACTACAGACCAGTATCACTGATGAACATAGATGCAAAAATCCTCGACAAAATACTAACAAACAGAATCCAACAGCACATTAAAAGGATCATACGCCATAATCAAGTGGGGTTTATCCCAGGAATGCAAGGATTCTTCAATATATGCAAATCAATCAATGTGATACACTATTAACAAAATGAAGGATAAAAACCATATGATAATCTCAACAGAGGCAGAAAAAGCTTTCAAAAATTCAACACCCATTTATGATAAAAACTCTCCAGAGCTGCAATGAACAGACTTATATATACTACCATGTAAAACAGACAGCTAGTGGGAAGCAGCCACTGACCACCTAGAGGGGTGGGATAGGGAGGGTGGGAGGGAGACACAAGGGGGAGGAGATATGGGGATATATGTACATGTATAGCTGATTCACTTTGTTATAAAGCAGAAACTAACACACCATTGTAAAGCAATTATACTCCAATAAAGATGTTAAAAAAATAATAATAACTCTCCAGAAAGTAGGCATAAAGGGAACTTACCTCAACATAATAAAGGCCATATATAACAAACCCACAGCCAACATCATTCTCAATGGTGAAAAACTGAAACCATTTCCACTAAGATCAGGAACAAGACAAGGTTGCCCACTCTCACCACTATTATTCAACATAGTTTTGGAAGTTTTAGCCACAGCAATCAGAGAAGAAAAAGAAATAAAAGGAATCCAAATCAGAAAAGAAGAAGTAAAGCTGTCACTGTTTGCAGATGACATGATACTCTACATAGAGAATCCTAAAGATGCTACCAGAAAACTACTAGAGCTAATCAATGAATTTGGTAAAGTAGCAGGATACAAAATTAATGTACAGAAATCTCTTGCATTCCTATACACTAATGATGAAAAATCTGAAAATGAAATTAAGAAAACACTCCTATTTACCACTGCAATAAAAAGAATAAAATATCTAGGAATAAACCTACTTAAGGAGACAAAAGACCTGTATGCATAAAATTATAAGACACTGATGAAAGAAATTAAAGATGACACAAACAGATGGAGAGATATACCATGATCTTGGATTGGAAGAATCAACATTGTGAAAATGACTCTACTACCCAAAGCAATCTACAGATTCAATGCAATCCTTATCAAACTACCACTGGCATTTTTCACAGAACTAGAACAAAAAATTTCACAATTTGTATGGAAACACAGAAGACCCCGAATAGCCAAAGCAATCTTGAGAATGAAAAATGAAGCTGGAGGAATCAGGCTCCCTGACTTCAGACTATACTACAAAGCTACAGTAATCAAGACAGTATGGTACTGGCACAAAAACAGAAATATAGATCAATAGAACAGGCTAGAAAGCCCAGAGATAAACCCACACACATATGGTCACTTTATCTTTGATAAAGCAGGCAAGAATATACAATGGAGAAAGACAGCCTCTTTAATAAGTGGTGCTGGGAAAACTGGACAGCTACATGTAAAAGAATGAAATTAGAATACTTCCTAACACCATACACAAAAATAAACTCCAAATGGATTAAAGACCTAAATGTAAGGCCAGACACTATGAAACTCTTAGAGGAAAACATAGGCAGAACACTCTATAACATAAATCACAGCAAGATCCTTTTTGACCCACCTCCTAGAGAAATGGAAATAAAAACAAAAATAAACAAGTGGGACCTAATGAAACTTCAAAGCTTTTGCACAGCAAAGGAAACCATAAACAAGACAAAAGGACAACCCTCAGAATGGGAGAAAATATTTGCAAATGAAGCAACTGACAAAGGATTAATCTCCAAAATATACAGGCAGCTAAATTGTAAATTGACACAGCCACTACGGAGAACAGTATGGAGGTTCCTTAAAAAACTACAAATAGAACTACCATATGACCCAGCAATCCCACTATTGGGCATATACCCTGAGAAAACCATAATTCAAAATGAGTCATGTACCACAATCTTCATTGCAACTCTATTTACGTTAGCCAGGACATGGAAGCAACCTAAGTGTCCATCGACAGATGAATGGATAGAGAAGATGTGGAACATATATACAATGGACTATTACTCAGCCATAAAAAGAAATGAAATTGAGTTATTTGTAGTGAGGTGGATGGACCTAGAATCTGTCATACAGAGTGAAGTAAGTTAGAAAGAGAAAAACAAATACCGTATGCTAACACATACATATAGAATCTAAAAAAAAAAAAAATGGTTCTGATGAACCTAGGTGCAGGACAGGAATAAAGATGCAGATGTAGAGAATGGACTTGAGGACACAGGGAGGGGAAAGGATAAGCTGGGATGAAGTGAGAGTGTAGCATTGACATATATACACTACCAAATGTAAAACAGATAGCTAGGGGGAAGCAGCTGCATCACATGGGCTGGTCAGCTCAGTACTTTATGATCACCTAGAGGGGTAGGATGGGGTGGGTGGGAGGGAGACGCAAGAGGGAGGGGATATGGGGATATATGTATACATATAGCTGAATCACTTTGTTATACAGCAGAAACTAACACAACATTGTAAAGCAATTATACTCCAATAAAGATGTTCAAAAAAAAAAAAAGTAGGACTATTTCATAGGGCTATGATAGGGTTATGATAAGACAATACATGCATGGCAGTTAGACCTGTGCACCTGTGAAATTAAATTATTTTTATTAAAATTAATTTAATATGCTATTATTAAATGTTTTATGCATCGCCAGTGCTTGTCACTTAGGTCCCATTGTCACCCATTAGCTGGCTGGAACGTTTCTAAATAGGAGTAGGCAGGACTCTGCAACAGGGATTACCATGTTCCTCAAAGGACTGGAAGGCCCACCATGCCCCATTGTCTCCTGGGAGTTTTTTCAAACCATTGCCAGATAAAGGGTAAGCAGTGTGCACTTTCTTAGTTTGTATCAGCAATGAAAAGCCTTCCCTGTTAGCCAAAGCTCCTACTCTAACACTGGAAAGCATTTAGACCATTGCAGCTGGCTCTTCTCCTGGGTTTCAGGACATCTCACAAAGACTGAACAGATTATACCTAGTTAGGGTTTAGAGAGGAAGAATAAGGTTTGGGACAGCCTAAAATCTGTCATTAACATTAGTAGCTTTGTTAGGGGAACCACTGACCGAAACCACCCACGCTGGCCAGGCACTATAGCAACCACTTGCATGAATTACCTTACAACAGGAGGTCCTGGTAAGGAACTGGAACTAACAAGCTACCACCAACCAGAAGAATTCGGGAAAGGTCAAAAGGAGAGAGGAGACGCTGAACAATGCGCGCCACCAGGAAGGACCCTGAGTCAGAATGATTGGCCAGAGACAACCCAGAAACTAACCCCTTTATCATAAAACCCGAGACTGCAAGCCATGTGGCAGAGCAGTTCTCCTGGGTTCCCTTACCCTGCTGCTCTCTGCCCGGGTGCCCCTTTCCAGTAGTCTCTTGCCTTGTCAGCACGTGTGTCTCCTTGGACAATTCATTTCTGAGTGTGAAACAAGAGCCCACTCTCGGGCCCTAGAAGGGGTTCCCCTTTCTGCAACAGCTTCCCTCCTTTATCATGTGAGCATTGTTTTTTCCCACTGGATCCTCAGACTGATGGATGATACACTACATTATTTCTCAAAAAGCCAAATGCTGTAAGACAGTTGCAGGTGGAGTGATGTGCTGGTAACCAGAATCCATTCTAATTTTCTGCAAACATGGTGGTTAATTCCTAGAAGTATTGACCTGGTGCTAGAAACAAAGACTGAGGCCATTTTGGATTGAGATGTATGCATTTTCTCAGATTAGGACTTCCAGACCCTCATCAAGTCATCTTAAGGTTTCAGGTTGCTGTTCCACTCTCCCCTCCCCCCACGCCATCCCTCTTGTACCCCCAGCCCCATGATCTCTCCATCACTATCTGGAACTCCAATCTCACCTCATTGAAACAAGCAGCCACAGAGTCCCCTGGAAAGCCTGCAGATGTATTAAAGCCTAGTATCTGCAGCACAGCTCTCAGGGCATCTGTGCAGCCGTCAGGGTTGATGTGCTTTAATGGTTTTCTTGAGAGAAGCTGCCTGTGTGAAACAGTTGCCTCTGGAACTGGCCGAATACTTGTTACTGGTCTTCCCTGCTGTGTGAGATGGCATGACCCCTGACAGATAAGTAAGAGCCTGGGTTAAAAGGCAGCCCCTTAAAAATAAAAATCATTCCTTTTGCCTTTCTATTTTAAAGTGCTGTTTTGCAAAGAGCCTCGGGCTTCTCATCCTTTGTCGGGTAGCAACATTCCCCATAATGAACTCCCCACAAGAAATGAGTATATATGTAGGGCAGGAAGGCCTGCCTCTGTTTTGGGAGAGCAGAGTGACAAGTGCTGCTTGTTTATTTTGTATTACTGAAAGGCTTAAGAGATGCCCCTGTCACAAAGCCCTGGAAAAATGATTGGGGAGAAGGGTAAAGCCCCAGAATGAATCCACTTTATGGAAGGATAAAGATGGTTAATCACAGTGTTCCTTAGAGGAAAAGACAATAATCAGAGCATGCTGGGACTCATTTTAGGTTCTTTAATATACATATGCGAATGAAAAATGTCGCCAGCCATATCAGTAAATGAAAGATGTTGCCTCAGTCAGCAGTTACAGCCACCCCGATGGGGGGCCCTAAACAGCTTTCCAGGATGGGAGTAGAACGGGATCCTGCCCTAAAGAGCTAAGGTGCCTGTCAGAGGAATGATCTCAATGACCTTAGCCTCTTGCATCTTCCCATGCATAGAAACGTGCTAAATTCATTAACTTGAGATGTCTGGTTTTCTTTAATTAATGGCAATCTTTTGATATTCCAACTACCTGGTTTTTGTTGCAGAAACTCCTATCCATCCTGGCTCCTCCCTGACCTCTTCACAGCAGTCCCTCAGAGCACCTGAGAAGCTGCCTCCGGGGCTTAAGTCCACTAAATAAAACATAATTCTCAACTCTTAGGTTGTGCACTTTTTTTCGGTTGACACATATGTCCTACCAAAGTCAGTATTTTGCATATTAGTTTCTTAATGGATTCTGTAAATACGACGAGGACACCAAGGCCTAAACAGGGAAGATCAGAGGTAAAGACTGTAGAGATGAAGTAGGGACAGGAGAACTGTGGCAATATTAGAAGTGGCATTTAGAAGAAAGAACAGACTGGAAGAAGGCAAGGAATTAAATAACTGATGGATTATGTGGGTTCATTTTTATTTCCCAGTCTTCTGGGCACACTTGGGATCTTGCTTTAAATATTTTTGCCTTAGTAGAGTCCAAGCATAGACACAGTTTAGTTATTTTAACCTCTGAACCATTTCAGGTAGAAGAGTCACCGGTACATTTATCCTGGACACCAAAGTAGGAGAATGGAAGCAAATACCAAGTTAAAGTAGCTACTCAGGCTAGCTAAAAAAAGAAGAAAAAAAAAAAAGCACTAAACCAACCAACCTTAGAACACACGCCTGGCTTTCATTAAGAAATGTCTTCCAGGGGCTTCCCTGGTGGCGCAGTGGTTGAGAGTCCGCCTGCCGATGCAGGGGACACAGGTTTGTGCCCCGGTCCGGGAAGATCCCACATGCCGCAGAGCGGCTGGACCCGTGAGCCATGGCCGCTGAGCCTGTGCGTCCAGAGCCTGTGCTCCGTAACGGGATAGGCCACAACAGTGAGAGGCCCGTGTACCGCAAAAAAAAAAAAAAAAAAGAAAGAAATGTCTTCCAGATAGCTTTGTGATTTCAGCCAAGGACAGGACTGACTGTTGCCAACAGCAATCACTGTGGAGAAGGCTTATGGTCATTTGTCTTTTAATCAGCAAAGTATTTCACACTTCCCTCACATTCAAAGGTGGAATGCTGTGAATATCTGGAAGTGTTACAGGAAAATGGTTTTCTCTGGAGTATTTTGAGTTCATCTGTGCAACAATGAACTGCTTTAGAGAATTTAAGACACATTTACAATTTAATATATAGGTGGAAAATACTTCTTGATTTTCCTCCTCTCTCTTCAGCAGGTCTGTGTATGCTGGAAGCCAATTTTTAATATTATAGATGTGAATCAGTTAAGCTTTTACATCTGGGGATATTCAATTATATGGAGATTATTTTGGAGAAGCAAAACTTGACCGCAGGTAAAAGTATCTGGTCTCCGTTAATTTTACAAGCGAAAATAAATTAGTCTTATTTCATCAAATAGCTATTTCTTATTAAGTATCTTTATTTATTAGGAAACGATAGCATCTGCTAATCCATAACACAAAGGACTCTTGATAATCAAAACAGCAAAACACTTTTTAAAATATCATTTTCTACAAGATGGTATTTTAAACATGTTTCAGATTTAGCAGCTCAGTTTCCCTTCCTGTTATCTAATTGAGACCTCATCTGGGGCCTTCAATTTACTGATCTCAATTCGGAGGCCATCCCTAACAGTTTTATGCCATGAGACTTCAACAGGAAAAAACCCGCGTTAAAGAGCTCCATTCTCCCATGTACTGACATAGGTCTGAGGCAGGTTGAGTGATACTGCCTTACAGAGTAAGGGTAAAGGCTTTCAGAGGGGATCAGATGTAGGTTGATGAATTTAAGATTGTAGATATTTTCGTTACAAGGAGGGCTACCATGTGGCAGCTGGAACAACTGGCTTTAATTAATCTGAATAAACAGTGGGCTTTGACAAGCAAATAATAACCATCAGATTAAACAGCTTTCCGGGGAGAAAACCTTCCAATGTGGCAGTATTGCCTTTGAGCTTTTGAGGGATTATATCTAATAAACTGCTCATTGCATTTCTAATGGAAGAAGCAGTGATGGAGTACATGTATTGAGGAATCGGGGGAGGGATTTGACTTACCTGAAACTGCAGGTATGAGAGAATCACAAAATGCTGGAGCTGAATGGGACTTGGGCAATCGTTTACACCATCCCTCCCTTTCAGGGTCCAAAGAAGAAAGAGAATTGAACTGCAGACAGATAGAAATAGAGAGAGGCAGATGGAGACAGAAAGGACCAAAGCCAGAGCCAGAGTGAGAGAGAAAAATCTATATTCGGTACGTTCTATTTACTAAAAATGGAGTATAGGTAACCACTTCAAAAATCATGATAACAAGGTTTTGAAGCTTCAAATAACTGGATATTCCACTAGTGCGTTGTATCCATGACGTCCCCAGAAGTTTGAGATGATGAAGCACCCTGGACCTATATCCTACTATGGGCAGGATCATTATCAAATGCATTGTTCCAAGAGATCTTTGCATCAATATTGAACCTAAATCACCACATTCCAATATTCACTGAAGGGAAGTGTTACATATGTTTAGCCACCATTCCCTGTCTGTGGACTTCCCGGTAGTTTGACTAGAATGGACTCGTACAAAATAGTAGCATACGCAGCTTAGCCTACTGTGACTCTGCCCACATTTCTATTCTCTCTGACTCCCGTATAAAATCAGTGCAGGAAGCTCCAGATGGCTGTTTCTCTTCCAGGAAGGAACCCCTTCAATCCTGGGATGCAGATTGTGAGACAACACCAATAATAATTCTAATTGGTATTTTCCCAACTTCAGTCACTTCCTCAAACTCCAGACTTACATTTCCATTTTTTGGATGGAGTCATTGACACCTTTGCTAAGCTATAGTCACGTAGAAGGATAATGGACAAAATCCCAAGGGGAAAATAAGCCCTCTGAAAAGCCAAGAAGGATGCTCTAAAAGTACCACAATCTCTGTATCTAGACTTCCTTTCTTTCTCCGTTTAATTATTAATTTTTAAAATTTTCTCAAATTTTTCTTTCCTGAGGCCAGCAGTGCCTTGGTTTGTCCCTAAGTATTTAAGTTAGGATTATTGGAAGTTTTACTCTACAGAAAGGATACAGATGTATTATTTGGTGGCAAAGGTACTAACTAGAAACAAAGACACACAGCTTCGATGACATCTTTTTCAGTATTTCATTGTGTCAGGGTGAATTCATTCTACGTGAAAAGTCATGGCGTCTGCTCTTAAGATGCACATAAAATACAGCTACAACTCTTACAAGTTGGTTTTCCTTCTTTCTACAATCACAGGAAGAAAGGTATAGAGTATTCTGTAAGACAGTGCAATGGCAGTGGTGGAGGAGAGTATAGTCATTAGGATCTGAGGCTAGTGGTCTGTAGGGCAGCACTAGGTGACGAAGGCAACTCATGAAAGCATCTCTGGTTGCCTCCTGTTTTTCATGAATACACCCATCCCACCCTATCTCCCATGGCAAGATATGCTCACTGGCGATGTATGCTACCCAACATACCCAATGGGCATGCAAGCGTGTGCATGCACACACACACCTGCACCCACATCATTCCACCTACCAAAAGAGCTGCACGTGTCTTTCTTAACAACATCTCACATTTTTTGCCTTCCTCAAAGTCAAAACTGGCTTTCTCCCATTTCCCTGGGATTATCATGTTATCTCCTGGGTATTATAATGAAGAGCTAATAAAAGAGTTCTTTCACACGCATTGATGAATACAGTGAAATAGTGTCAGGACGTTCTGTAGCATTCATTCTGTGACACCATTCCTAGAAACTTTTGGTTCATTAAGTTTTGGGGGGCATCTAGAGAAGAAATATTTAGTTAAAATCGAGACTCATAAGTGCAGTCCCGCTTTTTAGTACTTTAGTACTCGAGCAGACGTTTGCTGCCCCCAGCCCACTGGTGGGAAGGCAGTTGGTCATTCTTCATTCCTCATGCTTTGCTCAGTAAAGGACATCCCTGGGGAGAGTTTGAAATGTGTGCTGACAGCAGGCAAAATCTTCTGTCCGTCTGATTGTCAGATTAGATAGACACTTGGAGATAGTACATATAATTGGATATGTGTGTGTGTGTGTGTGTGTGTGTGTGTGTGTGTGTTGAACTCTTTCCCACCACAGAAGAACAGAGAGAACTTTCCACTGGCAAAATTTCCATCAAGGCTTAAGCAAAATGAGTATGATGCACAAAATCTCCCACCTCCTCTTAAAGGCACAGGTAAAACGCTTCCCATACTCTTCTGCATGGTCATCCTAAGGTTTTGTCTTCCATCCTTAATTGTAGTCTGGAGCATTCTCAGAGCTATTTTCATCTGTGAGTAGTTATGTGGGTTTTTTTGGGTGGGGGGAGTAGGAATGGCTGGGACCTCGCAGTCTGCCATCTAGCTGACATTAGTCTGTTATAAATCTATAATAGTTATTTTAATGGTTATATAATATTCCATTATGGTTATAATATTCCAACCAAAAGGTTAACTTATCATAATTCTAGTCCATTTACCATTCTCCAATTGGACTATTGCTACATATGTTTTTATGTATTTTCAGTGTTACAAATAAAGATGTAATGGTCAAGTTATTTTTTAAGACAAAGTAAAAACTAAGTATATAACTGTTGAATCAAAATCAATCAGTTTTTCTAAGTAAAATGTGGCTTTCACAAGCAAATTGAAGAATCAGCAATGAACAGAAAAATTTGAGGAATAATGCAGATCATAATGTAAATGATAAGGTGATTTTTAGAGAACTCGCACACTTTTTAAATGCAAAACTCAAGGTGCCTTCAAGTGCTCCCTGTTATAAGTATTTGCTGAAACTTACTAGTTTATAAAAAGTGTCACTTTAAACATCAGCTTCACTGCTCTGGATTCATGTGATTGGGCCTAAATAATATTTATAAGATAAATTTTAAACAAAGTTATCACTTTCAAAAACCTATAGTAACTAACTATAAACAAGTATTTCTGTGTAAAATCCTGGTGGATTCTAATTACTTGATAACTAGTTATAAATAGTGGAACTTTGTACACAACTAATTAATGAACTTGAATCCTTAAAAACATTTGGTTCCTTTTAGCAGGTTAAACGTATCTTTATACAATGGCATTCATACTAAGGTACTCAGCAAAACTTTTCTTCCTAGAGACAGTCTAAGGTAAGCTGGAGGCCAAGCTAAGCCAAATGATGAAAACTCTACCACTTAGAGGAGTGTAAATTAGTATTTCTCTGTATGGTACAGTGAGAGGAGGGAGGATGAACAATTTATTTGCTTCCTACGTGACTACTTCTACTTATTTTTTTTAATGTATGTATTCAGTAAGCACAAGTTCTGAAGCTTAGCTGCCTTCCCTGCTCTGAATTTGTCCTAGATATTTCCAGGACCCTATTGTGATTGACATTGACTCAGACAGCCGCTGCTTCTAAAATCTACACATATTATGTCTTCTTTATATAATTATAATACCTCGAGTGAGCATAACCTATTTCCTATTAAAGGTCAATAAAAGTTGCAATAAATATTAGGAAAAAGACAGTTGAACTTCAACTCACGAGGGTCTCTTAGTAAATGTAGAAGGTAGAAGTGACCTTTATTCTCATGATGATCCAAAGCAGTGATAAAGGTTTCCTATGTGAGCCTGTGAAATGTTCTCAGCTCTTTCCTTCTTGGGTAGTGACGCTAATATGCTGTAAAAATGTGGCCCTTTTTTGCATATAGCTATATAGCGGTATAGTAAAATGGAGCCAGGAGTCAGATTAGTCCTCAAAATGTGTGTCATCTGCTTGCTTTGATGATGATGATGATGATAAAGACAATAACCATTATTATTATTAAGACAATAACCATACTATCTTCATGGCACTCATTTAAATGCTTTATACTGATATATTTTTTGCCTTTAATCTTCACTAGCCTATGAGGTTAATGCTATTTTTATGCCAGTTTTACAGATGAGGAAACAGATTTAAGCTCACGATTATACAGGTGTTATGAGGTGGAGCTTGGATTGGATTCCAGGCAGTTTGGTTCCAGAATCCAGTTGTTTAACAACCCTGTACTTCTGCCTTTGGTGGAAATTTACAATGAAATTATCAAACTCTCTGAGAGTGCTGAATGAATTCATTTCAATTAGCACTTATCAAGTGCTTTTGTGTCCAGCATCTAGTATACATTTTATAGAAGGCTTTGAGAGGCAGGTTAAGCCACATCACCTGGTTTTGCATAGGCAACTCTCTTAGTCAACTCAGGTTGCCACAACAAAATTCCTCAGACTGCTTAAACAACAGTTATGTAGGTCAGGAAGTCCAAGATCAAAGTGCTGGCCAATTTGGTTCCTGATAGAGACTCTCTTCCTGGCTTGCACTGTGTGCTCACATTTGGAGAGAGAGCAAGAGTGAGAGAGGGAGGGAAAGAATGCTCTCTGGTATCACTCGTTATAAAGGCACTAATACTATTATGAGGGCCCCACCCTCACGACTTCCTCTAAACCTAATGTATTAATCAGGGTTCGCCAGAGAAACAGAACCGATAGTCTACCTCTCTCTTCTTTTAGATGTTCCAACCATACCTTGCATGAAATGTTCATGCAAGACAGGTAAAACAGTATTTAGAGGCAAGATTGGCATCAGGCAGATAGAAATTCTCCAAACCAATGGCACAGTTCTACTTAAGGATAAAGTTCAGGTGCCAGCCCCAGGGATAGAGCAGGACCCACCAGGTTGCTATACCCAGTTGTGCAAGAGAAGGGAGAATCTCTATATTTTAGCAATTGCTTATATAGAAATCTTTAATGGCACCAATGAAAGCCCACTTCTAGCATTTGTCATGTTCTTTAACAAGTCTGCAATTTCCTCAATAAAATTTATTTCTTAAATTGTTCATTAGTGAAGCATTTGTTTCCTCTTACGATACGAATAACAAAAATGCTTGGAGTAGTTGCCTCTGAAGTAGGTGCTTCCTGATTAGATGGTTAGCTCAGTACTCCCAGAGTGTGAATTCCTGTTGAAATCAACTAAACCAAAGTTGCTGCTTAAGAAACAGCCATGCACACATAATACTGCACTGTCACATTCAAGGAAAGATGAACTACAAAGCAAAGAGTACTACTCACAGTCCTAGAGGGAGAATTTGATGATATAATGTATGTAAACATTTACCACAGCAGCTATTTAAAACAACACTCAAACTTGAGAGGTTTTCATATTTCACTGAATAGTAGACATTAATTGTAAGATGCACCACTATTTTATATATCTCAGAAGGAAAACCAAAACTGCCCCAACTGAGGAGATTAGTAAGAAAATGGTGCTTAAAGCCATGATATTAAAAAAACTTTATGCTCCTTGAAAGGGTAAACTAGCAGTACACCCACCATGCAGAAAGAGACCACAAGGAAACCTGCATGTCTCAAACTTGGCACCAATTAGAAGGAGAGGAAAAGAAAATCTCCTCTGAATATAATTTTTTTTAACCAAGTACATATTCATTCAAGTTCAAAGTCTGAAGACTACCAGTGCAGTTCCAAAACCTGAATTTAATTTAAAGTGATCTCTTAGATGGGTAGTGGCCAACCTAAGTGAACTGACAGAAGCCAATGTAAACTCTCTCTGAAAAACAATTTCAATTCAGACAGAAGGCAGACAGCAATGTAAGATACTGTTGATTTTAAGGCACATCCTAATTTCAGATAAATGAATTAACATGTGAAAATATGTGTATATTATAGCCAATGAAAATATGGTTAATTTATTACTTCATTTACTTGAATTAAACAATCTCTACTCAGTGCATTTCCTTTACAATGGGCATTGCAATACTATAGAGCATCTGAGTAGATTCTGGGTATGGTTAAATAATGATTGACTATATTTATGCTGCCAAAGGAACTGTAGAAGGAGATAATTTCAAAGCTTTATTCCAATATCTCACAGGCATTGACATCACCTGGCTGAAAGAGAAAGGCTTTCCTTTTGTTGACTTGTCATCAATCTTCTCTAATGGAAAAGAAACCCTTTGGAGCGCAGGACTCTGGGAAGCCTCTTTTATAACATTAAGTTCTTTCAGGTTCATCCTTTGATTCTTAGTAGATCTCCAGCACATGTTTCTGTACCTCTGAAGTACAGTTGTTGGAGTTTTAACTTGATTAAGCTGTCACTCAGAATTGTTGTTTATATCATCGATCCAACATCAAAAAGCTGCCATGTCATGGATCTGATATCAAAAAGATTTGGAGTGACAGCAGGGGCAGATGGAGTATTACATCCTGAATGTTCATCTAAATCATTCTGAGGCTTCCTCCTCTGGAAATAAATCAAGGCTAGCTGTGGGCAACTCAGATCCTCAGATTAACTCCAGGACATATACAGAAAAAACCGAATGAATTGTTTGAGTTGGGAGATAGTCTGAACTGGTAGGCTTCTCAAACTTGCATTTGAAAAATATCAGAGATTTTGTCATGAACTTTTTATTTCTAATAATTTTAGGTTCAGAGAAATTTTCAAAGATAATACAAAGCTCCTAGCAACCCCTCACTAAGTTTCCCCTTGTTGACTTAAAGAAAGGCACACAACATAAGTGTTGTGAGTTTCAGTTTTATGCTGGGTCTTGCTGAGGACTACAGCTGGGGAGACACTCCCTCAGGTAGCTCTGAGGAAACTGCCCCGAAGAGGTGGGGGAAAAGCCAGTTTATATATGACTTGGCTAGGGGATACATGAAGTCAAGCATACATCTTGGTAAAGACTACTGCTAATCACTAAGAACA
This sequence comes from Orcinus orca, assembly GCF_937001465.1. Lineage (NCBI taxonomy): Eukaryota > Metazoa > Chordata > Mammalia > Artiodactyla > Delphinidae > Orcinus > Orcinus orca. The sequence continues at coordinate 67,442,353 of NC_064572.1, read as the reverse complement.
GATATCTCAAGTTAATAATTTTAGTACTTTTCTATGAATGTGAAGGTACAAAACTCTGGGGGCATTAAAATTCTTCTTGAGATATGCATCTAAGTATCTAAGGGTCCTGCTTGTCCAAAGCACAGAGTGCCTCATTCTGTTATCTTCTTAATTTCTTCTCCGGGTGCACAGTCAATCAGAGACTGTAGTGCATTAAGACTTAACCCTTCACTAATAACGTACTGTATAGCACCAGGAACTCTATTTGGTGCTCTGTAATGACCTATATGGGAATGGAGTCTAGAAGAGAGTGGATATATGTATATGTATGGCTGATTCACTTAGCTGTACAGCAGAAACTAATACAACATTGTAATCAGCTATACTCCAATAAAAAGTTAATTTAAAAAATTAAATTAAATTATTAAAAAAAAGACTTAACTCTTGTAGGACTCAGTGGTGAGTAATGCTCTTTGTTCTTTGTTCACACTCTAAGTTAACATCTTATGTCACCATGCTACATTTGTTAGAACTAAGAAACAACACTGATATATTCAAAGGCTTTTAAAATAGTATTCTTTTTCAAAAAGGCTTTTAAAAATACACTGTGAAGCTCCAGACATTATATGAATGCACATGAAATTATATGTAAAATAACCAAGCTTTGTATAAAAGCTAAATTGAATTTATTTTTCACTCTGTTTATGCTATCCCTACACCACCCACTACCTCCTACTTAAAATTTAGATAAAGAACCTCCTTAATCCTGTCAAGGCCCAATTTAAGACTCAGTTCTTCCATGTTCTGTTCCCACTGCCATGGATTTATTCATCCCCAAACTCCTATTATGTACACTAGGTGCTACATAAATGCAGACCCAGTCATATTTCTGATTTGCATAAATAAGTTTTTATTCATAAATCTATTATAACCTTAGAGTTTGGAATATAAAAGACCTCAGTTCGTATCCTGATTTTTCTATCATCCATAGCTGTGTGATCTTGAGCAAGTAGGACTAATATTATTACTATCTAGCTGATAATATGTGTGAATATTAAATAAACTCTTTTACATAAAGTGCTTAGCATAGTCCTTGCGACATAGTACAGAGCCAATAAGTATTAGCTATAACTACTAATACTGTTCCTTCTACACAAAGCAGGGGTCCATGAGCTATGACCCATGGGTCAAAACTGTCCCACTGCTCGTTTTGGTATAATCTATGAGTTAAAAATCATTTCTACATTTTTGAATGGTTGAAAAAAATAAAAAGAAGACTATTTGGTGACATGTAAAGCTTATATGAAATTCAAACTCAGTGTCCACAAGTAATTTTATTTCAGTATAGCCCCATTCATTGGTTTAGAATTGTCTGTGGTTGCTTTTGAGCTGCAGTGGCAGAGTTGAGTAGTTGCAACAGATACCATGTGGCCCACCAAGCCTTAAATATTTACTATCTGGCCCTTTACAGAAACAGTTTGCCAATCCTTGCTCTAGAAGTTTTGTTTACTGTCTCTCATTTGTTCTCTAAAGAAGCATAATAATGCCATATTGTTGTTTTTATTTTGTTTTATTTATTTATTTTTTGCTATGGGCATTACCTAAAAGAAACTATCCTTGCTCCATGAGACGATAACTAGGTCACAGCACCACTAAGAACCAAAGGTTCTTCATCTTTAAAATGGTGATAGAAATAAATAATACCGATCTCATAGACTTAATGAGGATTAAATAAGAATGCATGTGAAGTGCTTGTCAATGTTTCAATCACAAGAGTGTGTTTTGCTTTAACCCCTCCCATCTGATTTTTCTGGATAATGGAAACCCCTTATCAGAGAGTTCAACCCTCAGACAGCCTTCTCTCAAACTGAACTCCAAGCTCTAGCAAATGCCAGTCAGATTCCAGTATGTATGCCTAACGTCTACAGACACTAAGAAGCTGATTAAATATAGGTTCTAGTACCGTGCTGGGCAAAAGGTAACTTCTCAATTATTACCCATTGATTAATTCATTCTCATTTCCAAGTGGCTCATCAGGGACTAACTGGCAGAAAATACTTGCTTCCTATATTAACTGAAGGTAGTGTGGTTCTTATTTTATCCTGATCACATACCTGAGACACTCGCATCTGTTTAATTCTGGGATTTGCAGAAGAATTAATAATGTTTTGTTATTTGGAAATATTTATTGAGCATCGTACTAGAGAAAGTGCTATGTGCAGAGGATAAAATAATGAGCTCAAACAGACATGATGGAGCTTACAGTTTAGTGGGAAAACAGGCATGATTGATATGTTACATAAGGACATGCTACCTTGGCCCAGTGTCAAATGCTGTGCAAAAGAAATAATGGGAGCTATGAAAACCTTTGAGTCTGTCAGTGGTGTGAATGAAGGATGAGTTGGAGTTGATTAGGCTACAGTGGGGAGGTTTAGAGTAGAAAGAGCATTATATACAAAGGCCTTGTTGCAGGAGGGAGGACAGAGAATAGAAAAGATGCCAGGTGAGGGGCCAGTGTGGGGAGGGGGACTAAAGCCACTTAAAGGAGGTGTTGGTCATAGATGGAACTGGACATGTAGCCAGGGACAGGACCAAGTGTTAGATTGTTCCTTTTCGATCATAAAATCAATGGACACTGCTTAAAAGCAATCTGGGTACAGCTACCATCACCCTGGGTGTCTCTGCTGTAAAGTAAGAAGAGTAATTTATTTGATAAATATTTGATAAATACCAACTATGTGTCAAGTATGGTTCTAGGCACTGAGGACACAGCAGTGAAATTTTTAAAAATCTGTATGCTCAAGGAGCTTGAACTCTAGAGGATCGCTACACAAGACTTAGAAAAGTATGGTATAAAACAATATTCGTCAACTTCCTTTTTCATGCCCTCTACAACAGACATGCACAGAACTCTTTAGACATTTTTTACTTCATTATTCTCTCCGTGAAATTTAAATACCATAGATAAGCTGTATAGCTGTTCAGGTGCTGCATGTATATCTGTGTTTTATCCATAAAACAAGTAAGACGGTTTGCCCCAATTTTCACCCCACTGGAGGCAAGACTACTTGCATTGAGAATGCACACTATTCATGTATGGACTTGTGATTGAAAGAGAAATTTCTATTTAGGAATAGTTGGCCAGGTATTATCTAGGAGGTGATTTGGCAAATACGAATTCTGCACATTCGTCACTGTCTTGATTAAAAATGCTAAATCAGTAATGTTTGTGTTAGTGCCCTGTCCTTACCCAATTTGTTTTCTGAACCCATTTCTCTATTTTGCATTTCTCTCTTAGCCCCAGTATTGCCTTAAAATTTGCCATCATCCTTACTTCCTTATTCAAAAAATCTTTATTCTTAGCTCTATTTACTTGAAGACCTAATTTCAAGTTAATCTTTATTAGAATAAATTGATAAGGTTTAGTGATTCTATAAGCAATCTTATATCACCAGTCTCTCCACACCTAAAAATGTCCATTCATTCTATTTTGTTCCTTGGCTTTCAAAAAGAATTACATTATTACTAAAGAAAATAACACATAAACATCATGACTATGGGTGGTTTAAGTGATAAAGAAAAGTTCAGGAATGGGGGGAGTCTATTTGTATGCAAATATGACAGTCACTGTGCATATTTCAGTGAAGAAATAATAAATGACTTCATTAAACATAAGATAATTGGGAAACAACAAAAAAGGGTGAATTGTAAATTGTTTTGCAAACTCTGTGTAGACATGCTGAAAAAATCATATTCTAGGCTGCCAGTTTTTAGTGCTGTAAAATGCATTACAAAGTGTTGACGGCGTATCTTGGATTTTTGTTTTCTCTGTGCAGAATTAAATTCCAGATTTGCTTTGATCTCACTCTTGTATTTACATTTTGCCCCTTTGTTTAAACTGTCTTATTTACAGTATGCAGAAAGGGAAGCAGGTTTAAGTCCAATTACTATAATTTCTGCTTGACTTATGTGCGCTTAAGCGGTTTAAATCTTGCTTTGGTGACAGGAGATTTTTCCTTCAGGATTCCTCAATAAATCCTTCCAAACCTGATGAATAATTTGATTGACAATCAGTCTCTTCAATGCACAAAGTTCCTGAGGATCACCAAGTTTGAGGAGCAAGCCTTGCATCTGGAACACAAGCCAACAACACTTGTCTGTGCCAAGTGTGTGCTGTGGCAAAGTGTTGTCAATTTTCTTTTTCTCTGAAAACTATCACAGATTGTCAATGCAAACTCTTTAGCATGAAATTACCTAAGGTCCTTTATGAAATGGCTCCCAGCTTTTACTGACCATTCTCCTATTATCCTCAAGTCAAACGTTTGGCTTCAACGGGATCTCTATATCCACGCTCTTGTTTGTTCTGGTTTCCCTGCTTGGATAACCATTCTGTATCTCCCTATTAAAATCCTACTCATTATTAAGGCCTACCTCAAATTTAAATCTCTCTTGGCCACATCAGCTCATATCCACCTATCTCTTCTCTAAACTCTTATGGAAATGTGTTGATAGTCACTTAAAATATATTCACATGCTTTGAAATTCCTCTCTTCAAATAATGAGCCAAATTCCCATCCCCTTGAGTGTGTGCTGGACTCAGTGACTCATTGCTAATGAGTAGAATATGACAAAAGTGACGGTATGTGAAATCTGAGACTAGTTTAGAAAAGACAGTATGGGTTCTCACTTGCCTTCTCTCTTAGATAACTTGTCTGGGGAAAATCAGCTGCCATGTTGTAAGGACACTCAAGCAATCCCATGGCAAAGTCCATATATTGAGAAATAAGAAGTTTCCTGACAACATGGATGTGAGTGAGCCACTCTGAACACAGATCCTTCAGCCACAGTCAAGCCTTCAGATGTCTGAAGCCTCAGTGGACATCTTGATAGCAACCAAGCTGAGTTGTATCAACATGCATACAACATGCACGTTTGTATTGTAACCCATACAAATATTGGAACAACAAATGTTTGCCTTTTTAAAACTGATAAACTTGGTGGAACTTTATTACACAGTAAAAAATAATAATGCAGCATCCATTACTCTTCCTTTCTTTCACCTTTCTTCGACAACCTCTCTACCATCAAGGCCTGAATATTTTTTTCTCCAAATATATCCAAAAACCATCCATTTTTATTCACCATCACTGCCACAACATTTGTCAGCCACCATCATCTTTCACTATGGCATTATCCTTCCAACTATTGTTCCTGCTTGACCCACCCACTGCCCAGTAAATCCTTTACATTACAGCCAGAGCCAGAGGGATCTCTATTCAACCTGCAGTTATGCTCTACAAGGGCTGAAAAGCACACTGCAGTAGGTAGAATTCTAAGATGGCCCTAATGATTCTTGTTCCCTGGTATATATGCCATGTACAATCTCTGTGTACCTTCCAGGGTGGGCAGAGCAGGGAAGATGAAATTCACTAATGTGATTAAGTTACATTCTATGGCAATGGTAAAGGGATTTTGCAAATGACATTAGGGTCTCAAATCAATTGATTCTGAGTTAATCAAAGAGGTGATTATCCCAAGTGGGCCTGGCCTAATCAGGTGAACCCTTAAAAAGACCTGGGCTCTTCCTGAAGGGGGAGATTTGAAGAATGAGACATTCTCCTACTCATTTTGAAGAAGTAAGTTGCCGTGTTGTAAGGAGGGTCACATGGTATGGGACAGTGGGTGGTCTCTGGTGAGGGCCTCAGTTCCTACAACTATAAAAAACTGAATTCTGCTAACAACCAACAGGCTTGGACAAGGATCTTGTACCTCGGATGAGATCATTGCTCTAGGTGACCCCTTGATTTCAGCTTTGTGATGCTGGTAATCCATTGGAATAACTCTTGCTTCATGTATCTGATTCAGCAATTTCTTCTTCACACTGCTGCACCTGAATACAACTTGGAAAGGTATTTGTTCCTCCATCCTCCCATTCTTCACAATAGACTCCTTATTGTGTTCCAGGCACTACTGAAGTGCTTTAGAAATATGACCTCATTGAATACTCTTAACAATCAGGGAGGTTGATACTATTATTATACCCATCTCATAGATGATGAAGGTGCGGTACAGGGAGCTCTTACTCTCAACAACAAAGTGTTGGGGCCAACAAGAAACTCTAATTCATTAGACCATTATCCAACATTCTATTAGGGAGGGAGGATACCATCCCTTTCTGGTAGTGAGGAAGTAGCTAAAGCAGTGAAATGAAGAAAATGGAAAATGTGTATCTGGTCACTTTCTTCCTTGAAATCTTTGAGGGTTTTTTTTTTTTTCCCCTAGTATATTTATGGTGAAATCTGAAACCTTTACTTTGCCTCTAAGTCAATGTATGGTCTGATGTTTTACTCTCTTCCCAGCCTTATTCCATGCTATGCAATTGATGGTTTGTGACTTCATAATTCCACAGTCAACAAACACAAGCAAATGCCTAAGAGGCATTTAAACCCTAGTTATATTGACAAATCTCTACATACAGAGCAGTCATGTTTCAATACTTACTATGTGCTAAGTCAAAAAAATTCAAGAATGATTATGACACGGTCTCCACTCTCAGGCTGTCAGGTGGAGGGGATGAAGATACAAGTGCTAAGAGCACAAACTGATAACCACAGGCTGGAGGAACATGCATCCTTGCAGAAGCAGCTTTGGCATTTAATGTACTTACGTGTTTTAATGCCTAAACAAAAAGACTGTGATAATTTCTCAATTAGTGGTTTTCACACTTTTTTAAAAAAAACACAACTGTCAGTAAATATATACATAAATATTTATATATATATAAAATATATAGTGACTGGTTTGGTTTGACTGGGAATGTGGAGTAACCAAAGAAGTGGGACCTGTGGTGCTAAAATCAGAACAGTCTTGCAGTTTTTAATAAAAAAAAAACCAAACAAACAAAAAAAACAAAAAACTAGGGGATGATTGGTTGAGTCAGTAGTAACAATCTGGCATATATTATTAACTGTTATGGTCTTTTGTGACAATTGGGCTTGATCTTCTGCAGAAGGGAGGTGAGAATTTTGAAACTGCTTCCACAGGTTTATTGTTTTGGCCCTGTAGGCACTTGTCCTTCTTCAAGTGTTGGTTCATGTCACTTTCAGAGAATGGGATCTTCCAAAGAAAATAGCAGATTTTTACTTCTAACAGAATCAAACCCGAATATTTCCTGTGGGAATATATGGCCCAGCACTTAGCTAGGCACTTCAGAGGCACAGCAAATGAGCATTGTAAGCGGTATTTTACCCTCAAAGAGTTTACAGGTAAGTCAAGAATATAGAAGTAAGTGCCAAAGATCAAAGAATCCACCTGGTACTCAGTGCTGATGAAGTTCCAAGAAGGAAGCGCTAAGTACCAGCTGAAGAAATGGGAGCAGACTTCTTTGGGCTGAGACTGAAACTTACTCTGCACTAGGCACATTGCCCCATTCTTGACAACATCCTGTTTAATCTTGGTGTCAGTGAGAATCCTCTTCAGCAACATAGGACAGAAGCCTTTCAAGCACCCTTTAGACAATTTTTTCTTATATAAGAAATCAGGGGGGAAGGGTCAAGATGGTGGAATAGGAGGACACAGAATTTGTTGCTCCTCACAAGTTCATCAAAAACACATCTACACATGGAATAACACCCACAGAGCTCCTGCTGAACAGTAGTGGTATACTTCGGACACCTAAAAGAACAAAAGAAAGGAGAAAAAAGAAAAGAAGAATCAAAAAAGAGACCCGCAAACCTGGCTGGTCTGAAGCTGCAGCTGAGCAGAGATCCCCACATTAAGAAAGACTCCCTCACAGAGGCGAAATCAGCCAGGACAGAAAAGGAACTTCAGGGGATCAAAGGAGAATTCAGCAGACGGTCTGTGGAAGGCAAGACAAAGTAAGAACCGCATGCGTGGTCTATACCGCTGCTCTGTGCATTCCAGCCTGAATTATGAGTTGCCTGTTGTGAAGGGGAGCTGGGTGCTGGAAAGAGGGGTTTTGAGTGCAGACCCAGGAAGAGGACAACTCTTGGCTGTGAAAAGACAGCCTGAAGGGACAGGAGCAAGGGATGCCACAACCAGGAAGGTCTGTGGAAAAAGCCTAAGACACCATAGCAAAGTCATTGTCAAGCAGTGTGCAAGGGGCAGAGCCGCCATCATAACCCCTTCCCTACCCGCCAGCTTCTTCGGCCTCTGCAGCCATTGGGAGGGGCTCCCACCTGAGCAGGCCTGCCCACCCCTCCGGCCGGTGTCACCTCCACCTGCATTGGCTCCCAGGGGCCTGAGCACCACCCACCCCAAAACCTCCTTGGGAAACAGCCCTGGGCAACCTTGCCTGGGATGACAGTCTGCTGAAGCTGGCAGGGTCAGAGGGCTAAAGCGTAGGGTTGGAAGAACAGACCCAGGAAGAGAAACGCAGTTGGCTGCGTGGAGACAACAGAAGGAATGGGAGTGAGGGGACGTGCGCCAGGAATGGCCCTAGAAGAAGCGTGGTCTGCCTGGAAAGTGAGGCGCCATTGCTGAGAGGCACGTGGAGGGCAGGGACAACAGAGCTCCCATATGCCAGCTCCTGCTGCTGCAGCTACTGGGACTACCCAAGTGTGCTCCAAGCATCTGATGCTTTCCGCCTGGGCTCCCACTCCCCTGGGCAAGGATCAGCTGTCTAAGGGTGGCACACATGCTGAGGTGGGGTTCAAACCAAAATTGAGCCCAAGGGGCAATGCAACCAAGGAAGAGAAACACAAACCTTTCTACGCAGTAGCACAAGCTGTGAATTAAATCCCCAAGATCAGCTGGGTAAATCCTGCATTTGTGGAATACCTCAAGGGACAATGAGTGTTTCAACATCTGAGACCAGTCTAGCCTTTGCAACACTGGACTTTGTGGGCATGCACATGGCAATCTGACCAGATCAGTCTGAGCTGGCTCCACAGTGTGCACAACAGGTCCAAAGATGTAACTAGAGGTATGGGAAGACCTCCTGGGGAGGCAGCACCAAGAAAATACCCTTATTACTGACATTCCTTGTTGGTTTGTTTCATTTTGTTCAGCTGTTGGTGCTTTTATTATTTTTTATCTTTTATTTTTTATTTTCTACTTTTCTTTTTTTATTTTTTATCTTATATTATTTTCTTAATATATATAAAGTATTTATTTTTATATTTTTCCTTTACTTTTTTGTTGCTCTATGGCTTTTGTCTTGTTTTTGTTCTTCATTTTATATACATATCTTTTCCTTTTCTTTTGTAATTGTTTTTAGGTGTATATTTTATGTTTAATTCACTTTGTTGCTGGTGGTGGTGTTGATGTTCTTAGCTTGCCCCCATTTCTGTTTTATTTTTCATTCTTTGTTTCGTTAGTATAATCTTCATCAAGTGTTCTTATATTAGAATTCTCTTGTTTGGTTGTCTGTTCCCTTGGGTTTTGTTTTTTGTTCTTGTTTTGTTTTTTTTGTTTGTTTCTCTTTTCCTTTCTCTGTGTGTGTGAGTATATGTGTGTGTGAGTGTATGTTGTGTTGCTGTTGGTGCTGTTTGTTTGCTGCTGTTCTTGCTATTTGCCCTGAGCTTTGTTTGTCCGGTTTTCGTTGTTGTTTTGTTTTTTGTGTTTTATCTTGTTTTGTTTTGTTTTTCTTTTCTCTTTCTTTTCTCTGTTTTTTATCAGGCTGCACTGTGCAGCTTGTGGGCTCTTGGTTCCCCAACCAGGGGTGGGCCTGGGCCTTCAGGGTGGGAACACAGAGTCCAGGATGCTGGAAAACCAGAGAATTCTCAGGCCCAGGGAATATTAATCGGTATGGGTGTTCCTGAAGGTAACCATACCAACACCAAGACACTACCCCACACAACTGCCTGCAGGCTCCAGTGCTAAACACCTCACACCAAACAACCAGCAAGCCAGGAACACAGGCCCACCCATCAGTAGACAGGGTGCCTAAAGTCGTACTAAGCTCAGAGACACCCCAAAACACACCACCTGATGCAGCCCTGCCCATCAGAGGGAAAAGACTCAACTCCACCCAACAGAGTTCAGGCACCAGGCCCTCCTACCACAAAGCCTGCACAAGCCCCTGGACCAACCTCACTCAACAGGGGGCAGTCAACAGAAACAAAAGGAACTACGACCCTGCAGTCTGCGGAATGAAGACCATAAACACAGTAGGTTAGACAAAATGAAATGACAGAGAAATATGCTGCAGAAAAAGGAGCAAGGTAAAATCCCACAAGACCAAATAAATGAAGAGGAAATAGGCAAGCTATCGGAAAAAGAATTCAGACTAATGATAATAAATATGATCCAAGATCTAGGAAACAGACTGGAGAAAATACAAGAAGTGTTTAACAAGGACCTAGAAGAACTAAAGAAGAAACAATCAGTGATGAACAAGACAACAACTGAAATGAAAAATACATAAGAAGGAATCAATAGCAGAATAACTGAAGCAGAAGAACGAATAAGTGAGCTGGAAGATAGAATGGTGGAGTTAACTGCTGAGGAACAGAATAAAGAAAAAAGAATGAAAAGTATTGAGACAGTCTCAGACACCTCTGGGACAACACGAAACTCACCAATATTTGAATTATAGGGGTTCCAGAAAAAGAAGAGAAAGGGAAAAGGCCTGAGAAAATATTTGAAGAGATTATAGTCAAAAACTTCCCTAACATGGGAAAAGAGATAGTCAATCAACTCCAGGAAGTGCAGAGAGTTCCATATAGGATAAACCCAAGGAGAAACACGCTGAGACACATATTAATCAAACTAACAAAAATTAAATAGAAGAAAAAATATTAAAAGCAGCAAGGGAAAAACAACAAATAACATACAAAGGAATCCCCATAAGGTTAACAGCTGATTTTTCAGCAGAAATTTTGCAGGCCAGAAGGGAATGGCAGGACATATTTCAAGTGGTGAAAGAGAAAAACCTACAACCAAGATTACTCTATGCAGCAAGGATCTCATTCAGAATGGACAGAGAAATCAAAAGCTTTACAGACAATCAAAAGCTAAGAGAATTCAGCACCATCAAACCAGCATTACAACAAATGCTAAAGGAACTTCTCTAGGTGGGAAACACAAGAAAAGAAAAAGACCTACAAGAATAAACCCAAAATAATTAAGAAAATGGTAATAGGAACATACATATTGATAACTACCTTAAATGTAAATGGATTAACTGTTCCAACCAAAAGAAAAAGACTAGCTGAATGGATACAAAAACAAGGCCCATATATATGTTGTCTACAAGAGACCACTCTTTGACATAAATCACAGCAACATCTTTTTTGACCTACCTCCTAGATTAATGAAAATTAAAAGAAAAATAAACAAATGGGACCTAATGAAACTTAAAAACTTTTACACAGCAAAAGAAACTATAAACAAGATGAAAAGACAACCCTCAGAATGGGAGAAAATATTTGCAAATGAAGCAACTGACAAAGGATTATCTCCAAAATATACAAGCAGCTCATGCAGCTCAATATCAAAAAACAAACAACCCAATCCAAAACTGGGCAGAAGACCTAGATAGACATTTCTCCAAAGAAGACATACAGATGGCCAACAGACACATGAAAAGATGCTCAACATCACTAATTATTACAGAAATGCAAATTAAAACTACAGTGAGGTATCACCCCACACCTGTCAGAATGACCATCATCAAAAAATCTACAAACAATAAATGCTGGAGAGGGTGTGGAGAAAAGGGAACCCTCATACACTGTTGGTGGGAATATAAATTGATACAGCCACTATAGAAAACAGTATGGAGATTCCTTAAAAACCTAAAACTAGAACTACCGTATGACCCACAATCCCACTATTGGGCATATACCCAGAGAAAACCATAATTAAAATTAAAATTCAAGAAAACACATACACCCCAATGTTCATAGCAGCACTATTCACAGTAGCCAGCACATGGAAGCAACCTAAATGTCCATCAACAGAGGAATGGATAAAGAAGAGGTGGTACATATATACGATGGAATATTACTCAGCCATAAAAAGGAACCAAATTGGGTCATCTGTAGAGACGTGGATGGACCTAGAGAGTGTCATACTGAGTTAAGTAAGTCAAAAAGAGAAAAGCAAATATAATATAATAACCCATATATGTGGAATCTAGAAAAATGGTATAGATGATCTTATCTGCAAAGCAGAAATAGAGACATAGACATAGAGAACAACTGTATGGATACGAAGGGGGAAAGGGGTGGGGAGGGAGGAATTGGGAGACTGGGATTGACACATATACATTACTGATACTATGTATAAAATAGACAACTGATGGGAACATACTTTATAGCACAAGGAACTCTACCTAATGCACTGTGGTGACCTAAATGGGAGGGAAGTCCAAAAGTGCGGGGATAGTTGTATGTGTATGGCTGATTCATTCTCTTGTGCAGTGGAGGCTAACACAGCATTGTAAAGCAATCATACTCCAAAAAAAATTTTTTTTTTAAAAAGAAATCCAAAGGTAGAAAGTCCAGGGGATCTGCAGTACCCCTAATATGTTTGTAAGACCCCATCTCCTGTGTTTCTTGCTCAGCCATCCTTACGGTGAGGCTATCATACTCAAGCTCATCCTCATGCTCTCAAGATACTTGCTACTTTCACTCCTATGTATCTACCCAAGAGAAAGGAAAACCTATGTCCACACAAAATCTTATACACAAATGCTCATAGAAGCATTATTTATAATAGCCAAAAAAAGTCAAAACAAAGCAAATGTTCATTAACTGATGAATTGATAAATAAAATGTAATATATCTATAAAATGGGATGTTACTCAGCCATAAAAAGGAACAAAGTATTCATACATGTTACAACATAGATGAATCTTAAAAGCATTATGGTAAGTGAAAGAAGCTAAACACAAAAGCCACATACTGTATGATTCCATTTATAAGAAATGTTCAGAATATGCAACTCTGTAGACATAGAAAGCAATTAGTGGTTGCCTAGGGTGGGGGCAGGGAGATTTGGCAGAAATGAGGAGCAACTGCTAACAGGTGCAAGATTCTTTGAGAGGTAATGAAAATGTTCTAAAATTGCTTGTTGTTATGGTTGTGCAATACTGTGAACATGATCAAAAAAACGCTGCACTGTGTACTTTAAAAAGGTGAGTTGCAGGAATTCCCTGGTGGTTCAATGGTTAGGACTCCACACTTCCATTGCAGGGGGCACAGGTTCAATCCCTGGTTGGGGAACTAAGATCGCACAAGCCACATGGCGCGGCCAAAAAACAAAAGGTGAGTTGCATGGTATGTGAATCGTAATCATATCTTAATAAAGCTCTTATTAAAAACATATGAGGGTTTTGTAAGTAGGGACTTTGCTGGAGGTCCAGTGGTTAAGATGCTGTGCCTCCAATGCAGGGGGCACAAGTTCAAATCCTGGTTGGGGAACTAAGATCCTGCATGCCATGCAGGGTGGCCAAAAAAAAAAAAAATATATATATATATATATATATATATATATGTGTGTGTGTGTGTGTATATATATATATATATATATATATGGTAATATGAGTAAATATGTATGTCTATTTTTAAATTACAAAATTCATTTTTATGTTTTAAATAAACAAAATATAATATTTTTTTAAAAAGGTATTTGCCACATTTCTGATTATTATTTTCACCCTCTGGGCAGAAGAGCGGATTTATGAGAACGGAAAGGCACATGCTAGTCAAGTCTGACCCTTTTAAAAAGTTTTCTGAGAAGCCCCACTCAGAATCTTTGACTTACAACTCATTGCCCAGGAGGAGGCCATGTGGCAACTCCTAGCTGCAAGGGAGTCAGTAAATGAGTGTTTCAGCTGAGTACACTGTCAGCACCTTTTGAAAGGAAGGAGAGGGCTTCCCTGGTGGTGCAGTGGTTGAGAATCTGCCTGTTAATGCAGGGGACACAGGTTCGAGCCCTCGTCTGGGAAGATCCCACATGCCGCGGAACAGCTAGGCCCATGAGCCACAACTGCTGAGCCTGCGCGTCTGGAGCCTGTGCTCTGCAATGAGAAGCCACGATAGTGAGAGGCCCACGCAGTGCGATGAAGAGTGGCCCCCGCTTGCCGCAGCTGGAGAAAGCCCTCGCACAGAAACGAAGACCCAACACAGCCAAAAATAAATAAATAAAAATAATTATTCTAAAAAAAAAAAACAAAAAAAGAAAGGAAGGAGAGAACAGATAACAGGAAGACAAATAACAGTGGCAACCTCAATCCTCAAAAACTAAAAAAAAAAAAAAAACCCTCACGAAACACATGAAAAGCTTGTGAAAATGTCACAGCCAAGAGGAGCACTTGGACACTGAATGTATGCTATATCCTGAATGGGATGCTGGATCAGAAAAGGGGTATTAGGTAGAAGCTAAGAAACTACAAATGAAGTACAGGCTTTAGTTATTAATACTATATATGTATGTATAATGCACATAATATTAATAGTGTATCAATATCAATTTAGTAATTGTGACAAATGTATCATAGTAATATAAGATGTTAATAATAGGGGAACTGTCTGTGGAAGTATATAGGACTCTGCACTATCTTTGCAACTTTTCTATAACTCTAAAACTGTTGTAAAATTTTTAAAAAATTATTTAAGGAAATAAAGTCAGAACAATTCTTTGATGTCATTTTTATTTCCTTCACCTAAAGTTGTGAAAACAGAGACTGAAAAGTTCAAGAGGCTTACCGAGGTCAAATAGCAATTGAGAATTGTGACTCACTGTATTATAATTCTACACTGTATTATAATACTGATACGTGAGCTATTTTCCAAAGAAGAATCCCCTGTGAGAACCGGCAAGTTCTAATAGAATTGTTAGAGTCCCCAGGGGAGGAGCTCATTTCTCTTGTATGCTGCCCCTAGTGTTTTAGGTGGCAAAAAGCATACACTGAACCTTACAAACAGATGCTAGGAAACTGCAGGAAAGACCAGCCAGAGTAATTTATAAAAGAAATAGGGGCTTCCCTAGTGGCGCAGTGGTTGAGAGTCTGCCTGCCGATGCAGGGGACACGGCTTCGTGCCCCGGTCCGGGACGATCCCACATGCCGCGGAGCGGCTGGGCCCGTGAGCCATGGCCGCTGAGCCTGCGCGTCTGGAGCCTGTGCTCCGCAACGGGAGAGGCCACAACAGTGAGAGGCCCACGTACCGCAAAAAAAAGAAAAAAAGAAATAAACATTTACAACAAAGCCCAGAACATTTAAAGCACACTGACTGCTATTAGCTGTTTGCTAAGACCGTAAATTCCATGAGGACTCTGAAATTTGGACTCTGACTTATAACGCCAATAGAGCCCACAAAGCATACTACCCACAGAGTTTAGGTTTGAGCACAGAGGTGTTGCCACAAAAACAATCCGATGGGGTAAGGAAAGCCAAAAAGACATGCAGAAAGTCCAAAAGGAGAATGAAAACCTTAAGGTTTTGGTGTCATGGAAGCTAAGAGAAAGTACTATTTCAATAAGGGAATTGAAGCAAAGGCATTAAATGGTGATGAGAAATGAAGGTCTCCTGAATTTGGTAACTTGGGTGTTATTGGTGATTTTAGCACTGGCAGATCTGGTGCCATGTTGAGTGCAGAAGTCAAATTTAGAGTGGGCAGAAGATGGGTATGGGAGAGAGGAAAGAGGGTGGGTATGTTCATATAGCTATTTTGAGCAGTTTGGTTATAAAAGGAGAAGGAGTGAGAAAGGTTGAAACTGAGAGACAGTTGAAGGAGAGATCGAGGAAGAGACTGAGAGAGAGAGAAGGAGATTCAACAATGGTGTTTGGGAAGGTCCACTTGGCTGTATTTGTGTTTGGTTTATTTCATTTAGCTTGGCTTGTTGGTTTGATGGCTGATTAGTTTTCTGTTTGCAGCCATGAAAAATTACCGCAAACTTAATTAACTTAACATCGTAAACTAATTAAAACTAACAAACTAGTACAGCTTAAACAGCACAAATTTATTAGGTTACAACATGGGTCTCACCAGGCTAAAATCAAGGTGAATACAGGGCTGCATTCCTTTCTGTAGGCTCTGGGTAGGATCTGTTCCTTGCCCTTTCCAGCTTCTAGAGGTGGCCCATATCCTAATGGCCATGTAACCTAATACATTCACAAGTTTCAGGGATTAGGATATAGATATTGGTGGGGGGGGAGCATAATTTTTCCTACCACCAAAAATTTTATATGCCAGATATAAAACTACAAGTACTGATGAGTCATTTAAAGGAAGAAATTAAAAACATGAGAAAGAAGGTAATCGAAAGGCAAGGCCCCCCTCATCTGAAAAATGATCTGACGCTTTACTAGAATATAATTTCTAAGCATAAGGTCGGAGGGGGGGAGCTGTCATTTGATAATGTCTCTTTTGTTCATGAAACTTGAAGTCAAGCCATTGACTGAAGGAGAGAAGGTGGAGGGGTGAGTTCAGATGGCTGAGGACAGTGGAGCCATCACCAGGGGAGAAATGCAGGAGACTGAGAGGCAGCCAAGGAAACAGAAGTTTGCTGAATGTCAAAGAGCTGATTCCAATCAAACATCACAGCCGGAAGAACAATTTTACAAACTCCCTAAGTCCGACATTTACTTCAATACAGACCAACCTAAGTTATATACAAAGTTCACCTTAACTTTGTGAACGACGTAAGAGAGAGTTACCTTTTTTAGAGAAAGCTAACTGGCTTTAGAGGGACATACATGATGCCACATAATTATAAAAATTGAAATAAACAAAAGAAACACACACGTGTACCAGGGAGAAAGTATTTAAAAGGGACAGGCTCGGGTTTCACTTTGAATTCTGCCTGAGCAATTTAGGATCCAGAGATCTTAGTATCTTGAAATAGGGTAGAAATGCTTTTGGGGGGAATCCAAGAAAAGGTGCTGGAATAGAACCTTCCCTGGGGTCTCTCCTTCTTTGCTCTCTCCAGCATTCTCCCATTTCTGTTGAATTTCCTGTTCTACTCTTTACTTCCAGTAATTAGCTGTGCTGGCTTGAAAGCGACGACTACAGTTCTTAATCACTGACATAGACTTTGCCTAAAAACCCAAATCTTTAAAACAGGCTTGGCCTCAAATCATTAATAGCACTGAACAACATGAGCTGCATGCCACTGAATCTTTCATCCAAAAGAGGATAAACTGTTTCAAAACCAGGAACCTGGAAAAGGGAAGGGAGAAAAGAGTACAACAGAAGGACGACAAAGTTCCTTTGATGTGGTTCCTGTTGACACCCTGGGCAAGATGTTCCTTGTGTGAGATAGATCACAAAATGCATTAAGAGATATTATGCTGTACACTCCAATTAGCATCACGGGTATCCTTTGCTAGCTCACTGTCTAAAAAATTAATTTTATTGCTTCCAGAACTTTGAACAAACTCATATAATCCTTCAAGCAGATGTAGGAGGCATTAAAAACCACAATTACATTATTCAAAGCCATAATTTAAAAGTTTGGTCCTAGTTCCAGGCCTACCATTGATTTCTGAGAGAAACACACTTCAGATCTGATGTAAGCTCTAATAAATTACCAGCTTTGAACAAAATAAGTTTAGCTTCCCATAAAGAATAAAACAGGGTTTTATTGTGGGAAAAGGGGAAGACTAAATGATTGTAAATTTGTATTCCGTTTTTGTAACCACTTGGGTTTGAAGTCAAATATAATTTGATATTTTATTGATATTTCCAGTGTTTAAAGCTGACAAAAAGTACATTAAAGTTTACCATGTAAATCTGATATGATACTAAGAAGCCTTTTGCACTTCTCATTGGAATTGTTGCAGAAAAACGAAATAAGGAGTACTATCAAGAAAATGAAATAGTTTTCTTCTCTAAATTTTTTTTTTTTCAAAGAAGCTCTGAGCTGTCCAGAGCTACAGTGTCCTCTTTTCTATAGGGTTAGACTTTTCCTCCCAACTGGTGATTCCTTCTCAACATTGGGGAGTAGGTCTCAAGATAGATCTTAAACCTTGGATTCTACTGCTATTCTGATAATAATAATAAGTGATTGTAACAATCTGTTTAAAACAACAGAAATGTATGGCCTTACAATTCTGGAGGCTAGAAATCCAAACTCGAGGTGTTGGTATGGCCGTGCTCCCTCGGACACATGAAAAGACCCTTCCTTGTTTATTTCCAGAGTCCGGTGGTTTGCCAGCAATCTTTGGCATTCCTTAGCTTGCGGCTGCCTAACTCCAATCTTTGCCTTCATTGTTACATGGCACCCTCCCAGTGCATGTCTGTCTCCACATGGTCATCTTTTTATAAGGACACCAGTCACACTGGAGTAGGGGACCCCCCCTAGTCTAGTAGGACCTCATCTCAACTAATTACATCTGCAAAGACACTATTTCCAAACAAGGTCACATTCTGAGGCACCAAGGATTGGGACCTCAACCTAATTTTTAGGGGGAGGACATCAACTATATCACAATCTTTATTGAAAATGAACAATGCAAAGACATCAACTACCATCGCTGCACAAAGATAGGGTTCGACAGAGGTCTCTGAACTAAACATGTGTTGCTCTCAAGATGTTTGCAGAAGGTTATACTTATTAAAAGCAGAACCTGTGTTTTATCTTGCATGGTGTTCGCATCCTGTCACCCAGCCACCCATTTGACACCATACCAAAAACATCATTTGACATTCTTGAAATTAAACATCAACTGGGAATGTAATGCCATATAGTCAGCAGCAGTCTCATCCAGAACTGGCCAGGATGCAAGACCTAGAAGGACTGAGCAGAATCAAAAATTGCACTTATTTCTGAGTGTAAAGGTAATACTATAGCCCTTCCAACAAGAGCAACAAAAAATCCTCTAGGGCTTCCCTGGTGGCGCAATGGTTGAGAGTCCGCCTGCCAATGCAGGGGACACGGGTTCATGCCCCGATCCGGGAAGATCCCACATGCTGTGGAGCGGCTGGGCCCGTGAGCCATGGCCACTGAGCCTGCACGTCCAGAGCCTGTGCTCCGCAACGGGAGAGGCCACAACAGTGAGAGACCCGCGTACCGCAAAAAAAAAATCCTCTATCCATGTAATACACAGGACCCCCTGTTAAATTTGACTTTTAGACAAATAATAGTCTTTTACTATATTTCATGCAATATTTGTTTGTCTAAAATTAAAACGTAACTGGCGTCCTGTATTTTTTCTTGCTAAATCAGGCAACCCTATTCATGATGCCATTATTACCTAGTAAGTTTTTCTGAGCTCTTTTCCTGTATGTATGTGGAGCATGAGGGACAGAGGAATGGGACACATGGAGGAGTAAGCATCCACTAGGTTCACTCATCTTTTGCAATGTTTCACTTCAAAAATCACACATTTACAAAGGTTGATGATGGAAATATAAATGCTTGCGCGCGTGTGTGTGTGTGTAGTGTATGAACTGTTTTCCCAAAAATTCATATGTTGAAGCCCTAACCCTCAATGTGACTGTATTCGGAAATAGGACCTTTAAAGAGGTAAATAAGGCTAAATGAGGTCATAAGGGTGGGGCCCTAATCCCATAAGGACTGGTATCCTTAAAGGAAGAGACACCAGAGGGCTCTCTTTCCTCACACAAAGAGGAAGGGCCATGTGAAAACATAACGAGGAGGGAGGCAGCCACCTGCAAATCAGAGAGCGTGGTCTCACCAGAAACCAACCTTCCTGGAACCTAATCTTGGACTTTCAGTCTCCAGAACTGTGAGAAAATAAATGTCTGCTGTTTAAGCTACCCAGTCTGTGGTATTTTATTATAGCAGCCCAAGTATACTAATACACACACACACAAACATATGTGTGTGTTTATATATGAGTGTGTGCATATAAATGTGTGTATGAATATGTGTGTAAACTTGTGGTATTTTTGTGACCAGGAAAAAGTTTAGTAGTCCTCTGAAATAAATGGATATTATATATCTGTTTTCAACATACCAAGAGCCATCAGAAAGACACTTCTGGAAATTTCTCAAACAATTAGGCCTAAATATAATGCTTTAAGCTTAAAAAGCGGTCATTGATAATCAACATCAGTTTCTTATGTATACTTGGAATTACCCATTTTCTTTATGGGTATATCTTACAGTTGAGGACTTACGTATTAGAATACATTAGAATACATGTATTTACATCCACACACATCTATATCCTTGTAAAATGTGAATATCATTATTTTGCCTCCTTACTTGGAACACTGTGTTTATTTTACAAATGAAATCTGTAACAATATGCATTCAATAGAATGTACACTGGAATAAATTAAAGGAGGATTTATTTGTATGTTTAACTGGAAAGACAATGTATAGAGAAGAGTTGATTTAGCAGCTCTAAGGACCTACTTTTCTTCTGCCAGCTTCCCCCTGGTCATCTAAAAATGGCTCTCAACAATTCCTCTAAGTATGGACTTCTTCTAAAACCCAAGAGAGAGACAGATGGTTCCAGAAGCTTTCTCAAAAGAGAGAGGAAACTTCCTTCCCCAGAAGACTTCAACAAGCTCCACTCAGATTTTAATAGTCCATCTTTGTATATGTGCCCTTGACTGAACCACTAACTATGGCTAAGAGATTAGATGATCTGATCAGTTTAAACCTGAGCCAAGTGGCTTGACCTACAGCCCTAGAGACAGAAAAACATACAGCTTTGCCCAAATGCAAGAGCTACATGGCTAAATTATATATCCTGGTAATCCACAGCTTTCCTGAGGAGATATATTACACTGCTTTTACCTCTCAAGATTTAATTATGAAATTTTTCAAACATGAAGAAAATTTGAAAGAATTATATAAGGAACATTCATATACCCATCATGTAGATTCCACAACTGACAATTCGTTACATTCACTTTACACGTATCTACCCATCTATCCACTGCATTAGTTTTTGAAGATCACATAAAGGTATCGGTGCTTACAAAATTTAACGTATTTCTACAGTCAATTACATTTGCATGAGCTTATAATGCATTTGTTCTCAAACTCCTTTCACAAGTTAAGTAAAATCTGATCATCGAGCTATACATTTTGCATTCAAAGCTTGGAATGTTAAATCTCTTAGGGGAGTAGTTTTTAGCACTGAAGCTCTGAGGCTGATAGCAATTCATGTTTGGATAATTGTCCTGCAAATAAAAGATTCATTGTAGATCATGTTATTTACATCAATTTTCTTTGATTGTGAACTGAATACACCCATGCTTTAAAAGGTATCTAAACCTACTACAGCTTTCAATTTTTTAAGATTCTGCTTCTGTAAAACTTGATCACCTTTACTGATTCCAGTGGGTTTCATACATTTGTTCTTTCAAAGCTCAATTCAGTTACCTCCCCTCATATCATTCTCAGACTCCCACACTTGGCCTTAGGAAAACCTGCCGACCTTAGTGCAATTGTATATTTCTTTCTGATAACATTTATCATGTCTTAATTGTGATTATTTGTTTATGAGCCTCTCTCCCTGACCAGAGTAGTTTTATTATCAAGCTCCAAATTTATGGTTTCTGTTTCATTGTGGGCAATCCATAAAGATTTGTAGAATTCAATTTAAACCAAGAGATATACGTTAGACCTGGGATTTTTTCAACACTTGAAATGAACAAGAAGGAACGCTTCATGTGGAACTACTTTTTAAAATTTCCATCAGATGCTTCAGAAATCAAAATTAGTTTGGCAAGATGCTGGGTTCTCTGTTATAAATAGTACTCTTAATAAAATCATGTAACAGAAAATTAGCCTAGGTGTTATACCTGTTTTATCAAAACCGCAAACAGATTTAGAATAAGACTAGTCAACATGGAAAAGTAGTGGATACTAAGCTAAAGTGCTAGAGTTCAAGGCCAGGCTCTGCTCCTTTCTAGCTCCAAGACCTTGGACAAAATACTGGAAATTTTACAGTTCAGTTTCCTCATATGTAAAATGGAGATGATCCGAGTACCTATTTCATAGAGTTGTTGTGAGCATTAGACAAATTAATTCAGGTAGAGTTTATAGTACCTTACACATAGTAAGTTCTCTGTTGATGTTGGATTTTAAAAGTCATAATATACAGTATCTACTGCTTAAACACGATCCAAACTGCCTCCTCTCATTTTTCTCTTCTAACAAAATCCAGATTTATTCAGGTGACTACAGAGATCCCTTGATCTTAGGGTGGTAGGACTCCAACACAGCCCCAGGGAATAAACCATGGTGCGTTCATCCAGACTTGTCACTCTCCTAACACTTGGCCTGTGACTGGTGTAGGAGTGGCCAATGATGGTAAGTGGGAGACTCTGGGTGGGGCATCCAGGACAGGTTTTCCTTACTTATTAAAATGGGTAGGTACGATTGGCTCTCTCTTTTTCCCTTTCTCTTTCTCTTTCTTCTTGCCTGTATTGCCAAGGGAAGTAGCTCTTGGGTCACCAGGAAGAGGTTAGAAAGAGGACAGAAGTCAGCATACCAAGAAAGACAGAGAAGACAGATTGAAAGAGTCTTAGTCTATGACAACATCACTGAGCCACTGAAGTTAACACTAGATCATCTACCTCTCTACTTCTTGTTATGAGTGCAAAATACTGCTATTGTTTAATCAATCTAGTGGAGTTTTCTGATACTCCTAGTCAACACAATCCAACTGGTACAAAAATGCAATATAGCATACCTTGAGGGGATGAGAATTTCTGTGTGGTGCATATATATATATATACACACATACATACACACACACATAATAATACATTCTCAATGACAAGAGAGAAAAAAGCAAGAACAGGAAATAGTATGTTTTAAATGCTTTTTTGTTCTTGTTAGAGGCTCATTGGCGACTATGAGTTTAGTCCCTTATGAGCCCATTAACTTCCCTTCTTCTATAAATGAAAGTTGCAATCAATCTTAAAAGACTTTTTTTCTTACTGTGGCCTTTAAATAAGATGAGCTAAGGAGGAGTAGAAAATAGGTGATGTTGAACAGATTCCCACCCTCTACCGAAGAGACAAATCAAATAACCTCCTGCTTGAATATGCAGTAACAGCTCATTTAAACCCCAAGAAGTACATTCCTAAAGTGAAATACTTTTAACAATTGAAAATTTAAGGAATTGACATTTATGTTAGCCAATAATAAAGCAAATAAAACAAATTTGAGAATATTCAAATTTGGAATTCATTCAACAAATATTCATTAACTGCAAATCATTTGCAAGGTACTGTGAACAAGACAACACCTGCTCTGTGCTCATTGGTTTTACTATTTGATAGGAAGAAAAGTGTTGTTGAGGGGTCTTCATGTAAAGAAGAGGAAGATTTAAGATTGGACCCTGAGTTATGTGAGAAGACCAGGTGAGACTGAAGACCAGCTTCTTTCCATATACGTGAAAGAAGGGATCAGAAGACAGACTGTTAATGTTGATGCAAATAGCAGGGAAGACATTTGAATTTCTGGAAGGAATCAACTCTTGAAACTGCTTTCATTTATAGAATCAAAAAGCCTTTATAGAATTTGCTCTTAACCTGCTTCAGTTATATACGGTTCCTCCTTCTTTTAGTTCATTTTTCTGAGGTCAGAAGTATAAATTCTAGCCAGCTCTTTGGCCAGAACTTTAGGGAATTCCCACCTCTAGGAGTTGCTAAATATTGCATGGTGCCATTGCCCTACATTGTACAAACACTGGGGGAGGGGAGCTCCAATATCAGCATAAACTGCAACTGCATAATTTGTAGAATTTTTGCTTTCTTTAAACGCACCCATTCTAACAGCAACATTTTCTAAGGTTTTATAAAAGAAAAATTGCACCTGACCATTTAAAAAGGCAAGGAAGACTACTGCAATATGGTGAAGAAGACTGAACTCAACTCCAATTTTTAAGTATTGAGATGAGCTAGTGGAAAAGTGCTGGAGGATATTAGGGGGAGGTTGGTTTATGTGATTAAGCCAGCTGTATTTGCTAATTGGCACTTATCAAAGTTAGGCTCCAACCCTCTCACAGAGACTGGAAAAGGGGAGCTATAATTACATTTTGAAGGGATGGCTCCCAGGCCCTTGAGAATGACACTGACATTCCAAGTTCGTAGAAGATTTACATCTCAAAGGGGGCAAAGAGAGAATTTACATTTCCAAGTTTCTAAAGTAAATGCTCTAAAAACACAGAGATGCGGGCCTATAGTCAGGTAGATACCCATCTGAAGTTTAGTTAAGCTGAGAGGACCATCCCTTAAGGCTGTCTTGGTCAGTTTCTTATTACCACTACCTGAGATGTGTTGACAAAGAATGTTGCCTGCCATTCCAGTAAACAACAAATTTTGCCCACCATCAAACCATCCCAGCCTGAGGGAAATTCAGGATGGAGAAAAACAGGATCCTGGTCCTAGATTATTAAGATGCATGTCAAAGGAATCATTTCAATGAGTCCAGACTCTTGCATCTTTCCATATATAGAAAAGCACTAAAATTGTTAACTTGAGATGTCCAGTTTTTAGGTGATTAGCAATAATCTTTTTTTTTTTTTTTCTTTTTTTTTGCGGCACACGGGCCTCTCACTGTTGTGGCCTCTCCCGTTGAGGGGCACAGGCTCCGGACGCGCAGGCTCAGCGGCCATGGCTCACAGGCCCAGCTGCTTCGCGGCATGTGGGATCTTCCCGGATCGGGGCACGAACCCGTGTCCCCTGCATCGGCAGGCGGACTCTCAACCACTGCGCCACCAGGGAAACCCTGTCAGCAATAATCTTTTGAAATTTGACATTTACTTTTTTCAGCAAAAACTCCTATAAACTCCTGGCTCCCCTCTTACCTCTTTGGAACAATTCCTCAGAGCTATCTGAGAGGCGAACTCCCAGGTTTTAGTCCTCAGTAAGGTCCTGGAAAAAAAAAAAACTCTCAACTTTTAGGGTGTGCATTTTTTTTTTTTTGCTTTTGTTTTGTTTTTGTTGTTGTTGTTGTTTTTCAGTTGACAGATGGTAGGACCCAGCGTTGCCCAGGGGAGGAACTGAAAGGTAATGGACCACTGCCCCAAATTATTTTAACCTTATGCATTTTTTTTGGAAATGTTCACATCTCATCTCTTTTTCAAAGCTCCCATTTCACGTTTCCCTTTTCCTTTAAAAGATAAATTTAAAGTGAGCCAGAGTCAGAATAAAGGAAGAGATAGTGTTGCATATTTAAATATCCCAAAATAGATGAAAACATAGGTGGGAAAATCCAACCAATCTCCATGAAAAGTCACTCCCTAAAGCCAAACTGCTCCCTACCTCTCCCTACATCCTCTCCAAGTCTCTCCAATAAAAGTAATTCTCTCTCTTTTATCTCAATTCCCAGCATTTAGAACAAACAAATGATTTTATGTTTAACAATGTCAATCATTAGCTCATACTGGAATACAAACCATAAAGCTACAGTAATTTCTCTGTGGCTTGATCTTACTTTGCTCCCTTTTTATACCTCTTGCTAATCCTTATTGTATTCTGTTGCGGAAAGAATGTGGAAATCTATACTTGACCATAGGACGACTGACAGTTATATATATAACTATTATGAAACTCTTTATAAACTCAAAGTGTTGGAGAGTGTGATGAAAGGTTACTTTTGCTAGTCCTAAAAAGATTTTCTACTAACCCTCTCTCAGAAAAGCGAAAAATCACAAATGCCACCTCTGGCAGGGTAACATGCTACATACCCATCCTTTTTTCCTTACAACATCTGCCTCCTGGCAATGCAATTGTCATTTGCATTTCTAAAGCAGCTCCTATTGGCTTTGACTACATTTCTAAAAATACTTAAGCTCCATCTCCATTTATATTTGAACCCAGATAAGTCTGCTTATCCTGTCTACTGTTGCTCTAAGGAAGCTAATGAAGGACATATCCTTTTACAAGATAGTGGACAAAACATATATCATGTTTCTGTAAAAAGGTACCGAAGTGCAGCCATAGCTGGCTAAGATCAGTATTTGGAGAAAGGTTTAATATGTTTTAAAAGGGTATATGGGGAGTGGGGGCGGGGTTAGTTACACAAAGGATTCCTAAAAACTGAACTGATCAGAAGAAACAAAGACATTTTCTTTCAGTCTCATAATGAGATGGATTTCACAAAAACCAGCCAGTTGCTCAGAACCACGGAACAGTTAAAGGAAATATAAAAATAGACCTGAAGCTAGGAACTTGTAAAAGAGAACATATGATAATGAAGATTTAACATTTGGCATTGTCCTAGTCATTTCTCCAGAGTATTGTCATCTAATCACAGAGGGGCTGAATCCTCTAGTACCCTCCAACAGAATTGCTGAAAAATGGAATTAATGTGCAGCATTAACTTTCTGACAAAAACCAGAATCTCTCCTTCTGAAGTGAAATCAATGTTGCCATTAGTTCTTAGTTTATGCTTTATATTTGTTAAGGTAAAGTCTTTATTGGAGGATAACATACATCCAGAAAGACCACAAATCAAAAGTGTATGACTCAATAAATGTTCACAGAGGGGACATTCCTATAATCTCCACCCCTCATCAAGAAATAGAACATTCCACACACTGTGGAATGGTGTTCTGGTGTCCCTGACCATTCATTACACAGACCGCCTTTTTTAAGGTAACTACTGCTATCCTGACCTCTAACATCACAAATGAGTTTTGCCTGAGTTTGAGGAGCTCAAACTCATATATATGTATATGGAGCTGGACAGTGTGTATTCTTCTCTGCTTGATATTTTCCACTCAATGTGATGTTTGTAAGTTTCATCCACCTTGTTGTATAAGGCAGTAGTTCATTGTCCTTGTTTATATTCTACTATAAAATAACACAGTTTATCTATGCTACTATTATGGACATTTAGGCTTTTCACAGTTTGGGGCTGCTAAAATACTGCTGCTATAAACATACTTGTACATGACTTTTGGTTCCATACGTTTGCATTTTTTTAGACATATATCTAAAAAATTGATCATCAGGGTTATAGGATAGAGCAGAAGGTCTTGGTATTTACCCATAACAACTTGCTTCTATTTTTCTCCTTTTCATGAGGGCTTTCTCTGGCCATTGGAGCTCGTTCAACACTCTGCTACCTAAACACACACCCACACATACACACAGCCGGCTAGAAGTCAGGATTAACACCTCAGGATTAACACCTCATTAAACAATGACTAAATCTGATATGGATGCACTTTCTACACTGTCTCCCACAGTTTCCTGGTAAGAGTAAGCTCCCATTGCCCGCTCTGATATTTGCCTGATAACACACACACTCTTCTTTGGCTTCCTTCCCTACCTTGTAATACTTCTCCATGCTTCTACAGATATTTACTGTTAAATAAACTTCTTGCAATAGAATTGGTATCTTAAAGTCTGCCTTCAGGTGAGTCTAACCTAGACAAAGGATGTGTTCACTTTGGTAAATGCCACCAGATGTTTTTTCAAAGGGACAGTGCCATTAATACCCACGTCCACACAACAGTGTGAGTTCTGTAAGGTGCTCCCATCCTTACAAAATCTTGCCATTGAGCATCGACAGTGTGGACAAAAAAATGTTGCCTGCCACTTCAGTAAACAAAGAATGTTGCCCACCATCCCGGTAAACAACAAATTTTGCCCCCCATCAAGCCATCAGCCACTGTGGCTGCTGCCAATGGTGCATCCTGAGGGGAATTCAGGATGAAGAAAAACAGGACACTGGCCCTAGATAGTCAAGATGCACATCAAAGGAACAATTTCATTGAGCCCAGACTCTTGCATTTTCCCATACGTAGAGAAAACACTAAAGTCACTAACTTGAGATGTCTGTTTTTTTGTGATTAGCAGTCATCTTTTGATGTTCAACTGCATGTTGTTTCTCAGCAAAAACATCTGTATATCCTGGCTCCTCACTTATCTCTTTGAAACAGTTCCTCGGAGTTATCTAATGGGCTATCTCCCTAGCTATAGTCCTCAGTGAGGTCCCTGAATAAAACATAACTTGCCACTTTCAGGTTGTGCATTTTTTTTTCAGTCAAAAGCAGTCCTTTTAAATTTTAGCACTTTTGGTTGGTATGTGGTGTGTAAATCAATATACATTTATTTATTTATTTATATAAATAATTATTTATTTATTTATTACTTGCATTTTCTTGTGATGAGTGATATAAAGATATACATGTATGTAGGAGAGAGAGATTGAGAGAGAGAGAGAGAGAGAGAGAGAGAGATTTGGATATTGTGTTTTGTGAAATGCCTACTCGAGTCTTTTTTCTTTTTCTATTGGATTTCTTATTCATCAGTTAGTTTTCTTTGTATGTTTTGGTTACAATTTCTTTTTGGGTATTTGTATTACAAATATCTACTACTTTATGCCTTGCTTTTTCACTCTCTTAATGGTGTCTTTGAATGAATAGAAATTGTTTTCTTTTAAATATATCCAATTTATTATCCTTCTCTGATTAGTGCCTTTTGTTCCACATTCAAATAATCTTAGCCTAGACCAGGTCTTGAAAATATTCACTTTTATTACCTTCTAGAAGTTCTATGGTTTTACAATCTAGTTGGAATTGATTTTTGTGTATTGTGTGAGGTAAGGTCAAGAAATAAATTTTTTCTATAATGGTATCCTATTGACCCAGCTCAATTTATTTAAAAGGCTATCCTTTCCAAATGCTTTCTATCACCTTTGTTATAAATCTACTGATTGCATGGATATGATCTATTTCTATATTCTTTATTGTGTTCCATTGGTTTATTTGTTTATCCTTAAACCAATGTCAGTATTTCAACTACAGCTTTTTAATAAGTCTTGAAATATAATAGTGTAGTTCTCTTAATTTATATATATATATAAATGATTTTACGTTACCCTATTTTCTTTCTTTTTTAAATTTTATTGAAGTATAGTTGATTTACAATGTTGTGTTAATTTCTACTGTACAGCAAAGTAATTCAGTAATACATATATATTCTTTTTCATAATCTTTTCCATTATGGTTTACCACAAGGATATTGAATATAGTTTCCTGCGCTATACAGTAGGACCTTGTTGTTTATCCATTCTATATATACTAGTTTGCATCTGTTAATCCCAAACTTCCAATCCTTCCCTCCCCAACCTCTATTTTCTGAAGAATACTTTCACTGGGTAAAGAACTAGAGGTAAGTTATTATTTTCTTTAAGCACTTTAAAACTGCCATTCTCTCATCATCATCATATTTTCTGTTATTTTTATTGAAAGCTAAATCAACTGTCAGTCCTTCAACTGTTCCTTAAAGCTAATGTGTCTTTTTTCTCTGGCCACTTCAGTATTCTTTTCCCATTTGTCTTCAGGTACAATAGTGTCACTGATTTCCCTAGGCATGACTTTCTTTTTATTTACCATTCTTGATATGTATAGCATAACTTGACTATGTGCCTTGCTCTCTTTTAATCAATTTGTAAAAATCTTAGCCAATATGTCTTCAAATATTGGATCTTTTCCCATTCTATTTCTCCTTTCCTCCTAGGGCTCCTTCTACACCTTTTCACCATGTCCCACTTGTCCCCCATACTTCTCTATATTTTATCTTCCCTCTCTCTTTCCATGCTTCAAATTGGGTATTATCTACCAATCTTTCATCTAGTTCTTTGGTATTCTCTTCAGCTACATCTAAACTGATATTAAACACATGTATAAATTCATTTCAATCATTATGTCTTTTAGTTCTAAAATTTTTATTTGATTCTTTTTTTATAAATATTTTCTCTGCTTAAATCCCCCCACTCTATCATATATTTTCTAGAAGGCATAAATTATAGATATTTTAAATCCATGTCCGAGAACTCCTGTATCTAGATCATCTCTCGATCTCTATATTGAGGGCACTTTACCTGATTTGCAGTCATTTAGTCTTGTCTCATGCTATAGCTGGTAAATTAATTAGAGAATACTGTGTATAAAAAGTTATAAAAATAATTTACCATCATGGATGATATTATCTTCCTCCAAAGATGATTTAGTTTTGCTTATGGTTGACTGACAGAGAAATGATGGATCAGCATAATCTTGTCTGGGATTGAGCTGATTTAGATCTGGCTTTAAGTTCTGTTAGGGCTGGTCTCTCTTTCTCTCTGTCTCCATGTCTCTCTCTCTCTCTCTCTCTCTCTCTCTCTCTATATATATATATATATATATATATAGAGAGAGAGAGAGAGAGAGAGAGAGAGACAGGGGGAGAGAGAGAGAGAGAGGGAGAGAGAGAGAGAGAGAGAGATCTCAACATATTATTTTATATATTATATATATATATTTTTTTTTCAAGGCTGCCATAATCCCTGCCAAGTTGTTCTATCTCTTAGCTGATGCTTTTTGCTTGCATTCATTGCCCCTAAGGAAAGACATCCAAGGAAAAAGTGGCACCAGATCTCAGGCTTGCCTCAATGTATTTCCTTTCTCTCTGTGATAATAACCCCCAAGTCCTGACTATATGAAGCCTAGGCTTCAATTTTATTTTCCCAGCTGAAATTATTGAAAGCTCTGATGAGCTTTCCAGCATTTTAACTGCTCCCTTCATCTTGATTTCTCAGCCTCTTGGTTCTACTTCTCTTGGAGAACTCGGTCCTTCAAACCTTGGACTCTTTGCTAGTTCTCTGATGCCTTCATACCTTTAGGCATATTTTTAAAAACTTTATCCAGACTTTATAGTTGATTTTGGCAGAACAGTTGCTCTGCTACAAGCTAATCTATTATAGCTTAGAGCAAAATTTTCATTTTCCTATATAATATTTATTCAGAAAAGTCTACAATTCCTAAATGAAGAGCTTATATTAATTTTCAAACCGATATAGCTAGTACCTAGATTAAGAAATACAACATCACAAGATATCAGAAACCTTCTTTGCACTTCCTTCTTGTCACAACCTTCATCAAAAATTTAAAAAAAAATACTGACTGAATATCATTGATTAGTTTTTCCTGTTTTTTGAAATTTATTCAAATAGTGTTATATTTATTTATTCAAATAAATTCTTTTGTTTCCGGCTGCTTTCATTCAATATTAAGTATATGAGATTCACTCAGCTTATTCGTAATATAGAATATTTATCCTTTTCACTGTATGGTATCCCAGTGTATGTTCATATTATGATTCATATATCCATTTTTCTCTAGGTAGACCTTTGGATAGTTTCCAGTTTTTGACCAATACTAGCAGTGCTAATATATTTATTTTAGTATATGTATTTTGATGAATATACATATGCATTTCTTTGGGGACTACAGCTCTAATGTATATTTGATATAAAGAAATATTCCTAGGTCATCTGTGTTCAAGTAGTCTAGAAATGCTCCCTTTCAGTTTTGGCATCTGCTAATTGTTTCACACAGGGCTCTATAAGACTGGTTTCTATCTAGAATCCCTGTAGAATAATGGAGCAGAACCAACTTTTTGCCTGGCCCACTTCATTTCCAGTTTAGTAGCAAGTTTCTAAATGTTACATAGACCACAAAATGACCACAACCCCCAACCTCCTTGCTTCAATTTGAGACCTGTCTCCCCACTGGTGGCACAGGTGCACTCCTTCAGAGTGACAGAGGGAGGGAGCCCTTCGGCACATCACATCCTAAAGATCAGGGTAAGTATTCTACAATTTCTATTCATCATAAAGTCTTCCCCAGCTTTACCAGATGTCTTCCAATCTGAAATGACTGTGTTGTTAAAGCATCTGACCTCATAGTCCCTTGATTGTCTCACCTTAATCTCTCTTCTACACCTGTGCCAACACCCTAGAACCTATCATCACTGAGGACTGTGACACCTCAGAAATTCTAAGGTCATCTTATAATCACAGCCTCTAATTGTCCCATCTCTCTCAGGGCCTCACTCTCATTGAAACTCTCTTGGATGTCTTAGAGACCATAAGCTCCTATCTATCTGTCTGTCTGTCTGTCTATCTATCTATCTATCTATCTTTTATTTATTTATGGCTGCGTTGGGTCTTGGTTGCTGCATGTGGGCTTTCTCTAGT
Organism: Orcinus orca; assembly: GCF_937001465.1. Classification (NCBI taxonomy): domain Eukaryota; kingdom Metazoa; phylum Chordata; class Mammalia; order Artiodactyla; family Delphinidae; genus Orcinus; species Orcinus orca. The sequence continues at coordinate 67,410,496 of NC_064572.1, read as the reverse complement.
TGTGGCCAGTGGAGGCTACTCTTTGTTGCGGTGCGTGGGCTTCTTATTGTGGTGGCTTCCCTTATTGCAGAGCACGGGCTCTAGGCATGTGGGCTTCAGTAGCTGTGGCGTGTGGGCTCAGTAGTTATGACTCTCAGGCTCTGGAGTGCAGCCTCAGTATTTGTGGCACACAGGCTTAGCTGCTCCACGGCATGTGGGTTCTTCTCGGACGAGGGCTCGAACCTATGTCCCCTGAATTGGCAGGCGGATTCTTAACCACTGCACCACAAGGGAAGTCCCCATAAGCTCCTTTATGTATCGATGTTTTCAGGTCCATCAGACTCCATGAGAATCATTATTTTTATCACATTCAAAGTGAGATCCATATGTACTCCAGATCTTCCTCCTTTGCTCTCCTGTTTTTTTGACATATACCCACCTCTCCACCCACACATGTAATTTGCATTCAGTGTAGCCCTATACAGGCTCCTTATGTGTACAGCAAAAATTTAAAAAATAAATAAACAAACACAACTCTACAACTCTTCAGACTGCTGCCCTGAATAATTCATGGCAATCACACCAGCCAGGAATCTGACACAGCTCCATAATTGTTTCAATTAGCAGCTTCCTCTGCCACTCAATTCAGCAACTATTTAAAACTGTACCACTCTTCTCAAGTTCCTACTGCAGGCCTGGTCCTCTCACTCTCACCAGATAATTTCTTTTATAAAATTAAGAAGATAGTTGAGACAACCAGGAATGGACTTCCTCAATTTACCACATCACCTACATTTAAATTTATTTTTATTCAGACCATCATTTAGTCACAGAAAACATGGCATTCCTCTTCTAAATCAAGAGGAATATAATTTCTGTTAAATTTAATCTAATCCTATTTTAATTTCTCCAGATCTTTTTCCATCAGTTACCATCATTCTCCCACCATTATACTGTTAATATGTTGTTCTGACTATACTAGCCTACAAAAAGTTCAAATCAATCTAATAACATGGCTTTCTTAACTTCTTCCTCACTTTAGCTCCACCCCTTATCTATTCTTCACTTTATAATCAAACAGCTTGGGAACATACTCCTGCTTCCTTATATCTTAAATTGCTATGCATTGACGCATGATTATCTTTTGTCCCTAACTACTTCATTGAAACTGTTCTTGACTATGGAAATGCCTTCCTTAAAACCTTCACAACTCTTGGGTTCCACGAAAACAGATTCTTAAAATTATTTTTCTAGTGTTCTGTCTCTTATTGAGCCATTTTTCATTTTCCTCTTAAATAATTGTGTTTACAAAGATTCACTGTTGGCAAACTAATATTCATATACACTCTCTGAAACAACTCATCTATCATCAGGATTTTCCTTTTTTTTCTGTGTAAAATAATATATACTTATTATAGAAAAAAATAAAAACATAATAAAAAAGACAAAGAACAAATTTCATCACCTATCATCCTTTCACCAAAAAATAACGGCCACTGTTTTTGTTTATTGAAGTATAGTTGACACACAATATTGCTTTTAGGAGTACAACATAGTGGTTTGACATTTATATATTGTACATTATGAAATGCTCTCCATGATAAGTCTGGTAACCATCTGTCACCATACAAAGTTACTAGAATATTGCTGACTATATTCCCTATGCTGTATATTACATCCTATGACATTTATTGTATGACTGGAAGTGTGTACTTCTTAATCACCTTCACCTATTTTGTCCATTCCCACACACCATTCCCCTCCAGCAGCCACCAGTTTGTTCTCTTATCTATAAGTCTGTTTCTATTTTGTTTTGTTTGTTCACTTTTTTCCAGATTCCACATATAAGTAAAATCATACCTTATTTGTATTCCTCTGACTTACTTTGTTTAGCATAATACCCTCTAGATCCATCCATACTGTTGCAAATGGCAAGGTTTTATTATTTTTTATGGCTGAGTAATATTCCATTGTATATAATATCACACCTTCTTTATCCATTCATGTATTGATGGACACTTAGGTTGCTTCCATATCTTAGCTATTGTAAATAATGCTGCAATGAACATAGGGATATTTATATATACATCTTTTTCAAATTACTGTTTTTGTTTTTTTCAGGTAAATAACCAGAAGTGGAACTTCTGCATTGTATGGTATCTATATTTTGACTTTTTTTTTTTTTGGTACACGGGCCTCTCACTGTTGTGGCCTCTCCCGTTGCGGAGCACAGGCTACAGACGCGCAGGCTCAATGGCCATGGCTCACGGGCCCAGCCACTCCGCGGCATGTGGGATCTTCTCGGACTGGGACACGAACCTGTGTCCCCTGCATCGGCAGGCAAACTCTCAACCACTGCGCCACCAGGGAAGCCCTATATTTTGACCTTTTAAGGAAATTTCATACTGTTTTCGATAGTGGCTGTACCAATTTACGTTCCCACCTAAAGTGCATGAGTGTTCTCTTTTCTCCACATCCTTTCCAATACTTCTTATTTGTATTGTTTTTGGTAACAGTCATTTGACAGGTATGAGGTGATTTCTCATTTTGGTTTTGATTTGCATTTCCCCGATAACTAGTGATATTGAGCATCTTTTCATGTGCCTGTTGGTCATCTGTGTATCTTTGGAAAAATTTCTATTTAAGCCCTCTTTCCATATTTTAATTGAATTGCTTGTTTTTTCCAGATATTAAGTTATATGAGTTCTTTGAATATTTTGGAAATTAACCCCTTATTGGATATATTATTTGCAAATATCTTATCCCATTGAGTGGGTTGCCCTTTTTACTGCTGTTGATGGCTTCTTTCTATGTGCAAATGTTTGTTTATTTGATGTAATTTCATTTGTCTATTTCCACTTTTGTTGCCCTTGCCTGAGAAGACAGATAAAATGATATTGCAAAGACTGACGTCAAGGAATTTATTGCCCATGTTCTCTTCTAGGAGTTTCATAGTTTCAGGTCTTGCATTTAAGTTTTTAATCAATTGTGAATTTATTTTTGTATATGGTATAAGAAGGTGGCCAAGTCTCATTGTTTTGCATGCAGCTGTCCAGTTTTTCCAACGTCATTTATTAAAGGCTCTGTCTTTCCCCATTGTATATTCTCACCTCCTTTGTCATAGATTAACTGACCACGTAAGCATGGGTTTATTTCTGCATTTCTATTCTTTTCCATTGATCTATGAGTCTGTTTTCACATCATAATGTTTTGATTACTTAGCTTTGTAGTATAGTTTGAAATTCTTTTTTTCCCCTCAAAATTGCTTGGCTATTTGGGGTCTTTTGTGGTTTCATACAAATTTTAGGATTATTTGTTCCAGTTCTGTGAAAAATACTATTCATATGTTGACAGGCATTGCATTGAATCTGTACAGTGCCTTGCCTAGAGTGGAAATTTTAACAATATTAATTCATTCAATCCACGAACACCGTATACATTTCCATTTATTTGTGTTGCCTTCAATTTCTTTCATCATTTTTATAGTTTTCATAGTACAGGTCTTTCACTTCCTTGTTTAAATTTATTCCTAGGTATTTTATTATTATTGATGCAATTTTAAATGGGATTGTTTTCTTAATTTATATTTCTGATGGTTATTAGTGTATAGAAATGAAACAGTTTTCTGTATATTAACTTTGTAACCTGCAACTTTACTAAATTCAGTTATTAGTTCTAACAATTTTTTGGTGGCGATTTTAGGATTTTCTATATATAATACCATCTGCAAATAGTGACCGTTTTATTTCTTCCTTTCCAATTTTAATGCTTTTTATTTCTTTTTCTTGCCTGATTGCTGCAACTAGGACTTCCAATACTATGTTCAATAAATATGGTGAGAGTGGGCATTCTGTCTTGTTCCTGATCTTAGAGGAAAAACTTTCAGCTTTTCTTTGTTAAGTATGATATTGGCTGTGGGTTTGTTCTATATGGACTTTAGTATGTTGATGTATGTTCCCATTATACCCATTTTGTTGAGAGGTTTTAATCCCAATGTGTAGGATTTTGTCAAATGCTTTTTCTGCATTTATTAAGAAGTTCATATGATTTTTATCTTTTAATTTGTTAATGCTGTATATCACATTCATTGATTTGTAGATAATGAATCATCCTTGCATTCGTGGAATAAATTCTGCTTGATCATGATGTATGATTCTTTTAATGTATTGTTGAATTTAGCTTGCTAATATTTGGTGAGGATTTTGAATCTATCAGGGAGATTAGCCCATGACATTCTGTATTTGTAGTGTCTTTGTCTGATTTGGTATCAGGGTAATGCTAGCTACATAGAATGAATTTGGAAGTGATTCTTCCTCTTCAGTTTTTCTAGGATAGTTTAAGAAGGACAGGTTAACTCTTTTAAATGTTTGGTAGAATTCACCTGTGAAGCTGTCTGACCCTGGAATTGTTTGTAGGAAGTGTTTTGATTACTATCTCAATTTCACTACTAGTCATTGGTTTGTTCAGATATTGTATTTCTCCCTGATTCAGTGTTGGAAAATTGTATGTTTCTAGGAATTTATTCAATTTTTCCTAGGTTGTCCAATTTGCTAGCACATAATTTTACTTAGTTATCTCTTAGGGTCCTTTGTATTTCTAAGGTGTCAGTTACAGCTTATCTCTCATTTCTGATTTTGTTTATTTAGGCCCTCACTATTATTTTTTAATTTAATTTGATACAGCAGGATATTACTACTTATCTATTTTATATGTATTAGTGTATATATGTCAACCCCAATCTCTCAATTCATCCCACCACAACCCCGCTTTCCCCCCTTGCTATCCATACATTAGTTCTCTATATCTGTGTCTCTATTTCTGCCTTGCAAGCCAGTTCATCTGTGCCAATTTTCTAGATTCCACATATATGCATTAATATATGATATTTGTTTTTCTCTTTCTGACTTCACTCTGTATGACAGTCTCTAGGTCCATCCACATCTCTACAAATGAACCAATTTCATTCCTTTTTAAGGCTGAGTAATATTCCATTGTATATATATAGCACATTTTCTTTATCCATTTGTCTGTCGATGGGCATTTAGGGTGTTTCCATGACCTGGCTGTTGAAAATAGTGCTGCAATGAACATTGGGGAGCATGTGTCTTTTTGAATTATGGTTTTCTCTGGGTATATGCCCAGTAGTGGGATTGATGGGTCATATGGTAATTCTAAAAAAACTAAAAATTTAGTTTTTTAAGGAATCTCCATACTGTCCTCCATAGTAGCTGTATCAGTTTACATTCCCACCAACAGTGAAAGAGGGTTCCCTTTTCTCCACAACCTCTCTAGGATTTGTTGTTTGCAGATTTGCTGATGATACCCATTCTAAACAGTGTGAGGTGATACCTCATTGTAGTTTTGATTTGCTTTTCTCTAATAACTAGTGATGTTCAGCAGATTTCCATTTGCCTCTTGGCCAACTGTATGTCTTCTTTGGAGAAATGTCTATTTAGGTCTTCTGACCATTTTTGGATTGGGTTGTCTGTTTTTTTTAATACTGAGCTGTTTATATATTTTGGAGATTAATCCTTTGTCCATTGATTCGTTTGCAAATATGTTCTCCCATTTTGAGGGTTGTCTTTTCGTCTTGTTTACAGTTTCCTTTGCAGTGCAAAAGCTTTCAAGTTTCATTAGGTCCCATTTGTTTATTTTTGTTTTTATTTCCATTACTCTGGAAGGTGGGTCAAAAAAGATCTTGCTGTGATTTATGTCAAAGAGTGTTCTTCCTATGTCTTCCTCTAAGAGTTTTATAGTGTCTGGTCTTACATTTAGGTCTTTAATCCATTTTGAGTTTATTTTTGTGTATGGTGCTAGGGAGTGTTCTAAATTCATTCTTTTACATGTAGCTCTCCAGTTTTCCCAGCACCACTTATTGAAGAGACTGTTTGTTGTCCATTGTATATCCTTGGCTCCTTTGTCATAGATTAGTTGACCATAGGTGCATGGGTTTAACTCTGGGCTTAACTCATGGAGAATGTTCTGTGTGCACTTGACAAGAAAGTGTAATCTGCTGTTTTTGGATGGAATGCCCTATAAATATCCATGAAATCTATCTGGTCTACTGTGTCATTTAAAGCTTATGTTTCCTTATTAATCTTCTGTTTGGATGATCTGTCCATTGGTTTATGTAACGTGTTAAATTCCCCCTCTATTATTGTGTTACTGTCAATTTCCTCTTTTATAGCTGTTAGCAGTTGCCTTATGTATTGAGGTGCTCCTATGTTGGGTGCATATATATTTATAATTTGTTATATCTTCTTCTTAGATTGTTCCCTTCATCATTATGCAGTGTCCTTCCGTGTCTCTTGTAACAGTCTTTATTTTAAAGTCTATTTTATCTGTTATGAGTATTGCTACTCCAGCTTTCTTTTGATTTCCATTTGCATGGAATATATTTTTCCATCCTCTCACTTTCTGTCTGTATGTGTCCCTAGGTCTGAAGTGGGTCTCTTGTAGACAGCATATATATGCGTCTTGTTTTTGTATCCATTCAGCGAGGCTGTGTCTTTTGGTTGGAGCATTTAATCCATTCATATTTAAGGTAATCATCAATATGTATGCTCCTATTACCATTTTCTTAATTGTTTTGGGTTTGTTTTGGTTGGTCCTTTTCTTCTCTTGTGTTTCCCACTTAGAGAAGTTCCTTTAGCATTTGTCGTAGAGCTGGTTTGGTGGTGCTGAATTCTCTTAGCTTTTGCTTGTCTGTAAAGCTTTTGATTTCTCCATTGAATCTGAATGAGATCCTTGCCAGGTAGAGTAATCTTGATTGTAGGTTCTTCCCTTTCAGAACTTTAAGTATATCATGCCACTTCCTTCTGGCTTGTAGAGTTTCTGCTGAAAAATCAGCTGTTAACCTTATGGAAGTTCCCTTTTATGTTATTTGTCATTTTTCCCTTGCTGCTTTCAATAATTTTTCTTTGTCTTTAATATTTGTCAGTTTGATTACTATGTGTCTCGGTATGTTTATCCTTGGGTTTATCCTGTATGGGACTCGCTGTGCTTCTTGGACTTGGGTGGCTATTTCCTTTCCCATGTTAGGGAAGTTTTCGACAATAATCTCTTCAAATATTTTCTTGGGTCTTTGCTCTTTCTCTTCTCCTTCTGGGACCCCTGTAATGCGAATGTTTTTGCATTTAATGTTGTCCCAGAGGTCTCTTAGGCTGTCTTCAATTCTTTTCATTCTTTTCTCTTTTTCTGTTCCACAGCAGTGAATTCCACCATTCTGTCTTCCAGGTCAGTTATCTGTTCTTCTGCATCAGTTATTCTGCTACTGATTCCTTTTAGTGTAGTTTTCATTTCAGTTATTGTATTGTTCATCTCTGTTTGTTTGTTCTTTAATTCTTCTAGGTCTTTGTTAAACATTTCCTGCATCTTCGCGATCTTTGCCTCCATTCGTTTTCTGAGGTCCTGGAGCATCTTCACTATCATTATTCTGAATTCTTTTTCTGGAAGGTTGCCTATCTCCACTTCATTTAGTTGTTTTTCTGGGGGTTTATCTCGTTCCTTTATCTGGTACATAGGCCTCTGCCTTTTCATCTTGTCTATCCTTCTGTGAATGTGGTTTTTGTTCTACAGGCCACAGGATTGCAATCCTTATTGCTTCTGCTCTCTGTCCTCTCAACACTGTATTTTTAGGTCTTTCTATGTTCTTCTGGCTAGTCTTTTTCAGCTTCCAGTCTCTGTCAAAATTCCTCAAGCTGTGGTTGTACTACTCCAATCTCTGCCTTTCTGGTCACATCGCCTCCTCCCTGTGTCTTATCTTCTGTCTGTCCCCAAGGTTTTTGTCTTATTCTTTTATTTGGAATATATTTCTCTGTCTTCATTTTGCCTAATTCTCTGTGCTTATTTCTTTGTATTAGATAGGTCCATTACATCTCCAAATCTTGGAGAAGTGGCCTTATGAAGGAGAATTTCTTTGGGGCCAAGCAGCACACTCCCCTCTGGACACCAGAGCCAGATAGTTCAGGGGTGTTTTCTATGTAGAATGCATGTACCTTTCTGTTGTGGCAAGGCTGACTGCTGTGGATGCTCTTGTATTCAGGGCTGGTTTCCAATCTGGCTGGCTGTGAGGTCATGCCTCCTGCAATTGCTGTGGGTGTGCTGGTGAGAGCAGGCCCCCGGCATGGCTAGTCTGGTGGTGTGAGAAGGCTGAGAGCATGCAGTTGGGTGGGGTATGCCCCTGGCACTAATAGGTTAGAGGGAGGATTCCAAAATGGGACCTGCCAGTACTGGTGTTAGCACAGTAGAATGAGATCACAAAAATAGCTACTGCCATTGTCTCAGTCCTGGAGAGCTGACTGTTGGAGGATCTCTAAAATAAGCACGTTGACCTGACCCTAGTACCTTTCAAACTACTGCTGGGAATTAGAGCAAGTGACCCTTTTTGCATGCATCCTTGAAGAGTAGGGTCTCAGTTTCTTACAGCCCTCTGACTCTACCAAATGTAAGTCCTAGTGGTTTTCAAAGCTAGACATTTTGGGAACTCATCTTCTTGGTACAGGACACTCAGGCTGGTGAGTCCAATGTGGCAATCAGACTCCTCTCTCCTCAGGGAGGACTTCTGTGGGTGTGAATTTTCCCACCTGTGGATTGCTGTGCTGGGGATTGGGTCCTGACCAGACCATGTCTCTGACCCTCCTACTCATTTCATTGTGGCTCCTTTTTATCTTTAGTTGTGGAAAACCTTTTCTGCTAGTCTTCAGGTTGTTCTCAGAGATAGTTGCTCTGAAAGTAGTTGTCATATTGGTAGTGTGTGGGAGGAGGTGAACTCAGGATCTTCCTAATCCACCATTTAATCTTTATGTAATTATTATTTTAGTAGAACTTCTTCCCATTTTTATATGCTCTTTGGGTGTTTTGCATTGGTCCAAGGGTAAAGTCAAGCGGCAATTAAGTCTTAAAGAAGACTTTGTCAGACCCTGAAATGAGTTCTAAGGCTTATCTTTCAGAGTTATTCAGAGTGGGACAAGGGGAGTACACTTTTATACTCCCATGTTATGCAATCATTGATTGTGGGCTACCTCAGTAATGGGGCATGATCTTGGGTAAGACAGCTCCTTAAGCACAGGCAATCTCTGTAAGAACCTGGCAGCAGAAGGCTGAGTCTGCAAATCCTTCAGTCCTGAAAGGAGATCTGGGTGGTATACTGTAATAGCAACCACAAAAATATATGGTAAAGTTCTCATGTTTTTTTGAAAACCATTACCTTCAGTTTTTGGATTTTCAAAGTGACAAGGTGAACCATTTGCAAGATATATGCTTCTAAAACAGTTAATTATCTAGTATTCATTTTAGAAATGGAAGTTCCAGGTGCCTCAACGAGAACTGAATCATACGTTAAGAATAAACATTTTTTCTTGTGATCAATCTTTCACACTACTCAGCATTTTCAGGTCTTTTCTTTTTTGGCCATGCCACACAGCATGTGGGATCCTAGTTCTCCAACCAGGGATCAAACCCATGCTCCCTGCCATGGAAGCACAGAGTCCTAACCACTGGACCACCAAGGAATTCCCTTCAGGTCATTCTTAAAATAATTAAATAGTCTGATTTGTAAATGGAACTCAGGAACCAGTTCCTGAATTGTTATTAGTTGAGAGAACATCTATTTTTCCTGGATTAAAATGTCCAGGTGTCTTGTTAAATTTTGTTTTATACATTCCCAATAGTTCCAAGGAGGTTTCTGGTACAGTATATTGTTTCCTACATAGAAATACCAAAAATTACTATGGAATTTTGTATCCTTATTTGTGGGAAAAATAGAGAATGCTTTTTTTTTTTTTCTGTGTTCAAATGTTGTAAAATGCAACACTCTCATCACCACATCACCTAATGAAGCTACTTATAAAAAATCCCTATGGTGTGTGCCCTTTTATTTCTTTTTTACTACAGTGAAAAAACAAAAGAAGAGAAAGCCAAGTGAATTTGGGAATGTAATTGGTCTTGGCACAGCGCTGGGTCACAGCCCTTGCTCACTGTGCATGCAATTGGGAGATGTATAAATAAAGGCAGTATCCCTACACCAGCGATAGCACTACAAAAATGTCTTCACATAAATTTGTCATGACTGTTGTACATATAAAATATAAGCCTTGGCTTTATCCCAACTAAATCACATCAGAAATGTTTGCTTTGGTCACTAATTAAGTTATATGGAAAGGCCAAATTCACCTGTGGATGGCAAAACCATAGCTTCCCTAAGACATTATAAGGATAGCATACAAGATAGCAATAACTTACATGCCTATTTTCTCCTCAGCTCACATTAAAAAAATCAAGGAGATTCCCACTGAGGCATGCAGGAAGCTCCCTCTAGCAGACGTAGATAACTGCATTAATAAATCATGACCATCGTTAGAATTCTTAAACCAATGTTTTGTGATAAGGTATGCTTCTCATTATCAGTTCTGGAGTTAGAAATATTGTATACATGGAACTTTAATTAATGAAATTGTTATAGTTGACTAGTTGCCAAAGATTACCAGCAACAGAATCATGGTTTAAAAAACAGTCAAGAAATCTGACTTGCAAAGTGTCTGTGGAGACGTGTTACTGCTAATAAATTTGTGCAGCCTGTGCTCGTGCATGCCACACTTGGGCACAGTGAGGTGGCCCTAATTGTTTTTGTTTTTGTGCATATGCTTGCTACCCTATCCCAATGTTTCTCAACTGTGCCTGTGAATTCATATGCTTATATTTTCAGATTATGCACAGCAAAATCACTTAGGTATAAACTGGAATTTGCGAAACCAGATGAAATTGTGTCATTCTAAGGGCTGTGCAGTTTACAGCAGATGCTGAGAGCTAAACTTTCCACCCAAATAGCACAAGAAAATTAGTTTTAGCTACAACTATAACACGAATTATATCAGCGAGCTCCATAATTCCAAGTGTAAGTTTCCAGTATGAGATATTTAAGGATGCCACATTTAAATCAACATTTAGCACCTTTCTGAATTCTTTAGTTCATCAACTCCTTCTCAATTTTAATTGAGGTGGAAAATATTCTTTGTCTAGTCTAGCTTTAACTGCATAGGGGACATATGTTTTAGAAAACTGTTATCAATATTTTAATAAAGAAAAATAATATAAAAAATAAACAAGTGGCATGTTCAAGCCACCCATCCCTACCCATTCTGTGCACACTCAATTTATTTTAAAGTTTATTTAACTTAAAGTTTCTGTTTGCAAAATATCATTACATTTAAATATTTATGATAAGCACTTAAATATTAAGGAATCATTTGTCTCAAGGCATTTTTTCCTGGAAGAATGATGTCTTTGAAGGGTGTTAACAAAATGCAGTTATTCAGCCCCTCCATGCCTCCTCCTATTTGTCAAGTGAATATGTCGTTCAAACCATGGTAAAGCAGGCATTATTTACTCAATAAACCTTAACGGCTTTATGAAAAAGCTCTGTATTTAGCTGTTATGAGAGAAAGGGTACTTATAACATGGAAGCTTACTGAAATTTGTCTTTGATGGACTCTGTTCTAACAGAATTCAAGTATCTGTCTCTAGCGAAGGACCATTTCTGAAATAATTTGTCCATAAGCATAAATTGTTATTTTTTTCAAACCATGTAAGGAAGTGAGGAGGAGACAGTCATTTTGGCTTTTATTTTAGAGGAGTTTTTTTGTCATGGCAGCCCACAGTTCTCTGAGTAAGACACTATGGCCGCTTTAGAATCCACCTTTCATATTGGAATTAGTCCCCTTCTCTGGGAATAAATAGAATAAGGAGAACATTAGTGCAGAATGAAGTGTAAGTTACTTTATCTTAAGCCAGCAGATGCTCAATACGGAAATAATCCTCACAGTCTTTGTAAATATAGGCACAGCTACTATAACCAAGCACAGCCTTGCCCTAGAAAGACCAGCACATATTGTTCAGAGACCCAAGTTAGAGTTAGTTCAAAAGATTGAAATCTAAAGAGATTTCTCTTGTCCTGGGTCTTAAAGCTTATTCTAGTCTCCTGTCTGAAAGCTGTTAAATCTAGAATCACAGTCCATTTCTCTCTAGGTCACCTTCTCCTTGTTCCGTAATCTGTATCTAGTTCTCACCCTTTTCATTGTGTAAAAAAAGGGACTCAGTTTTCAAGTAAAAGTAGATCAATTATTGGGGTGTCCTAACCTTGCTAACAAATTCTACCTTCTTTTAATAGCCACCACCTTAAAACAAATTTAAGGTAGAAGGGGACTGAGAGTCACTGAAGAGCAGAAATGGAGAGAATTGCACTGAATGCTGCAGAAAAGGGCAAACAGTATGAGAAAAATGAGTGATCCGCCCTCCCCCCAAAATCTAGGTGACTAGTTGTAGATACTTATTGTACTTAGAATTTTACTATTTTACCCTTGCAATGGTACAGAGACAAAGAAGATCTAAACTGTAATGTTGGGAAAAAATTCAAAAGATATATTTCAGTGATGAGTTTTGGATTAATCATCTTATGAAAGAATCTTGACTATCATGTCAAGATAATGTTATATTTTGCTAGAGAATCGAAAAGTCTCTGAGTGTTAGAGTGATGCAGAAAAATCTAGCTTCATCTCTTGCTAAGCAATGTTTTGTTACTAGTCTTTGTTATTGATTCATTTACTATTTATTTATTCATGAAGAGTTTTACTGAGCACCTGTCATGTGAAAATCATTATTCTGGACACTGGGAATAATAGTAGTGAAAAACAAATTTCCTGCCCTCAATGAGTTTCTGGTTTTGTGGAGGAGAATAAAATAAACCTATATACACATAGATTATTAAACATTTCTGATACTGATGAGTGCTATGAGGGACATCAAATGAGATTATGGGTCAGAGTATAATGGGAAGTGAGGCAGTGGCAGCATAAGATTTCGTGATCAGGGAAAATCTGTCTGACAAAGTGACCTGGTGGTAAGATTGACATGATAAAAAGCTGAAGTCCTGGGGGAGAGCGTTCTAGGCAGATGGAACAACAAAGGACTTGAGATAAGACATTCTCAATGCGTTTGGAGGTTAGAAAAATGGCCTGTGTGGATCTGCTATTGTCAGTAAAGGAAGTGGTAAGGCAGAAAGAGAGGGAGGGAGGTAGAAGCCAAGGCATAAAAGGCCTTGAATGCAAGATAAAGAACATGGGTTTTATTCCAATTGTAATTGCAATACATTGGAGAGTTTTGCTTTTTTTTTAAGTATAGTAGCTGCTATGTGGATAATAAGCTATAGATAAGAGTAGATTTGAAGCAGGAAAACCATTCATGACACTATGTTTGAAGTCTGAGAGAGACAGTCATGGCTTGGACTAAGTTGATAGCAGAGGAGTTGGTGAAAAGCAGGTGTATTCAGGATATATGTTGGAAATAAAGCCAATGGGAAATCCTGGGTTGGATGTAGGACATGAGGAAAAAATAAAGCAATCAAATATAACTTGTAGGTTTGAGGTCTATACAAAAGTCAGAGTTGGAAAGAAATATTACAAAGGAGAGATTGAAGGCCAGATGCCAAAAAAACTTGCTAAAAATCTCACAGCTACTTAATGTTATACCTGGGACCATTAGAACCTCTGAGTACCTACTCCAGTTCACTTTCTGCCATGTCAGGCGGCTCCCCAGTGACTGCCTATAATTTCTCTTTGTATTTTCCTCCAGGTAGAAGAAAAGTCATTCTAGTAGCTGAGGAAACACTGTGTTCTCAGAACTTATTTCATCTGCTTTCCTCTTTTCCCCACTTCATTTGTGTTTTGTTTAATTTCCCATATTAATATTAATCATTTTACAGGATACAACTGTGATTATGTAGGAAAAGAAAGTATTTATATCAGCATTATGGCAAAATATTAATTGATTTTTTTTTTTTTTTTTTTTTTTTTTTTTTGCGGTACGCGGGCATCTCACTGTTGTGGCCTCTCCCGTTGCGGAGCACAGGCTCCAGACGCGCAGGCTCAGCGGCCATAGCTTACGGGCCCAGCCGCTCCGCGGCATGTGGGATCCTCCCGGACCGGGGCATGAACCCGCGTCCCCCGCCTCGGCAGGCGGACTCTCAACCACTGCACCACCAGGGAAGCCCTATTAATTGATTTTAATTAAATTGATACCATAACATGGGATTAAGGACAAGGGAGTACCATGTGGAGGGCTGCTACACGTAGTTCTTGCCCCAGAACGATGAGACTAAATTCTCTCTTTAAAAAAAAATAGAACAAAGATATTTAAAGTTGTTTATATTATAAAATAGTACAAAATCTTATTATTAAAACCCATAAATATATGGGTTTAATATATAGCCACTATATCCTTTCTTTTCCAGCTTTATTGAGATATAATTGCCATATAACACTGTTCTATTTTCAGGTGTACAAATAGATGATTTTATAGACATATATCTTGCAAAATTATTACCACAATGAAGTTAGTTAAAATCTCCATCACCTCAAATAATTACCATTTGTGTGTGTGTATGTATGATGAGAGCATTTAAGATCTAATTTCTTAGCAACTTTCAAGTATATAATATGGCATTGTTAGCTATAGTCACCATACTGTACATTAGATTCCCAGAAGTTATTTGCCTTGTAACTGGAAGTTTGTACCCTGTGACCAACATCTCCCTATTTTCACCACCCTCAGCCCCTGGCAATCACCATACTACTCTCTATTTCTAGGACTTTGGCTGTGGAAGATCACGCAGTACTTGTCTTTCTCTGCCTGACTTATTTCACTTAGTATAATGCCTTCAGGGCTCATCCTATTGTTGCAGATGATTATATATATATCACGTGATACATATATATATAAATATAAAGATATATATAAAGATACATATCATGTGAGACATATATATATATATATATCACATTTTAATAATTCATTCACCTATCGACAGACACTTCAATTGCTCCCATGCCTTGGCTATTGTGAATAATACTGCATGAACAGGGTCACGAGGACATCTTTTCAAGATAGTGATTTTATTTCATTCAGATATATACTTAGAAGTGGAACTCCTGGATCATATGGTAGTTTATTTTTAATTTTTTGAGGAACCTCCATACTGCTATTCCTAGTGGCTCTACCAATTGACATTCCTACCAACAGTGCAATAAGGGTTCCTTTTTCTCTACATTCTCGCCAACGCTTGTTGTCTCTTGTCTTTTTGATAATAGCCATTCTAAGAGATGTGAGGTGATATTGTAGTTTTGATTATTATTTCCCTGATAATTAGTAATGCCAGAAAGAACACACTGGCTTAAAACTAGGACAGTGATTAAATATGCATTTATGTTAAAGGAGTATAGAATGTTTCTGTATGTAAAGTATTGACTTCATACTTTCTAGCATTCTTTGGCCTCTGTCTACAACAAAAGATAATGTTTTTTAATTGCAACATTTAACATATATATTGAATCTTTAGCATATCTATATGCCTAAAACAAGTTGTTAAGCTAAGAATTTGTGAGAACTTAAAATACTTCAAACCCATCTATTATGTTCTGGGCACTATTCTAGGACTCAGCATAGTAACAATGGAAAAAAACTGGTCCTCATATAGTTTCTGTTTTAGTGAGGGAGACAGACAATAAACACATTTTTTAAAGA
Organism: Orcinus orca; assembly: GCF_937001465.1. Taxonomy (NCBI): domain Eukaryota; kingdom Metazoa; phylum Chordata; class Mammalia; order Artiodactyla; family Delphinidae; genus Orcinus; species Orcinus orca. The sequence goes on along the minus strand of NC_064572.1, from coordinate 67,394,944 downwards.
TTTTTATTACAATAGCCAAGACATGGAAACAACCCAAGTGCCCATCAACGGATGATTGGCTTAAGAAAATGTGATTGATATAAACACATACACACACACACACACACACACACACACACACACACACACACACCCCAGAATATTACTCAGCCATAAAAAAGGAATGAGATATTGCCATCTGCAGCAACATGGATGGACCTAAAGAATATTATATTGATATTTAGTGAAGTAAGTCAGAGAAAGACAAATACCATATGATATAACTTATATGTGGAATCTAAAAAATAATGCAAATGAATCTATATATTAAATAGAAAACAAGCTTATGATTACCAAAGGGGAAAGGGAGGGAAGGACAAATTAAGAGTATGGGATTAACAGATACAAACTACTATATGTAAAATAGATAAGCAACAGAATTCAATGTATAGCCAGGGAATTATATTCAATGTCTTGCAATAATCTATAATGGAATATAATCGAAAAAATATATACCTGAATCACTTTGCTGCACACCTGAAACTAACACAATATTGTAAATCAACTATACTTCAATAATAATAAAAAAAAAGATTTTTAGAGAGGGAGAAGATTTCTAAGTAAAATATAGTAAAAGAACAGAGGGTACCTAGAGGAGAGCTACTTCAGCAGGAGGTGGTAGGGAAAAGTTCTGAGACTTGGATGATGTGACTAAGCAAGCAAAAAAGGCTTGGGGAAGTAGAGTCCAAGAAAAGTCCTTTGGTAAGATCGGAGACAAATTAAGTAAAGTTTGGCTTTGACTCTCTTTCAAACCCCTTTCTCCATTTCAGGCATTTCCTGTATCCTTATCCCTTAACACTCACTATGCTCAAATCTGAGTCCACTCATGACTCAAATTTGAAAATAACATCTCTCTCCCTCCTTCCTACACCCCACCCTCCCTACAACTACCTACTACCTGAAGAGGGTTGTCAATCTCAGGAGTTAGGTGAAGAGCTGTCACTAGATTTGTCTGCACAAAGTTCTAAAAGAATGAAAGTCAACTGAATGTTTAACTCTCTAAAATGTTTTTGAAAAGAATCTGGGAATCTTATTTTAAAAGGAGAAACGAGGAAAGGTCACATATACATGTATGGTTTATATTATGTTCTATGAGCTAATGTTTCCTCTATGATATCAAATTATACTGATCCTCATTTATCCAAAGTAATTTCCTTCACACCCTTCCAGATATTCTCTGGCATGTATTTATTACAGGAAAAAAATTAACATAGTCAATGATGGAGGTAAACAGAGGTTCAGATAACCTAAACAGACACTGCAGTGGTTTTTTACATCTTGTTGAGTGCATTTTATGTACAGATGCTTCATTTTTACATAATCTAAATAAAGAAAAGTTCCTTATATTTTTTAACTTTTATTAAAAATTAGTTCACGTTTTGCTTAAAGGGTGTCCTCATTGGCTGTGATTACTGGGAGGCAGTGGATGTCATGCAATCATTTTAGTCTCAGTCAATTTATTGTTAATTTATGGGGTGTTTGCTGAGTTTATGCTTAGTTTTAGGTCCTTTTTAAAATGAATCTTATTAACACCATCATGTCTTATAAGTGCAAAAGCAGTGAGAGTATTGAAAGAGCTTATACTAAAAGCCTAAAAATATAAACAAATGAAAGTAATTTTAAAAATTGAGATGACACACGAGGCACAGGCATATGGAATGAAGAATTTGATCAGAGCTTTGTACTTGATTCAGGATTGAGTGTGTCCATGATCAGTTTTACAAGAAGCTGTCAGGCATTCAGCCCACATGACTGGTACTCTGCCTCTCTTTGTGTGAGATTTTCCCAGGATGTCTGTTAAAGAGGAATACACTGGCATACCCTATATTAAATTTTTAGGAGTCTGAAAACAAACAATTCGGGGATCCCTCCTTAAACGAAAGAATACAAAATTTCAACTATATTCGATACAAATGTGATTATTTAGACAATAAGTCAGAATAATATCAACCAATTTTTTCAAAGTTGATATTTAACTGGGCATATTCCTAGAAGTTGTTAATATTTTCATCAATCAACTGTCTGATGCGTGTATAATAATTTTTCTCTACTTTGGCTGCATTTTTTAATACCTCTTCTCATATGGTCGTGGTTTTATATCATTTCTCTAGGAAGAATAGAGAGATAATTTAATCTTTGCTTTATCATGGTTGATCAAAATACTCTTCTACTGTTATTGATAGATTAAAAAAGGTGTTTTCAGATTCAAAATTCATGCCCATTTATAGGATTACTATCAAGCTTCTTTCATACATGACCTATGAGATTTCAGGTCACTTCGAATTTTCTTATGAGTGACTAAGCAAATAATCTTTAAAATGATCATTCTCTAATCAGTTTGTCAAGGACATCCTGGTTGTCATAATATATTATAAATTTTATCTTATCTTTATCTATGTTAGTAATTGTTTAAAATTAGCAAGAAAATGATCCACTCTTCTTCATTAACTGGATTATCGAACAGTTCAAGAGCCTATTCATTCATTTAATCATTCTGAAATTTTTTTTAATCTGAAAATAAGGCGCACAAAAAGCAATGCAAATGCATTCAAAATTGTCATTACATAGTGTTGAGCCATATAATTGCATAACCAAATGATCCTTATGCTACATACATTAACTTACTGCTGAATATATGTGGAAGTTTTGTGAAGGTATATGTGGTTTTTATTACATTTTTCCTTTGTTGCTAGTGATGTCATGTGCAATTCTGCCTAAACTACCAAAATTCCCTTGAGGACAAGATATATCAGATACACTTAGTCAAGATCTCATATGTTGGGGTGTATAACACTTGTGAATATACACGAACAAATATACTTAGCTTTTATACTATTTGTGTCCTAACAGACACAAAATTTTGATTTTTATTTCATGTGACTCCAATAAAAATAATAGGTAAGGCATGTTTATAACTGCATATTGTCTACATTTTTTGCATATATGTCTCATAAGTAAGAACATTTGATTGTCAGTGAAAGATGAATCTATCACTTGTACTTTAATATATATAAAGTTCAAAAGAATGTTCCACAGGCTAGTTTCTGGTCTGTATATTTCAAATCTTGATTCTCTTCTACTATATATGTGCTTCCAGGGTCAAATATCAAAAACGCTGTTATATTACTATATGACCCCTGGCTATCCACTGTCATCTCACAACACCAGAGGTATTGATACAATGGACGGTAGGGCTATTCCTAGAAGCCATTCCTACACTAGAATGACCAGCAAAGAAATAATTAAACACAGGTGACTGCAAGCCTCATAGATGTATCCCACTAAACCAAAACTAAGTGTACCTTCATCTCAACTTTCCCAGCTTAACTAGGTTAGCCTAACCCTAACCCAAAGTCTCACGGACATTCCAAAACCAACTGATGAGAGAAGAAAGTGAATATGAGAGAAGGGAATCCGAGTGGAAGAAGATAGTGGTCTTAACCTATTATGGTTCAAATACCTTATTTTTGCAAATTTTATAAAAGAAGTATATCATCATGTAACTATGTGGCCAGGACCCTTCCGAGGGTCTTGGAAGGGGTTCATGCCAGTCAAGAACTTTGATGATTAAGCTTCATAGCTTCATGAAAAATTTAACTCTGCTTGTTTTTCTCAGCCAAAATACTGAAAGCAAGTACCCAATATTACCAGGTCCAGAGCACGTGCGTCCTGACAGCAGCCTTGGAAAAGACCTTCCATTGTCACACTTTGGCCACAGGGCCTAGAACCAAGACAGCCCCTCTCAATCCAACATTGCCTCCTGAGTTTCACTTCACTGTTAGTAACACAATCATCCTAGGTCCTCAATTTGGACACACCCAGAAACTCACAAAGTCTGCATGTGTGTGTTTCTATCTCTGTTACACACTCTTTCTCAAAGTCTATAAGTATGGTGGCTACTAAGGAGTCTTTTATGATACTTGAAAAGATCTTTAAAAAAGAGATTAATTTATTGAACACAATTTTAGAACATTTAAAATTGGTGTATTTTGAAAAATTATTCTATTCAAATTATTCAACAATAGAAAAGTATGGCAAATTATAAGTTGCATTTAGGCTTTGTTTTTTTACTAACATATGCTGATCAAAAGACACCATTAAGCAAAGAAAAAGGCAAGCCACAGGCTGGGGAAAAATATATATTAACAACACACATATCTGACAAAGCACACGTATCCAAAATAGATAAAGACTAGTACCACTCAATACAAACCACCAATTCTTTTAAAATGGGAAAATATTTGAACAAACACTTAACAAAAGAAAAATACACAAATGACCAATGAGCACATTAAAAAGATGCTCAACATCACTAGTCACCAGGGAAACACTATTTAAAACTGTAAGGAGATACTACTACATACTTCCTAGAATGGCTAAAATTAAACTGACAATCAATATCAAACATAGGCAAAAATGTGGCTCAACTAGAACCCTCATATATTGTTACTGAGAGTGTAAAATGATATAAACACTTTGGTTTAAAGCAATCAGGCTGTTTTTTATACAAATAAACATACCTACCCTGTGACTCAGCCATTTTACTCCTACATATGTCCAGAAAAAAACTTGCACAAGAATGTTCCAAAACAGTTTTCTGAAAATAACCAAAATCTGCAAACAAACCAAATGCCCATCAATGGGATAACAGATAAACAAATTGCGATGTACTCACGCAATTGGTTACAATTCAGCAATAAAGATGAATAATAATTCTTGCAACAACATGCACCAACCTAAAAGGCCAGTTTATTGAGCAAAAGAAGCCAAGCACAAAAAAAGTACACACCCTAAGAGTCCATCTAGATGAAGATGAAGAACATGCAAAACAAGTAATTATGATAGATATCAGAACAGTAGTTGTCATAGAAGTAGTGGGGGTAGCTGTTCAATGGAAAACAGCATCAGGGAAATTTCTGGTTTGGTGGAAATTTGCTATATTTTGATTTGGATGGCAGTAACAAGGATGTATAAATTTGTCAGAAGTTATCAAACTGTACAATTGACATATATACACCAATATGTATAAAATAGATAATAAGAACCTGCTGCATAAAAAAATAAATTAAATTTTAAAAAAAACTGTGCACTTAAGATCTGTACTTTTTTTTTTTTTTTTTTTTTTTTGCAGTATGCAGGCCTCTCACTGTTGTGGCCTCTCCCGTTGTGGAGCACAGGCTCCGGACACGCAGGCTCAGCGGCCACGGCTCACGGGCCCAGCCGCTCCGTGGCATGTGGGATCTTCCCGGACCGGGGCACGAACCTGTGTCCCTGCATCGGCAGGCGGACTTTCAACCGCTGCGCCACCAGGGAAGCCCCAAGATCTGTACTTTATATGATATAAACACATTATGCCTCAATAAAGAAAAAAATACATTTAGGTATGACCAGCCTAAACAATTCTTAGCCTCCATTTATTTATTTATTGATGTACCTATTTGTCTATTTATTTAGTATTTTTAAACTGAAGTGTAATTGACTTACAATGTTATATTAGTATCAAGTGTACAGCATAGTGATTTGATATTTTTATACATTACAAAATGATCACCACAGTAAGTCTAATTACCATCTGTCACCATACAAAGTTATTACAATATTATTGAGTATATTCCTTATGCTATGTATTACTTCCAAGTGACATTAATTTTATAGCTGGAAATTTGTACCTTTTAATCCCCTTCACCTATTTCACTCATGCTCTCACCCCCTTTTCTTCTGGTAACCACCAGCTTGTTCTTTGTATTTATGAGTCTGTTTCTGTTTTGTTCTGCTTGCTTGTTTTGTTTTGTTTTAGATTCCACACATAAGTAAAATCATATGGTATTCATCTTTCTCTGACTTATTTCATTTAGCGTTATGCCCTCAAGGTCCATCCATGCTGTCATAAATGGCAAGAATCAATTATTTTTATGGCTGAATAATATTCCATTGTGTATATATATACTGCATCTTCTTTATCCATTCACCTGTTTATGGACACTTAGGTTGCTTCCATATCTTGGCTATTATAAATAATGCTACAATGAACAGTAGCATTGTATATATATCTTTTCAAATTAGTGTTTTTGGTTTTTTTCAAGTAAATACTCAGAAGTGGAATTGCTGCATTGTATGGTAGTTATATTTTTAATTTTTAAAGGAAATCATACTGTCTTGCATAGTGGCTATAACAATTTACATTTCTATCAACATTGCATGAGTGTTCTCTTTTTCTACATTCTACCAACATTTGTTATTTGTTGTCTTTTTGAGAATAGCCATTCTGACAGGTGTGAGGTGATATCTCATTGTGGTTTTGATTAGTATTTCCCTAATGATTAGCGATGTTGAATATCTTTTCATATGCCTGTTGGTCTGTCTTCTCTGGAAAAATGTCTCTTTAGGTCCTCTGCCCACTTTTTAATCAGGTTGTTTGGTGTCTTGACATTGAGCTGTATGAGTTCTTTGTATATTTTGGATATTAACCCTGTATTGGATATATCATTTGAAAATATTTTCTCCCATTGAGTATGCTGTCTTTTCATTTTGTTGATGGTTTCCTTCTCTGTGAAAAAGCTTTTTAGTTTGATGTAGTTCTATTTGTTTATTTTTGCTTTTGGAGCCCTTGCCTTAGGGGACAGATACAAAAAGATACTGCCAAGACCAATGTCAAAGAGTTTACTGCCTATGTTTTCTTGTAGGAGTTTTACGGTCTTAGGTCTTGCATTTAAGTCTTTAATCCATTTTGAGTTTATTTTTGTACATGGTGTGAGGAAGTAGTTCAGTATGATTCTTTTGTATGTAGCTGTCCAGTTTTCCCAACACCATTTATTGAAGAGGTTTTTTCCCAAAAAGACTTTGTCATAGATTAATTGACCATGTAAGTGTGGGTTTATTTCTGGGCTCTCTATTGACCTCTATTGATCTATGTGTCTGTTTTTATGCTAGTACCATACTGTTTTGATGACTATAGCTTTGCAGTATATTTTGAAATCAGAGAGCATGATACCTCCAGCTTTGTTCTTTCTCAAGGCTGTTTTGGCTATTGTTGGTCCTTCATGGTTCCATACAATTCTTAGAACTATTTGTTCTAGTTTTGTGGAAAATATCATTGGTATTTTGATAGGGATTGCATTGAATCTGTAGGTTGCCTTGCAGAGTATGGTCATTTTAACAATATTAATTCTTCCTATCCAGGAACACAGTATATCTTATCATTTGTTTGTGTTGTCTTCAATTTGTTTCCACGTCTTATAATTTTCCAAGTACAGTTCTTTTATTCCTTGGTTAGATTTATTACTAGGTCTTTTATTTTTCTGATGCAGTTGAAAATAGGATTTTTTTTAAATTCTCTTTCTTATAGTTTTGTTAGTGTATAAAAACATAAGAGATTTCTGTATATTAATTTTGTGTCTGCAACTTTACTGAATTTATTAGTTTTAGTAGATTTTTGTGGCATCTTTAGGATTTTCTATGTACAGTACCATGTTATCTGCAGACAGTGACAATTTTACTTCTTTTTCAATTTGGATGCCTTTTATTTCTTTTTATTATCTGATTGCTGTGATTAGGACTTCGAATACTATGTTAAATAAAAGTGGTAAGAGTGGGCATCCTTGTCTTTTTTCCTGATCTTAGTGGAAATTTTTTCAGCTTTGTACTATTGAGAATGATGTTAACTGTTGGTTTGTCATAACCTTTACTATATGTTGAGGAATGTTTCTTTTATTCCCACTTTGTTGAGAATTTTTATCACAAACAGATGTTGAATTTTGTCAAAAGCTTTTTCTACATCTATTGAAATTGTCATGATTTTTACTTTTCAATTTGTTAATGTGGTGTATTACACTGACTAATTTATGGATATTGACCCATACTTGCATTTCTGGGATAAATCCCACTTCATCATGGGATTTGTATAATCCTTTTAATGTACTGTTAAATTTGCTTTGCTAATATTTTGTTGAGAATTCTGGCATCCATGTTCATCAGTGGTATTGGCCTCTAACTTTCTTTTTTTATGGTGTCTTTGTTTGGTTTTGGTATCGGTAATGTTTGCCTCATAGAATTAGTTTGGAAGCATTCCTTCCTTTCCAACTACCTCTTAAACTATTTTCATTTTTCTTAATTAAAAAAAAAAATTATTTCAGCTTGGATGATTTCCACTACTCTGTCTTCCAGTTCACTGATCCATTCCTCTGTATCATCCAATCTGCCGTTGATTCCTTCTAGTGTTTTGTTTTGTTTTGTTTTTTCAGTTACTGTATTATTCAACTCTGTTTGGTACTTCTTTATATTTTCTAACTCTTCATTAAACTTCTCACAGTGTTAATCTATTCTGCTCCCAAGTCCATTTATCATCTTTATAACCATGACCTTGAATTCTTTATCGGGTATATTGCTTATCTCCACTTGACTTAGTTCTTCTTCTGGGGTTTTGTCTCATTCCTTCATTTGGAACATATTCCTCTGTCTCCTCATTTTGCCTAATTCTCTGTGTTTATTTCTATGTATTAGAGAGGTCATTTATATTTCCTGATGTTAGAGAACTGGCCTTATGTGGAGATATGCTATGGAACTCAGCAGTGTACTCCATTCTGGTCACCAAAGCTATATGCTCTAGAGGTGCTCCGTCAGTGGGTTGTATGGGCCCTTCTGTTGTGGCAGGGCTGACTAGTGTGGTCATACTGGCAGGTAGGGCTGGCCCCCAGTCCAGTTGGCTGCCAGGCCCTACCTCATATGGTGGCTGTTGACCCTCTGGTGAGCAAGGCCCAGTCCTGACATGACTGGCTGCACAGTCCAGGGGTGCCCAGGGTTAGTGCTGGCCCACTGGTGGATGAGTAAGCCCTCAGCACTAATATGCTAAAGAGAGGTTTCCAAAAGAGTGCCCTTGTGGTAGAATGAGCTCCCACAAATGGCTGCCACTAGCATCTGTGTCCCTGGGGGAGTCCCAATTGCCTCCTGCCTCTCTGGGAGGCTCTTCAAGATCAGCGAATGGCTCTGACTCAGGCCCCTTTCAAATTATTGCCTCTACATTGGGACTTGGAGCATTTGGGGTTTTGTGTATGTCCCTTGAGAGCTATTTTCTACAGCCTTCTGGCTCCCCCTAATGCAAGTCCCACTGGTTCTCAAAGCCAGGCATTCTGGGGACTCATTTTCCCAGTGCAGGACTCTTAGGTTCAGGAACCCAAAGAGGTGCTCAGACCCTTGCTCCTTGGGGATAACTTCTGCAATTGCGATTATCCTCTCCCTTGTGAGTCACCTATCCAAGTGTCTTGATTACTCTGTGTCTCCACCCCTCCTACCGGTCTCCTTGTGGTCCCTTCTTTATGCCTTTTGTTGTGAAAAATATTTTCTGCTAGTCTTAGGTCATTTTCATAGACAGTTGCTCTGAAAATTATTATAATTTTGTTCTGCCAATGAGAGGAGGTGAGCTCAGGGTCTTCCTACTCTGTTATCTTGGCCACATCCTCCAGTTCTTAGTCTCCTTGAACTTACCAACAAATGCATTGATGCCTTTGAGATACCAGCCTGCTTGTAAGAGGAAAACTTCAGTTTACAATCTTATAGGTACATAAAGAGTACACAGATGTCTAATTTTTATTTTACAAACCTAAGTTTATAACTGAAAAAAGTTTGCCACCTAAACTATACCTAGTGACACCTATCCACAACACTTCAGTTCTGTTTTACTAGATTTTCTAATCCCCAGGGGAAAAAAAGTAATCAATAGACACAGCATTACAAATCAGAACCTTGTTCCCTCTCCAAAAGGCATAGTGGGGGAAAACAAAAAAGAGAAAATGGCAGAGATAAATTCATATGTTTTAAAATGTCACAAAATACTGAAATTCTCTCAAAGTCCTATACAACTATGCTATCTCAATAACCAGAACTACTTATGATGAGATAATTTTCTAACAGAAGAGGCCCTGGTCATTATTATGAGGAACATATTAAGAGAGGTTTCTCTGAGTTGCCAATCGTACCCCCATTCCTTAAGAAATTTTACCATTTAAGAAATAGTCTTTATTGCTAGAAAACCTGGATTGGAAAATGCTATTTAAAATGGCAAATAAAATCAGCCTGCCCCTGTAAAAGCAGAAATTTATGAGCTCAATATTTTAAAATTTATCTCTGGATAGAAATATATAGGTGCAATCAGTGATTCAGTTCTTAGCTTAGAAGCTGTTATTGAAGCCAGGAAAGAATGGGAGACTGTTAAACTCAGGTGCTTAGGGAAGCAAATCCCCAGCTGGTACTTTATATTGTTAGATCAATTAAGGAAAGGTTGAGATATTTACATACCTGTTTCAGATAAATTTATATTTACTTTATATTTTATAAGCATAAGTTATATTTCTCTCTATTGACTAAGAAACACAAAGATCTTGATTTGTTTGAATAGACAAAGACACCCAGAATCATACCATTGATTTATAAACTTAAGATTAAAACATTTCCTAAAACCTCTCTTACAATGTTTATGCAGTAAACTATACATTCATTTAGGTTATTAATCTACGCTCATCTTTAGAAGTTGATTTTACTAACCAAAACTTTGGTAATAAATAAATTTCTATAACCTCATTATCCAACTCTCATTAACTCAAACAGATGTAGAAAAAGACTGCTTAGTCTCAAAATTGGGAGTATCATGAAAGGCACTTTCCTCTTCTATAAATATAGTTTATAAATAAAACTGCATTGACTAAAATATGGAATCTCAATTTGCTTTGGCACATTGTAATCTAAATATTGGGACCAACTCAAGTTGAGAGTTAGTTGTTCTATACAGGTGATCACTGGCTCAGAAGTTGGGAAATTGCCCTAGCTTCCCAACCAGCCCAGCCTCTATTCCGACCACCTCAAAGAGAGAAGCAAGAAGGATATGCTACCATTGCTCAGATCTCTTCTCCCTATGTTGCCCACCACACAAGTCATTCCTTCTCTCCTGGGCAGAGATGAGTCATTGAAAAGGGAAAAAAAAAAAAAAAAAAGATTTTCAATATTTCCTATAGAGGCAGAGTTCCAATTTCATGAACAAGGGTGGAATAATGGAGAAGGGGTAAAATTGTTTCCCTCCAAATACATCTGTCTCAGGTTTGTTTCTGCAAATCTTATCTGACTGTAAAATGAACATCTATGGAAAACAGATTTACATTAAAACTGATAGGGGAGAGAGGAGTTTTATTTCTATTCTCTGAAATGGGGATTCATGCGTATTTTATTTATATTTATTCTGCAAGTTGTTTTTCATTTACAATCGTTGAGTTTGCTTTCCCTTGAAACTCGAAGTGGACAGCAAATAAGAGAGCCTAAGACCATGCTGATTTACTATAAAACTTTTATGGAGCATCTACTATGCAAAAAAAGGAAATACTGTCATTTGCAGAAAACATTCAATGATTCAAGATTATGCAAAATATCTCCTGTATTTTTCCATACCTTGCAAGTTATATTCTGTTTAATCCTGGGATTCTGGAAAGGGATCCCCTAGTGTTAAATAGCAACAAAGACAACATTAGTGTTGATATTTGAGTATGATTACTCCTGGTGAGCCAGAGCAACCAAATGACTGACTCTCATCTGTGATGGACTGGGGTGCTATACCGGTGGAAGGTGAAGTACCAACTTCCACAGTAATTTAGGTATATAAACATTGCGAGGACACGAATAATTGTAAGCCTTGTGGAGAGCACTGACTTTATTCCAAAGCCCTTGCTTTGGAAATCTTAAATTAAAAAAATGACAAGCAATGAAAACCAAAAGGCTTAAATACCATGATGGTATTTAAAGTGACCCTTATCTCCTACAGCAAGAGGACAGACTGGGCTAAAATTCATGGCCAGGATTTAATTGTAAAGGTATCAGATCTGCAAAGGAGACTAAACATACAAAGTTAACAGGTCTCATATTAAAGGTAGAGCTCTTACAGGAGGGCAGAGTACCTGAGATCTGAATTGAGGACATCTGGGGGACAAGCCTGAGAATCTTGAATCCCAGATTGCTCTGAAAACAGGGGACTGGCAGAAGCAGCCTTTACTTCCTTGCCAGAGAAAAATGGTCTTACCTTGCCTAGAAGGCTTGCAAAAGATTACACTTGAAGCATCTTACTTTCAAGATGATGCTTATTCTGCTCTGCTGTTACTCAAGGTCTTCAGACCAATAAATATGGACAGGTTTTAACATAATCTGAACAGGAAATTAAAATCCCTACTTGGAATGGAAATAGCTTGCTCCCCAAAATAACTGAAGGATTGGGCTGATGTATACAAGAAGGAACCAGAGGGACAGGTGTGGGAGTGGATCATGAGGGTGAAGAGGGAAGAGTATTACAGGGCAACACTCTCCCATTATTCAAGATTTAATGTCACAGGGCTTCCCTGATGGCGCAGTGGTTGGGAGTCCGCCTGCCGATGCAGGGGACACGGGTTCGTGCCCCAGTCCGGGGAGATCCCACATGCCGTGGAGCGGCTGGGCCCGTGAGCCATGGCCGCTGAGCCTGCGCTTCCGGAGCCTGTGCTCCGCAACGGGAGAGGCCACAACAGTGAGAGGCCCGCGTACCGCAAAAAAAAAAAAAAAAAAAAAAAGATTTAATGTCACAGCAACGACATCTGGAACCAATCCTAATGCACTGTTGGGGTGAGGGCTTGTACAATAGATAAGGTGGAGAGGCTGCAACAGTCGTGGCAGAGTATGAAGAGGTCAGAAAACATAGGGAGGTGGGAATATTAGAACGGATTACCTGAGCAGAGAGAAACACTTTGCAACATTCCCTAGAAGACCCTACAAATACCATCCTTCATCAAAGCAATACGGAAAACTTTGGTGGGTGTGTTAGTTAGCATTCTCCAAAGAATCAGAACTACTAGGATGGATGGATAGACAGAGAGATAGAGAAAGAGAGAGAGGGAGAGAAGAGGAGATTTGGAATTCCAACAGGAATTGGTTCATGAGGTTATCAAGGCCAAGAAGTCCCACAGTCTGCAGTTCCAAACAGGAGAACCAGGGAAGCTAGTGGTAAAATTCAGTCCAAGTCCAAAGGTTTGAGAACCAGGGGCTGCTGATGTAAGTCCCAGAGTTCAAAGGCTCAAGAACCAGAAGCTCTGATGTTCAAGGGCAGGGAAAATATGCCCAGCTCAAGAAGAAAGAGAAGGAAGTGGCCCTTCCTTCACCTTTCTGTTCTATTCGGGACTTTAAAAACAGAATAGACGATGCTGCCGATGTTGGTAAGGGCAGATCTCTTTACTCAGTCTGCTGAAATCAAATGCTAATCTCTCCCAGAAACACCCTCACAGACACAGCCAGAAATAAAGTTTTACCAGTTATCCGGGTATCTCTTAGCCCAGTCACACTGATGCATACCATTAACCATTGAAGTGGGAGAACACAGGCATTCACTATGGAAAACCTCAACAGTCTCTGCACCGAGGATGTGTAAAATTTTAATGGGGGGAGATGTGAGGAGGGTAGTCCTTTTGTTTCTATCTTTCTTGGAGGCACAACAGAACAAACTCTATCTACAATTCCAACATGACTGTCATAGTGATATAATTGATTCATTCTTAAATTAGCTAAATTTGGACCAAATTAGTGATGGTGGTGGTTTTAGAGATTTATTCTCAAGCTGAAAGAAATCAAAGATTCTGGGGCAAGGAATAACATTAGCAGAATGTTTGGGAAGATGCATTTGGCAAGATATATTTTGGATGGGTAGATGTTAGAGGTAGGGCAGATTATAAAGTTGGTTTTTGGAGTAGTACAGGCTTGAGGCATCCAGATCTTGAACTAGAATTGGAAATGTGAAAAATGGAAACAATTGTTTTTTCAAATCACGCACTGATGTCAAATATACCAGTTACCAAAGAGCTTAAACTATGTTTAAGTCATGACGCGAGGTACTAAGGCATTCCAAGTGGTACTCCCAATTTCATTCAGATAAATATATTTGTAACTACAGGTAATTGTTTATATTGAGACGTAGTTATTTTTAAGGTATTTAATGAGCTTTTATTCCTCAATGTGTAATGTCACCTTTCAAATTATATTTAGAGGTAATGCGTTATCACCTCTATCCCCAATTCCCCAGTTCCCCTGGGGAACTTCCAATCTTGATGTACAGCAAATAGTCTACTTAAATACTAAGACCTGAAGAGTTGGGATACTTTTAGAAAGTGGAAATTTATGAAGCATTTGTATGTCTGTACTTATGGTAGTATAACAAGCAATGTTAAAGGTCACCTTGCATATTAGTTTTAAAATAAGGAAGCAACAAATAAGTGGACAAATATTAGGTTGGCCAAAAAGTTTGTTTGGGTTTTTCTGTAAGATGTTACGAAAAAACCTGAATGAGCTTTTTGGCCAACTCAATATTAGCCCCCAGGTTTCCGGAGTTTCTAAATTGCTCCAATTTTTTTAGTGTAATTAATCTTGGATTCAGACTACAAATGTTTTATGGAGGGAAATGAATACGCCAATTGATAATGGTCAAGATAAGAAAACAAAGTTTTACAAAAATGGATGACCATGGGTACATCCATGCCTTAAAACAATAAAATGATTTGCTCTCTTGGATCGTTCAGTGATTCATTTTGCCATGGCATGAAATCTATAGTAATTGCCATTGCTTTATTTTAGATCTGAAAGTTCTTTTAACCCCAGTGTCACCACAGCTTCGTCATCTGCCCCTGTGAAAAAGAGTTAATGTAGGAGGTCTGAGACTGCTATACTTAGAAGGGCTTGCTTGAAATGTTGGCCCTTGGCTGGATCTGAGAACTCGGTTCTTGGAATGTTCCCAGTCAAAAGCTAACTGAGAAGAGGGGATCACTGTGCCAGACTGTTTTGGGAAACAATATGGTTTGTGACGAATACTTGTTTTATTTCAAGGAGTCTGGAATTTTGGTACATGCTAAGCAGATGGTGCTTACGTGACCAGCCCCAGTAAAAACTTTGGGTGCTCATTTTCTAATGGGCTTTTCTGGGCACAAACATCACATACATGTTACTGCATGTACACTGTTGGGAAAGAATGTGCTTTTGTGACCCTTCATGGGAGGACTAGAGCATAAGGAACCTGCACGTGGATTCCCACAGACTCTACCTGTGTCTTTTCCCCTTACGATACGGCTATATATCCTGACTTCTGTACTGCTATAATAAATCTTAGTCATGAGTACAACAATATGCTGAGTCCAAGAGTTCTTTCCAACCGGCCTCCATGCTGGGTTTTCTGGTCTTAGAGACCCCATCACAGCCCCATTCTTCTCACAGATTTAATGACTCTGGGCAATAGCACCCTATCATCTGTTTAAGTAAGAAACAGCACTTTTTGGATACAGTTGGAGATCAGCTTTTTTCCCCCCCAAGTGGAAAGATAGATAACTCTTAAAGAAAAAGATGCCAACTTTAGCTGAAGGTACAGGATTTATTTTTCTACCTATTTAGGTTGTAAAATGCTATCATTATTCACACACAAACATTTAATTGCTTTGGTAATCTTCCTTGGCAGTCTGCGGCCACAGTGTCTGGAGTTCATTACAGGTTGTGAAGTTTCCTTTCATTTGTTTTAAATGTACTGCTCTTTGATTTCCCCAACGGAATGACTGCCCTCTTGCTGTTCTGTTATGGGAAAGGGTAAGTAAAAATGCCAACTAGCCTTCCCCAAACCATCCATCATGCTTTACTACCTGTGTCATAATTCTTTCTTATTTTCAGTACTGTGGAATGGTACTCAATTCCCTGCCCAGAAAAACCAACATTTTTCTTCTTCCCTGAATAGCATGACTAGAGGTCCTGTAAGCTTTTCCCAGGTCACCTTTGGGGTGGCTTTAGTGCAAACTTTTCCAACAAGTGTAGGTACAATTGGCAACCAAGCAAAGCATAAGTATACTAAGGTACCGTATTAAGGTTGAAACAATTTCTACCCTCCTCTCTCCACTGCCACCGAATTGCAATCAATTAATATACCAAGGATACCAAAAACCGGGAATTCCTTCCAGAGCTCTCAGCAGCTATAACCAACCCAAACTAGAAGTCCTCCATCTCCAGTCCACACTGCTGCTTCCGATTATTCCAATCCCTTTATCAGAAGCTTGGAACATTGTCTAAACAATTATTAATTGTCACATACCTATGTACATTAAAATCTTCTACTAAATTTTAAAATACATATTCTCAGGCCATATTCCCATGATATTCTGCTTTTGTAGGTCTAAGGAGGACCCAGGAATGCCTATCTTTTAACAAGTTCCCCTGATAATGCTCTATACAGAAGGATGTGATGGGAATGTAAAGAGATCGTAACTGTAATTTGGGAAAATGCCAGAAAGAACAACATTCAATGTATTTCTCTCTCTATTACATGATTATCTTAAACAGATGAAAAGGAGAGGCAGTGAACAAGCTCAGGAGCCATGGCTTTTCAACTCAAGAGCTTTCAATACACATGCAGCAGGAAGACACAGGAGAGAAATGAACTGACCTTTTTTGGGAATTACATTTTCTTCCCTCTTCCTCCCATTCTTCCGTGAATTTGCAAAGATTTTCATAATCTCCCAGCCTCTAAATAGAGCTGTTGTTTTTTTCTTCTAAGCATCACAGATAAACACAGTTTGGTGAAGCTTGATTGTAAGGAACAGCTGAGTCCTCTAAGGACTAATCTAGGACACAGAGAAGTTAAATCTATTTGCCTGCTTGGTTCCCGGATTTTATGATTAAGGAGAACAAGTAATGCACAAAACGGGTAGGTAATTATAATGCATAAAAACAGATCAGACTAATCCATCCTGGGCCACACATGATTTGATGAGTTTTGGTTTTTGTTTTTTTTTGTTTTTTTTTTAATAAAATACCTCAGCTAAATGGATCTGAGACCCTTAAGACACAAACCTTCAGGAGTTGGTGGTGATTCTTTAAAGGAGAAGGAAACCTGCCTTTTCACTCTTCCAGTTGGCTGCCTAATGCATCGAGACAGCTGCCCAGGATACTTGCAATTGTTACTGATAAGGTTATGATTCCCTCTGAAATGCAGCGCCACCATATAGAGCCTTGTTTGTTCCTACCATCTCTTGGACCGTCTTGGTGACTTTTACTTACATGGTTGCTGTTTATTTTCTTTCTCTTCTCATGCCCTAGTGGGTCTTTTCTCTCTCACTCCTGTGTTCTCTCTCTCACATCTTTTTTTTTTTTTTTTTTTTTTTTTTTTTTTTGCCGTATGCAGGCCTCTCCCTGCTGTGGCCTCTGCAGTTGTGGAGCACAGGCTCCGGACGCGCAGGCTCAGCGGCCATGGCTCACGGGCCCAGCCGCTCCGCCACATGTGGGATCTTCCTGGACCGGGGCACGAACCCGTGTCCCCTGCATTGGCAGGCGGACTCTCTCACATCTTTTTTCTTCTTTCCCTACCACCTATCCTTCTGATTTCGCATACAGTAAGGGCAAGGTCTACTGCAGTCATGTGGCCTAACTACAGACCCAGTCGAGATATTCACTGCATACTATCTGTGATACTGTGATTTATAATAAGAAATTTATATTTGGTTTTTGTCCCCATTTCTGGCACAAAGCTCCTAAAGCCCTTGGAATTTCCTAAATGCTGAGAGTGATAAAGGTGTCTTGCATTATGTTAAAGAGATGACTTTTGGAAAGCACCTAAGGATGGGGGCTGGTTGTCAGGAAAATCAACCACATGATTAGAGGTTTGGAACTTCCAGTCCCACCCCTGTGATTTCTAGGAGGGGAGAGAGGCTGGAGATTCCTCTCCATTTCTTTATGTTATCCATCTATGATCTAATTTCTAGAACCCTCATTTTCACTGTGATCCTTTTCAGTCCTTCTCCTGTTGACCAAAGTCTCTCAAAATGAACTATGGCAGATCCAGTACCACTGAGGGAATTGACACATAACCTTCCTAACAGTGCATTAGACTTGATACACATATTGAAAGAACGTTTAATAAGCACTCCTCCATTCTCTGAGTGTGCATTTATAAGTATACACACACAGAGACACACATGCACACACACACATACATAATGCAAAGCACACACATATATGTATATGTATATAAACACACAACTTCACAATTTTCACTGTTAGACTATATCTTGTAAGTATGACCCCAATTATAGTCTATTAAATCCATATTAACTCTGTTGCTGTCATCCTGTTTGCACTTAACAACAGCTTTATACCACCTATAAATTTAATAAATACATTTCTATGTCTTTGTTAAAGGAATTATTAAAAGTTGACTATGCCATGTGCAAGGATAGAGCTTGGAGGCATGTTCTTAAAGACTAACTTACTTTTTGTTATTGAACTATTAATCAGACACATTCAAGGAATAATAATGAAACCACCTAAAGGTGGCCTAACTTCCTTAGCTGTTCTTTGAGGATATCATGCTTTGCTGAAGTCTGGATACTCAGAATTTTCCTGGTGCTCTAGTCTAATATCTGAATCTTCAAAACAAAACACAATTGCTCCCAGGACCTATCTTTCTCTGCTACCTGTGGTCCTGCACAGTTTCAAGCCACCATGGAGAAGACCAGAACATTTTCCAGCAGAACTTCACGCAAGAAGAAATGTCCCAAAGTTGCTTCAGTGGAATACGTTTTGATAAAAAGGTACCAGAAACCTCTCACACTGGCCTTTCTGTTTCACAAATAGGTTAAGCATGCTCACTGTAGGAAACGGGACCTTGATATTTCCTGGGGTTTCCATGGGTGGCTTCTTCTCTGCATTCTGGTCTCAGCTCAAATGTCACCTCCTCAAGGAACTGTTCCTACCATCCCATCTCTGCCTCTTACAAGCTGTGGGATCTTAAAAAGCAACTTAATGTCTCTGGGCTTCTGTTTCCTCCTCTACAAGAGAAGGGCAAAAAGGGCTACCTCCTTCACTGAGCTTTTGTGGGGATTAAATGATTTAAAATGTAATTCTCTTAGAGCAGTAGCTTTGCTCTATTAATAGTAAACTCTATTATTATCACTATTATTATTGTTATTATTCGAACACTTGCTTTCCTTCCTCACAGTCATTCTAACAAAGTTACCTATTTTATTTTCTTCAAAGCATTATTACTATCTCAAATTACTGTTCACTGTTGTTCCCAGTTTACTTGTTGATGTTCAGTAACCTTCAACCTGACAGGTAAACGCCATAAAAACACACTTCTGTCTCTGCATGACTGCATTCCCATTGATTACAATGGCATCTGGCACAACATACTCTGTCAATGCCATCAGTTAAATGAAGGAATGCTTGCACAAATGAATGAAAGGCAGTCTCCAAAGTATTATCATATCTCCAGTATTTCTTGGCATATGGAAACACCAAACACCAGCTATTCTAAATTTTTGAATTTGGGAATCCTAGACTGGGCAATCCTGGCCACCCTAGACTTCATGGGATCAAGGAACTCTATATTCCTAAATTTTGTCTGAGCGCTCCTCATAATATTCATGTCAGATTATGAGAAAGAGACAGAGTTACATTCAAAACCGAAGACAATCAATCTAATAAAGAGAGAAAACTCCCAAGAATAGGAACCTAGCAAGTGTACTGTAAAGTAATTCAATAGCTCCCAAAAGGAAAGATGGGACGCCACCGTACAAGCATAAACACTGGGCTATTTGAGGCTAGCCTGCCTGAAGAAAACTATCTAGTCCTTGATTCACACACAAAAGGTAGAAAGTAGACTTTAAAATATTCTGACTAAATAAATTGTGGTATTTTATACGATGGAATATTCTGAAGACCTCAATAAAAGAATAAGATAGATCTTTATATGGCTTGAGAAATGCTTGTTAGTATTTTTGAATAAAATATTCAGAGTAGTTGAGGAAATATAATGTTTTGTGTCATGGAGATATACTCAAAATATTAATATTTTCTCCACTTGGATATATGCATACTGCATGGGTGGGTATGCGTGTACATCTGTAAAGAAACAGGAAAAGGTCTGGAAGAATGCACGGAAGTCATAATGGTTGTCATCTTTAGGAAGGAACAGAGAACAGAATTGTTTGAGGTAGTCTAAGCGGTCTCTGGCCTTATTTGTAATGTTAATTTTTCTCAACAAAAACATATCCATGGGCTTCCCTGGTGGCGCAGTGGTTGAGAGTCCGCCTGCCGATACAGGGGACATGGGTTCGTGCCCTGGTCCGGGAAGATCCCACATGCCGCGGAGCGGCTGGGCCCGTGAGCCATGGCCGCTGAGCCTGCGCGTCCGGAGTCTGTGCTCCGCAACGGGAGAGGCCACAACAGTGAGAGGCCTGCGTACCGCAAAAACAAACAAACAAACAAACATATCCATGCCTTGTTTGAATGACAAATTGATGTAAACCTAAAAATTAGAAAAGAGAGCACATTTTCCACAAGTGTGGAAACTGCCCTAAAAATTCTGCTTGCATATTAGACTTCTGTATGGTTAATACAACTGTAATACTTATCAGTACAGCTTAACTGAAATGAAGATAGTTTGGCGCAGAGTATCCTGAATAAACATGCTATATTGAAATGAGTGTGACTTCCTTTTTCGGGGGCATATAAACATCTGTTTATAAGTTAAACAATTTGGTGGCAGGCTGTTAGCAAACTGACTGGCGAGTGTTTCTCCCCTACAATCTACTGTTCTTCTCCTTTAACAATGAACATCTTTTTGTTTTTCTATTTTAAATTGTGGGGCTTCTCTTCCAGTCTCTAAACTCCCTCAAAGATCACTGATGGTTTCACCATGAACACCTCAGTTCATTTTTCTCCAGACCCTTGAATTAACTTTGCTTGGGTCTAAGAGATACAAGTTCATTTGACTGTTGCTGAAAAAAATTATTTCCCCTTCTACATTGGATGTTTGGGCATTTTGATTTTTGTTTTGTTTTGTTGTTGGTAATGAGAAACAAGGCTGTACTATCTTTTCCACTGGGGACAAAAATATTTGGCAAAGACTGGGAAAAGAGGAACTTGCAAGTTTGTCTCTTCTATATTACAGTAAATATATCGCTATCTGCCCCAAACAGCTGTGCTGTCTCTTCTTTGCTTTCCCTTAGTTGCAAACAGTTAGTCGCCCCACCTGTTGCAAAAGTCTCAGTAGATTTAGCCCTTTGTTTAGGTTTGGCCCTTTCTTCCACCTCACATGCCTCCCATTTTTTAATGGAGCTCACCGTGAGCACCCCAAGATATGACAGTGGTTTCCTTAGTCGATTTCCCCTTTCCTTGTCCTTCTGGAATACTTGTGATGGCTTGTATGGTCATATTTTCAGCTTTTTTTTTTTTTTTTTTTGTGGTACGCGGGCCTCTCACTGTTGTGGCCTCTCCCGTTGCGGAGCACAGGCTCCGGACGCGCAGGCTCAGCGGCGATGGCTCACGGGCCCAGCCACTCCGCGGCATGTGGGATTTTCCCGGACCGGGGCACGAACCCATGTCCCCTACATCAGCAGGCGGACTCTCAACCACTGCGCCACCAGGGAAGCCCAAATTTTCAGCTTTTAATGTTCTATCCCTTTCGAGCCACATCCTTTCAGAGCCACTAGTTAAAAAATCCTTTTCTATGAGTTTTTTGAAATCTGGTCTACGTCTCTCTGTTGCCTATTATAAAATCCTCCCTGGAGTGGTCACTTTCTCCCAGGGTTCTCACGTCCTCCAGAGCACCAATACATTCTTCCTTCTTGGCCGTAATTATATCTAGAGGGGCAGTTACACTCACTGCTTTCTCCACCACTGACTCTGTCAGATGCTCACTCTGACTCAAATGAGATTTCCAGCTGATGTCTGCTAATACCACAGTATTCGGAAATGTTTGGGTTTTGTCTGGGGTTTTTTTTCCCCCTGGCCAGAACGTCCCTTAGTAATCCTCATTAGTGATTTCACTTTCCATTTCTCTCTACTTTTAACCTTATCCAAATATCGTACCACGTGTGGGGCCTGAGACTCCTGACAGCTACACGGAAAGATTTTCCCTCAAACCCGAAAGCAAATGGGACTTTGAAAAAAACCTGGCTGTTTCTGTTCTTCTTAAGAAGAAAGATTTTTGTGTCTCTACCAAGCAATAAGCTGCAATAAGGAAGAAGCAACATGCAAAAATTGAAAATCCTCTTGTAAATGTCTCTTTTGCTTAGAAATTATTTTTGATATTTTGTTCCTATATATTTATAAAAGGATAAGGAAAAACAGCTGTAACAGAGACTGATGTGTGTTCACTATTCCTATGGCTCTTTTTATTATCTAGTTTTCCTCAGTTTCATTGAAATATAATTGACATATAACATTGTATGAGTTTAAGGTGTATACTGTGTTGATTTGATAAACTTATAGACTACAAAATGATTACCACTATAGTGCTAGCTATTCCTACTTCTTCCTTCTCCTGTGTGCACAGCTAGGTTACATTTTCCAGTGGTCCTTGCAAGTAGGCGAGGCCATGCAGCTGGGCTCTGGCTGTTGGAATGTAAGTGATGTGATGTCCGCGATTTCAGGCCTTGCTCCTATAAAACTTCCCGTTTGGTCCTGTATTCTCTCTTCCACTGCCCCCGCCTGAATTCAGAGGATCATGTGGCTAGATCCTAGGGACGATGGCAGAGCCATACAAGGGAGGAAGCTTACTTCCCCGCAATATGTATGGAGGGGAGTACTTGTTCTGCTAGCTAACCCACTTGAATCTGGTATCTGCCTTCACAGCCCACCCAAACTATACTTAATAACTTTAAGCTACTGAATCCAGGTTATATATTTTTTTTTTTTTTTTTTAATTTTTGCGGTACACGGGCCTCTCACCGCCGCGGCCGCTCCCGTTGCGGAGCACAGGCTCCGGACGCGCAGGCTCAGCGGCCATGGCTCACGGGCCCAGCCGCTCCGCGGCATGTGGGATCTTCCCGGACCGGGGCACGAACCCGCGTCCCCCGCATCGGCAGGCGGACTCCCAACCACTGCGCCACCAGGGAAGCCCTCCAGGTTATATTTTTAATCCACATACTCTTGCTCTCTCTGTTGTATTTGGTCCCACTGACAACAACTTGCTTCATCAAGTTCTCTCCATCCTTGAATTTCATGGCATTACCTGTTGTAGTTCTCATCTTACCTCCTAAGGTTCTCTCCATCTGTTAGCTCCTGTTTCAATGTGGGTATCCATGAAGCTCCATCACCACCTACTTATCACTCAACATGCTCTCCTCAGGTATTTAATTCCATTTCTATGTTTTTAAACTAACATTTAATAATCCATTTCAAATTTTGGTCCCAGTTTCTAACTTTATGTTTTTTAATAACATGTTCTGCTTCTGCCCTGTGTACTGGTAATAGTGTACTACTTACCCTTCCATGGATATGCTAAATTCTTGCATCCCTCTTTTTTCATATATTGGTTTCTCTGCCTTTCATGATGAAACTCCTATTTTCATCTCAAGGAAATCAATCACCACTGCTTCTCTGATCATCCCTCCCCGGCAGAATCGTGAACTCTCTTCTTTATGATCGAACTGTTAACTTCCATGCATCTTCATCATTAGCATGTAACACAATCACTTGTACATGTTTATTACAGCCGCCAAGGCTGTGAATTCTTCAAAGGCAGGTTTCATATTTACTCCTTCTTGCTTGTCTACTTCATTTTTCAGTATAGCAACTTCCACATAACCAGCACCCAGTGCAGGTGAATTGAAAAATTATGAAATGAAATGATAGTTTACTAAAACTCTTTAACATATACCAAAATTTGGAAGGATTTCCTTTTCTGGGCTACACCCCAGCAATATAGGGACAACTCACCCTGCTTTTAGCCCTCTGTCAAAAGTGCCAAAGAGAACACTTTCTGTTAGTTTTGAAATAATGTGGCTTGATTGGTGGTTGTGGTCAATACGAGGGGTTTTGCTTCTAGTCAATACTGGAGGCTTCTGTGCGACTACCGGGTCCCACAAAGTATTTGAGTGTTGAATCATTTATATTACCTTCATAGGGACAGAAGTATTGTGGGGACATGGCTATATGCTATTTTTTTTAATACATCTTTATTGGAGTATAATTGCTTTAAAATACTGTGTTAGTTTCTGTTGTACATCAAAGTGAATCAGCCATATGCATACATATATCCCCATATCCCCTCTCTTTAGTTTCTCCCTCCCACCCTCCCTATCTCACCCCTCTAGGCGGTCACAAAGCACCGAGGTGATGATCTCCCTGTGCTATGTGGCTGCTTCCCACTAGCTATCTATTTTACATTTGGTAGTGTATATATGTCTATGCTATTCTCTCACTTCTCCCCAGCTTCCCCCTCCCTCCCCGTGTCCTCAAGTCCATTCTCTATGTCTGCGTCTTTATTCCTGTTCTGCCCCTAGGTTCATCAGAACCTTTTTTTTTTTTTAGATTCCATATATATGTGTTAGCATACGGTATTTGTTTTTCTCTTTCTGACTTACTTCACTCTGTATGATAGACTCTAGGGCCATCCACCTCACTACAAATAACTCAATGTAGTTCCTTTTTATGGCTGAGTAATATTCCACTGTCTATATGTGCCACATCTTCTTTAGCCATTTGTCTGTCGATGGGCACTTAGGCTGCTTCCACATCCTGGCTACTGTATTTTATAGTTCTCTTATTTCACTTGGGAATCAAAGGCTGATATATTGGTATGTTCCTCAGAAAAACTAACTACAGTAATCAACCAACCAACCAACCAACAAAAACACCCAAAACAGCGCTTTATACAATAAGAATGTATAGACTGGAGAGCTCTATCTAGAGATTTGAAAAAAATGAGTATTGGGTTGGCCAAAAAGTTCGTTCAGGTTTTTCTGGCCCAGCTTACGAAAGCCCAAACAAACTTTTTGGCCAATCCAAAACAAGTCTGCAATTGAATGAAGGAGAATAAAGGTAGAGACATTTTATTTTATCTGCCTCCATTACCACCACCTTGGTTTTAAGACTGGCAAAACTTGAGCATGATTCTGCTGAGACCTTCTTTATAAAGAGAAGAAACACAGCAAGAATGGCTAGTTAAGAGAAATTCCAAAGTAAAAAGAGACAGTAACAGTACCCATATTTTACACAGTAGGATAGCTTTGGGTAGGTAATAATGCACCACAATATGAAATATAAAGAGCTATAACAACCAACAACTGTAAGCAATACTGATATTAAACATGTCCAGAAGAGGACTAGCTCAAATACCTCCTCTTCCAGGAAGTCTTTCTTGGTTCTTCCTAATCAGAAGCAAATGTTTCCTCTTCTGAGCTCAGCTGTGGTTAGATTCTGCTTTTCTAGTGATATCTACCACCAGCACTGTACCTCATGTTGCCATATCTCCTAAGGCACTCTGAAAACTTTTTGAGTTCAGGAACAGTATCTAATTTTACATTTTGGTACGATCACTAGCAGCTAAGACTGTGTCTGGTGCATTCTGGTGTTCAACAAGCATTTCTTAAACTCACATTAATAACTGGTTCTTTCTTGTAGGTGAGAATGAAGTCTATAAAAAAAAATTATACTCAACTCTCTCTCTACACTCAAATTTCCTAGCAAGAAAATTTAATACTTGTCATATGCACCTCTTTGTGTGCAATGAAACTTCCATCAGGTTTCTACTGGGATTTAATAAACATTTATTGACTAGCTGGTGAAAATGAAGAATTTACAGACTGGTGTTTGGAGTCAGCTTTTTGCATCTTCAGAGACTTGCCTCTGACAAGACTGAAGTTCCTTTGGTATGTAACTCTAACCACTTGACAATGATGAAGAGAATTTCCTTGGTTAGGTGTGTCTGTATGCGTAAAATTCAGAGAGAGGTAAATGGGTTCTTAGAAGATCTAGATTTGACAGTCCAGGTTAAGATTCTCTACAGAGACAACTGCTAGGTTTTGTATGCTTGTACTCGCCAGTTAATGCAAACAAATGTTGAGTAGAAACAGAAAGCTGGTTTATTATCACCGAACACGGGTGATAATGACTTTGGAATCAATACCTGCTGAATCTTTCCCCTTCTTCTCCCTAAACATACAGATGCTGCTCGATCAAAGCAAAACTGTTACAGAAGAATTGATTTCTCATTTCCAAACACATGTGGCTTAACTTGCAGCCAATTGTGTAAACTATCTTAAGCCCTTTTCCAGGAGAAAGAGGGCTGTAAATAAATAAATAAGGGGGCTATATTTTCCTGCCTTCATGAGAATGGATTTCTGGGCTCCTTTCTGCAGAAATTGATGCCATGTGTCCTCTTGCTAGCCTCATGCTGTAAATAACATTTTGACTTTGGGCATCCTGGTGAAATATACTTAAAAATAAATTAGATGGGGCTTTAGGCAAAGATTAATTTGGAAGTGGATACCTGCTACGGCTTTGCACTCTGTTGCCATAGGGCTATGCAGTCCAAACTGTATTCCTCTTCAGGCCATTAAAAAAATAGAAATGTGTGTTTGCAAATTACTTCGTGGATTTTTTTTTCCGTTGCTACCTCACGCATGGCTTTCCTGGGGATGTCAACAGAGTCAGTTAGCAAAATAAAGATAGATGGCAGGGAAATAATTCTGGAGGTTTTGTTGCTGTTGTTGTTTTGTTTTGTTTTTGCAATGCGACTATTACAGATACTCAGTTGTACTCATTCTTAACCAGAGATTTTTATTTTTAACCATTAACCATTAGTTTTCTGCTCTCCTGAGAGCCAACTGCCATCCCTTGCCCTGAGAAGGGCAAGATTTTTTTTTTAATTAATGGGTGACTAAGCACTTTGCTACTCTGTCATGCTTTTCAGAATTTAAGGGAAATGAAAATAAACTAGGCACTCAAAGTGTGGGGAAGAAACCAAAGGTGCCAGAATACCAAGTGTGGAAACTGCAAAAACATCCTCAGTTTTCCATCCCTCCTTGTACTCATTTCCTCTACAATACGAACTTCATGGTTCCTTTCCTCAGGAGTTGGAGACTGTTTCCCCAATTCTTGAATTTGGGATTTGTGACTTACTTTGATCAACAGAATGAGGCAGACAAAGATAGGGAGCCAGTTATGAACCCAGACCTTAACAGGTCTTATGGTCTAAACTCTGCACTCTACCAGAACCCTGCCATGGTAACACAAACATGTCAAGGCTATTCTATGGACATAGGAGAGATGGCATGGAGGAGAGCCCGGTGGTTTCAGTTAAGACTATCTCAGAGCAGCCTACATCAAGCCAACCTGAAAACATATGAGAGTGGCCTTCTCAGACCAGCAGAGCTGCCTCGTTGACACATAGCTGAGAGCAGATGCCTGAAGGAGCCCAGCCTAAACCAGAAGAACCAGCCCACTGAGCCATGCTTGAAGCACTGAACTGCAGAATCATGAGCCACTTAAATGGGGGCTTTTTAAAGCTATTTTGTTTGAGGGTATTTTGTTATGCAGAAATAACTAACCAATATACGTGCGATAATAAAAATTGAACTAGCTTTTGAGTTAGATCAGCTGGTGTTCACATCCTGGCTGTAGCATGCAAATGGCTAGGCTTGTGAAATGTTTAACCTAATTTCTTCACTTGAAAATTAGTAGTAATAACAATAGTATAATAATAAAAATAACTACATTTGCATTGTTTCTAAGGGATAGAAATCACACATGTAAAGCATTTGACCCTCAGCAGATGGTAGCTGTTATAAACAAAGGAAAATAATTAGGGATGAGAAAGAAGAGAACAAGGAGAGAGTTAAGAAAAGAGAAGAGGTGGGGCTTCCCTGGTGGCGCAGTGGTTGAGAGTCCGCCTGCCGATGCAGGGGACACAGGTTTGTGCCCCGATCTGGGAAGATCCCACATGCCGCGGAGCGGCTGGGCCCGTGAGCCATGGCCGCTGAGCCTGCGCGTCCAGAGCCTGTGCTCCCCAACGGGAGAGGCCCCAACAGTGAGAGGCCCATGTACTAGGAAAAAAAAAAAAAAGAGAGAAGAGGTAAGAGAGAAAAGATAAGAGAGAGAGGGAGAGAAATCGAAGAGTTGGGGATAATCTGGGGCATAGAAAATTGAGGTGGGAAGGCTGTCTTTTTCCTTAAATGGATCCTGTGGCTGCTATCTGTGGGCATATTAAATATTATTGGATTAGTAAGAGGTTAAACACATCTGTCATTTATTGAACCCACAATATGTTTTAGGACCTCTGCTAAGGTTTTTCAGCAAAAATATTTCATTTAATCCTCACACTCTTCCTATATTAGGTAGTTATAATTGTTATCCCCATATTACAAATAAGAAATTGAGGCTTAGAGGATGTAAGGACCTGTCCAAGACCACACAGCTGATGAGGGACAGGACAGGAGATGAGTTTTGTGTGACACTGGGCTCTTTAAGTGCCACGGAGTACACTTTTTCCCTAGAAAGCCTGCATTTAGGGGTTAATCTGAGTTTTACAAACCTATCATAATGGACTAAGAAAAGACTCCCTTTTAATCAAGAAAGCTTTGTAAATCAGATATAACTTAAGTGCACATTAAGCTCCATAAATCAGACACATTCTTGAGAATGCATTAAGCAAGATGTTAGGTTCATCTTTTAAACATCGGGGAACCTGGGGGTTTAGTTGGTTCTCAGTGACAATTCCTTTGTCTTCAACCTTTTTTTTTTTTTTTTTTTTTGCGGTACGCGGGCCTCTCACTGCTGTGGCCTCCCATCGCGGAGCACAGGCTCCGGACGCACAGGCTCAGCGGCCATGGCTCACGGGCCCAGCCGCTCCGCGGCATGTGGGATCTTCCCGGACCGGGGCACGAACCCATGTCCCCTGCATCGGCAGGCGGACTCTCAACCACTGTGCCGCCAGGGAAGCCCTTCACCCTTCTTTTTGAGGAAAAAAGACAGCCTTTGCATTAGAGCCAGAATTTTTTTTTTTTTTTTTTTTTTTGCGGTACGCGGGCCTCTCACTGTTGTGGCCTCCCATCGCGGAGCACAGGCTCCGGACGCACAGGCTCAGCGGCCATGGCTCACGGGCCCAGCCGCTCAGCGGCACGTGGGATCTTCCCGGACCAGGGCACGAACCCGCGTCCCCTGCATCGGCAGGCGGACCCTCAACCACTGCGCCATCAGGGAAGCCCTAGAGCCAGAATTTTGAAAGTTGTCAGGGTATATATTTTGTAGCCATTGATGCAAGAACTAGAATTTTATACGAACCAGGTCAGAAGTATTACATTGACTCAGGCCATAGAAACCAGTTACTTGATACTTTAACTAATACATTCGCTATTTGACATCTTTCCCCAACCGGAAGAAATGTAATCTAAAACAAACTCAGAAAGCCCGAGGGATTTTGCTTTCTCACATTTTGAAAGTAAAGGTAAGGGGCTGAACATGTTTTATTTCTAAGCTTTGACTGATTCCCTGTCATTTTCTTTACTCCACTCAATACATGACTCTCCTCATCATTAAAAAGAACTTTAGTGAAAAAATTTCTTGGTAATTTGTATTGCCAAAGATTACACATTTTCACATCACCAGACTGGTGAGGTTTTCAGGATATAAACTTGCAAGTAAGTTAAAGTATACATAAACACACACACATACACACGCACACACCATTGAGTTTGATCTGTAATGTCAGGGTCTTATTTGGGTGATCCCACATTTGGAAATTTTAGTCTGCCTTCAAATAAGTTGCAAGTCAGGACTGTGATGAAGCACCGTGATTTCTGGCAGCTAAGATAAATCTTGTGCTAGATAAAATTTCAAGTGATCCATCTTCGAGAAAATCAAATGGGCTCACAAAATTATCCTCCAGAGCTTTTATGCATATACCAGAGTGCTGTCTTCTCACAAAGAAAGAGCTTCTAAGCACAGCAGCATCTGAATTGATGGCCAGACCATTACACGGATGATTATAGCAGAACCAAAGGAAGAGAAAGCCATTCTTCATATATTTCAGAACCCAGAATTCAAATGTAGAATCTTAAGACTATTTCAGTCACTTTTCTGATTTTTTTTTATCTTAGGACAGTCTTCCCATGACTAAACCAAAAACTCTTCAATATTCAAAGCACCACAAGCTTAAATATAACACACAGTTTTTGCCTTCTAGAAGGATCTGTCCCGCAGCTTCCTTCATACGCATTATTTATTTTTAAGCTCAAGTTTACAACTAAGAAAATCTTCTTAAAATGGAGACCCTCCTGAAAAGTCATTGCCAGACCTCTATTCATTTAATTGACTTAGAGACAATACCACAATTTTATAAAAGTGGGAATTCTGTGTAGTGCAGTGACTGGTCCAAACATATTAGACCACGTGTCGTATTTAGAAAAGGGGCGTTTCTTGCGTCCCTATTTTTTTTTTTTTTTTTTTTTTTTTTTTTGCGGTACGCGGGCCTCTCACTGTTGTGGCCTCTCCCGTTGCGGAACACAGGCTCCGGACTCGCAGGCTCAGCGGCCATGGCTCACAGGCCCAGCCACTCCGCGGCATGTGGGATCTTCCCGGACCGGGGCACGAACCCGTGTCCCCTGCATCGGCAGGCGGACTCTCAACCACTGCGCCACCAGGGAAGCCCTCTTGCATCCCTATTATTGCCCAAGATCCTTCATGTTTATTTAATTCTCATTGAATTCTAATAACTACCCATTGCAGCAGGTATTACAGTCTCCATTTTAGGCATGACAAAATAGAAGGAAATAACGTGCTTATAGATCTGTGGAGTAACAAAGTGCTGGCATAGGGATTCCAGTCCTTATCCATCTAGGTCTCAATTTCCTTTTCCTTCCTGGCTGTCATATGGCCTTTCTGAGTGTATGGTATTGAATATCCTCTTTGTCCCTTGAGAACTTAAGAAGTGATGTGAATGAAGTAATCTGATACTTGCTTGTGTCTCACAGTTCTACTTAAAAAATTATGTTTGGGGCTTCCCTGGTGGCGCAGTGCTTGAGAGTCCACCTGCCGATGCAGGGGACACGGGTTCGTGCCCTGGTCCGGGAAGATCCCACATGCCGCGGAGCGGCTGGGCCCGTGAGCCATGGCCGCTGAGCCTGCGTGTCCGGAGCCTGTGCTCCACAATGGGAGAGGCCACAACAGTGAGAGGCCCGCGTACCACCAAAAAAAAAAAAAAAAAAAAAAATATGTTTGATCCCCTCTATTTTGTACTTTTCTATCATTATGTCCTTGTTACTTCTTGCCCCTGATTTTCATACCGTCTGGATATCTGTTCTCCTAAAAAAAAAAAAAAAAATTACATTTCCTCTACGCAAACAGTCTTTCCACTGCTCCCTGAAGCCCTAGAGTTTTGCTGTCACTTTTGAAGACAGATAATAATCCAGTGGCTACATAAATAGCCCTGTACCCAAAACAGGCCCAGGAAACCAGTGACCCACAAATAAAACAAGAACAGCAATAAAACTCCAAAACACAGTTATTAATTCACACCATCAGTATTACTGCTTTCTGTAAAGGTATTTCTAATGAGGAGAGATAAATAAAGCTTTTAAAAATATATGCCATTGTAATTCTGGATCATTGATTTTTAGTGAGTTACCTACACCGTAAGTTTGCATATAAAAATTTTTTGGTAGGGGTGAGAAGACTGTGTTACATCATTGGTAGGAGCAGAAAGGTCTTCTGCTTTCTTTGAGACAAGGGATATTTATAATTTGGATGTTTTTATTATGCAACTCTTACCACAAAATTTCCAAAGGAAACCTGTGTATATGCATGAGTGCATATTTTTTTTAACTACTATAAACCCTCCAATGTGGGAAGAAGAAAACTCTTTGAATTCTAACTGTTGTTGAAAAGATGATTTGTTACTCACAGGTCCTAAGAGGACTGAACATGCCATGTCATGCAGGGCTACACAGGGTGGCACCAGGGTTGGTGAGGAGGCAGAAGGCATTATAGGAAAGTTTGGGCAAAGAAAAAAAAATTACTATGGTGTTTAAGGCAAGAAATGGGTAAACTGGAGAGCAACAGAACCACAACTAACTGCTGAAAAATCATCGACAGGAAGACACTGGAACTCACCAGAAAAGATATCCCACATCCAAAGACAAAGGAGAAGCCACAGTGAGATGGTAGGAGGGGTGCAATCACAATAATCTCAAATCCCATAATCACTGGGAGGGTGACTCACAAACTGGAGAACAATTATACTACAGAAGCCCACAAACTGGAGTGAAGGTTCTGAGCCCCACATTACACTTCCCAACCTGGGGTTCCAGCAATGGGAGGAGGAATTCCCAGAGAATCAGACTTGGAAGCCTAGCAGGATTTGACTGCAGGACTTTGACAGGACTGGGAGAAGCAGGTACTCCCCTCTTGGAGGGCACACACAAACTACTGTGCACATCAGGACTCAGGGGAGGGAGCAGTGACCCCATGGGAGACTGAACCAGACCTACCTGCTAGTGTTGGAGGGTCTCCTACAGAGGCAGGCAGTGGCTATGGCTTGCCATGGGGATGGGGACACTGGCAGCGGAGGTTCTGGGAAGTGCTCCTTGGCATGAGCCCTCCCAGAGTCCACCATTAGTCTCACCAAACAGCCTGTGGCCTCCAGTACTGAGTCGCCTCAGGCAAAATAACCAACAGGGAGGGAACTCAGCCTGACCCATCAGCAGGCAAACAGATTAAAGTTTTTCTGAGCTCTGCCCACCAGAGCAACACTCAGCATTACCCACCACCAGTCCCTCCCATCAGGAAGCTTGCACAAGGTCTTAGATAGCCTCATCCACCAGAGGGCAGACCGCAGGAGTAATAAGAACTACAGTCCTGCAGCCTGTGGAACGAAAACCACATTCACAGAAAGATAGACAAAATGAAAAGGCAGAGGGCTATGTACCAGATGAAGGAACGAGATAAAACCCCAGAAACACAACTAAATGAAGTGGAGATAGGCAACCTTCCAGAAAAAGAATTCAGAATAATGATAATGAAGATGATCTAGGACCTCGGAAAAGGAATGAAGGCAAAGATCGAGGAGATGCAAGAAATGTTTAACAAACACCTAGAAGAATTAAAGAACAAACAAACAGAGATGAACAATACAATAACTGAAATGAAAAATACGCTACAAGGAAACAATAGCAGAATAACTATGGCAGAAGAACGGATAAATGACGTGGAAGACAGAATGGTGGAATTCACTGACGAGGAACAGAATAAAGAAAAAAGAATAAAAAGAAAGGAAGACAGCCTAAGAGATGTCTGGGACAACATTAGACACAACAACATTCACATTATAGGGGTCCCAGAAAGAGAAGAGAGAGAGAAAGGACCTGAGAAAATATGTGAAGAGATTATAGTTGAAAAGTTCCCTAACATGGGAAAGGAAGCACAGCACCCAAGTCCAGGAAGCACAGAGAGTCCCAGGCAGGATAAACCCATAGAGAAACATGCCGAGACACATAGTAATCAAATTGGCAAAAATTAAAGACAAAGAAAAATTACTGAAAGCAACAAGGGAGAAACCACAAATAACATACAAGGGAACTCCCATAAGGTTAACAGCTGATTTCTCAGCAGACACTCTACAAGTCAGAAGGGAGTGGCAGGATATATTTAAAGTGATGAAAGGGAAGAACCTACAACCAAGATTACCCAGCAAGGATCTCATTCAGATTCGATGGAGAAATCAAAAGCTTTACAGACAAGCAAAAGCTAAGAGAATTCAGCACCAGCAAACCAGCTCTACAACAAATGCTAAAGGAACTTCTCTAAGTGGGAAACAAAAGAGAAGAAAAGGACCAACCAAAACAAACCGAGAAAAATTAAGAAAATGGTAATAGGAACATGCATATCGATAATTACCTTAAAAGTCAATGGATTAAATGCTCCAACCAAAAGACACAGTCTCACTGAATGGATACAAAAACAAGACACATATATATGCTGTCTACAAAAGACCCACTTCAGACCTAGGGACACATACAGAATGAAAGTGAGGGGATGGAAAAAGATATTCCATGCAAATGGAAATCAAAAGAAAGCTGGAGTAGCAATTCTCATATCTGAAAAAATGGACTTTAAAATAAATGTTACAAGAGACAAGGAAGGAAGGACACTACATAATGATGAAGGGATCAATCCAAGAAGAAGATATAACAATTATAAATATATATGCACCCAACATAGGAGCACATCAATACATAAGGCAACTGCTAACAGCTATAAAAGAGGAAATCGACAGTAACACAATAATAGTGGGGGAGTTTAACACCTCACTTACACCAATGGACAGATCATCCACACAGAAAATTAATAAGGAAACACAAGCTTTAAATGACACAATAGACCAGATAGATTTCACTGATATTTATAGGACATTCCATCCAAAAACAGCAGATTACACGTTCTTCTCAAGTGCACATGGAACATTCTCCAGGATAGATCACATCTTGGGTCACAAATCAAGCCTCAATGAATTTAAGAAAACTGAAATCATATCCAGCATCTTTTCTGACCACAATGCTATGAGATTAGAAATCAATTACAGGGAAAAAAACGTAAAAAACACAAACACAAGGAGGCTAAACAATACATTACTAAATAACCAAGCAATCACTGAAGAAATCAAAGAGGAAATCAAAATATACCTAGAGACAAATGACAATGAAAACACGATGATCCAAAATCTATGAGATGCACCAAAAGCATTTCTAAGAGGGAAGTTTATCGCAATACAATCCTACCTCAAGAAACAAGAAAAATCTCACATAAACAATCTAACCTTACACCTAAAGGAACTAGAGAAAAAAGAACAAACAAAATCCAAAGTTAGTAGAAGGAAAGAAGTCATAAAGACCGTAGCAGAAATAAATGAAACAGAAACAAGGAAAATAATAGCAAAGATCAACAAAACTCAAAGCTGGTTCTTTGAGAAGATAAACAAAATTGATAAATCTTTAGCCAGACTCATCAGGAACAAGAGGGAGTTGACTCAAATCAATAAAATTAGAAATGAAAAAGAAGAAGTTACAATGAACACCACAGAAATACAAAGCATCATAAAAGACTATAACAAGCAACTCTATGCCAATCAAATGGACAACCTGGAAGAAATGGACAAATTCTTAGAAAAGCACAACCTTCAGAGACTGAACCAGGAAGAAATAGAGAACATAAACAGACCAGTCCAACTGCTGAAATTGAAACTGTGATTAACAATCTTCCAACAAACAAAAGTCCAAGACCAGATGGCTTCACAGATGAATTCTATCAAACATTTAGTGAAGAGCTAACATCCATCCTTCTCAAACTCTTCCAAAAAACTGCAGAGGAAGGAAAACTCCCAAACTCATTCTATGAGGCCACCATCACCCTGATGCCAAAACCAGACAAAGGTACTACAATAAAAGAGAATTATAGACCAATATCACTGATGAATATAGATGCAAGAATCCTCTACAAAATACTAGCAAACAGAATCTAACAACACATTAAAAGGATCACACAGCATGATCCCAGGGATGCACGGATTCTTCAATATACACAAATCAATCAATGTGATACGCCATATTAACAAAGGGAAGGATAAAAACCATATGATCGGGCTTCCCTGGTGGCGCAGTGGTTGAGAGTCCGCCTGCCGATGCAGGGGACACAGGTTCGTGCCCCGGTCTGGGAAGATCCCACATGCCATGGAGTGGCTGGGCCCGTGAGCCATGGCCGCTTAGCCTGCACGTCTGGAGCCTGTGCTCTGCAACGGGAGAGGCCACAACAGTGAGAGGTCCATGTACGACAAAAAAAAAAAAAAAAACACCATATGGTCATCTCAATAGATGCAGAAAAAGGTTTTGACAAAATTCAACACCCATTTATGATAAAAACTCTCCAGAAAGTAGGCATAGAGGGAACCTACCTCAACATAATAAAGGCCATATATGACAAACCCACACAAACATCATTCTCAATGGTCAAAAACTGAAAGCATTTCCTCTATAAGATCAGGAACAAGACAAGGATGTCCACTCTCACCACTCTTATTCAACATAGTTTGGGAAGTCCTAGCCACGGCAACCAGAAAAGAAAAAAATAAAAGGAATAGAAATTGGAAATGAAATAGTAAAATTGTCACTGTTTGCAGATGACATGATACTATACATAGATAATCCTGAAGATGCCACCAGAAGACTCCTAGAGCTAATCAATGAATCTGGTAAAGTTGTAGGATATAAAATTAATGCACAGAAATCTCTTGCATTCCTATACACTAACAACGAAAGATCAGAAAGAGAAATTAAGGAAACAATCCCATTCAACACTGCAACAAAAAGAATAAAATACCTAGGAATAAACTTAGTTAAGGAGGTAAAAGACCTGTACTCAGAAAACTATAAGACCCTGATGAAAGAAATCAAAGATGACAGAAACAGGTGGAGATATCCCATGTTCTTGGATTGAAGAATCAATAT
Organism: Orcinus orca; assembly: GCF_937001465.1. Lineage (NCBI taxonomy): Eukaryota > Metazoa > Chordata > Mammalia > Artiodactyla > Delphinidae > Orcinus > Orcinus orca. Next base: position 67,358,606 of record NC_064572.1, on the reverse strand, counting down.
TGTGAAAATGACTATAATACCCAAAGCAATCTACAAATTCAGTGCAATCCCTAGCAAATTACCAATGGCATTTTTTTACAGAAGTAGAACAAAAAAATCTTAAAATTTATATGGAGACACAAAAGACCCCAAATAGCCAAAGCAATCTTGAGGGAAAAAAACGGAGGTGGAGGAATCAGACTCCCTGACTTCAGACTATACTACAAAGCTACAGTAATCAAGACAATATGGTACTGGCACAAAAACAGAAATATAGATCAATGGAACAAGATAGAAATCCCAGAGAAAAACCCACACACCTATGGTCAACTAATCTATGACAAAGGAGGCAAGGATATACAATGGAGAAAAGATAGTCTCTTCAATAAGTGGTGGCTGGGAGAACTGGACAGCTACAAGTAAAAGAATGAAATTAGAACACTCCCTAACACCATACACAAAAATAAACTCAAAATGGATTAAAGACCTGAATGTAAGACCAGACACTATAAAACTCTTAGAGGAAAGCATAGGAAGAACACTCTTTGACATAAATCACAGCAAGATCTTTTCTGACCCACCTCCTAGAGTAATGGAAATAAAAACAAAAATAAACTAATGGCGCCTAATGAAAGTTAAAAGCTTCTGCACAGTAAAGGAAACTATAAATGAGACGAAAAGACAACCCTCAAAATGGGAGAAAATATTTGCAAATGAATCAAGGGACAAAGGATTAATCTCCAAAATATATAAACAGCACATGCAGCTCAATATTAAAAAAATAAAAAACCCAATCCAAAAATGGTCAGAAGACCTAAATAGACATTTCTCCAAAGAAGACATACAGATGGCCAAGAGGCACATGAAAAGCTGCTCAACATCACTAATTATTAGAGAAATGCAAATCAATACTACAATGAGGTATCACCTCATACCAGTTACAACAGGTATCATCAGAAAATCTACAAACAACAAATGCTGCAGAGGGTGTGGAGAAAAGGAACCTTCTTGCACTGTTGGTGGGAAAGTAAACTGATATAGCCACTATGAAGAACAGTATGGAGGTTCCTTAACAACTAAAAATAGAATTACCATATGACCCAGCAATACCACTTCTGGGCATATACCCAAGAAAACCTTAATTCCAAAAGGCACATGCCCCCTAATGTTCATTGCAGCACTATATACAATAGCCAGGTCATGGAAGCAACCTAAATGCCCATTGACAGACGAATGGATAAAGAAGATGTGGTACATATATACAATGGAATATTACTCAGCCATAAAAAGGAATGATATTGGGTCATTTTTAGAGATGTGGATGCACGAAGAGACTGTCATACAGAGTGAAGTAAATCAGAAAGAGAAAAATATCATATATTAATGCATATATGTGGAATCTAGAAAAATGGTATAGACGAACCTGTTTGCAAGGCAGAAACAGAGACTCAGATGTAGAGAACAAACGTATGGACACAAAAGTGCAAAGGCGGGGCAGGGGTGGTGGGATGAACTGGGAGATTGGGATTGATATATATACACTAGTATGTATAAAATAGATAACTGATAAGAACCTGCTGTATAAAAAAATAAAATTTAATTTAAAAAAAAGAAAAAGAAATGGGTAAAGCAAGGTAAAAAGGACAGGATTAGCTAGTTTGAATAATTTCAGCAGGCTCTGGGGTGTGTGGGCTGCCTCGAGTTGTCTGGTACCTAGTCCTGGCCTGGTGAGGCCAGAGGAGTGTTGGCTTCACATGTAGACATTCAATAAAGAAGGTGATTGAGGGATATGAACATTGGACTGGTTGGTTTGCATATGAAGGTTATGTTACAAAGGGACTAGTTTGCTATCTCTAGGAATTAGCTAGCCCTGGCAGAGGCTGTCCCTTCCCAGTCAGCCAAGGCCCTAAGATGTCAAAGCATCATACAGAAAATGAAAAGCAAGATTTATACAGTCATGTAATATGTATATATTAAATGAATGAAAGAATAAATAAACAGCTGATTTATGCAGCTCAGCATTTCAATCTCTGTTCACATCTTCTCTGACCTCCTTGAAAATGAACAAATGATTTCAAAGACAGCTGAGTACAGATTCTTCTCAAATTTTGCCAGTCAAAATGTTACCTGCATCATTCAGGTTAAAGATTGTATCCTGTCCAAAGGATACTTCCCTGGCAGGAGCAGATGGGCATGGATGGACCTGAAAACCAGAGTTCCTCCACTCTATTATATGTAGGTGCTATGTTGAACTTGTGTAATTCATTTTTCTTTAAAATCTCAGATTCCCATCTATTGAAGAACTTAGACCCTCACATAAGTAAATGTTGGTGGTATTGAGACAAAAACTTAACCAACCCACATTGTAAGCTTTCGGGGAACTAATTTGAAGTAAACATTTCAGGAAATAAATGAAAGAGAAAGGTACTTTAATTTCTGCAGACCTTTAATGACTGTATAATACACACTGAAACAACAAATACTAGCACTATTATGGGAACTTTATTCACATAAATAAATTCACAAGGACTGTTTAATAACATTTGCAATTAAAATTATTCTCTAGCACTGGAAGGATGGCTTTCAATTACCTGTAGATCATTGGATTCATTTAATTCGTATGACTTGTAAATTTGAGAGTCTGTGCTTCTAAAAATAAAGCCATGAAATCCTTCCTGAATATACACAACCCCATTAACAACTTCCTTAATTAAAATTATCAACAGTAAATACACTTGATTACAGTTGCTATATATCACACCTTATTTAATGTTTCATCTATTTTATATACCATCTTATAGGAATTTCCAACTATTGCCTTCATCTTCATATATTCAGGCCTAATAATCAGACTTATTAGAGTTTAGCTGCCTTTTTTAAAGGGAAAAACATGCACTGTATTTTACTCACGAGCAATTACATAAAACAGAATCTAACTCTTTTGTGCTGATTTTTCTGTACCAAGTCAGAAGTTCATCAAATCTCTTTGTCAATTGTTTGGAGCCAAGCCTATACAAGGAGAAAAGATGTCCTGCCACACTGGGATACAGGAAGCCAGGGCTGGGCAGTGCTAGCACAGTGGGAGGATTTTTATCCATTATCAAGGGTCAGAGGTATTGAATTCAATGAAGCAAATGAATGTTAATCAAGAAACAAAAAAAAACCAGGCAGTTGGTCAACATACTTCAGTAGGTTAGCTAAGATAGGAAGGATCAAGAAATGCCAGATGCCCAGACAGGCAGGTCCAGAGCGTGATAAGAAGAATGCAGAGGGAGTGACACTAATAAATGAAAGGGAGATTTTTTAAATTCTCAGCTGAATGAGTATGGCTGGAATTTGCTGTCAGAGTAAGAGAGGAGATCTACAGTGGACTACTTGGTTCGGATGGAGGCAGGAGAAAAACGTTAATCCCACAGAGATACTCTTACTGTCATTTTGCAGCATTGCCAAATAAGCAAAGTGGCACATACCCGAGGTAGAATAGCTAGGTTGGGTTTTAGAGCAATTCTTTGCTCAGCTCCAGTGAGATCATACGTGTCCCGTTAGTCCTTTTGTGTATGTAGTTTTGGCCCACTGGCAGAAAGAGACTCCCTGGCAAACTGGCAAATGACACCTGAACTTCAAAGTGACTGAATCAATTAAAATGATATCCTAACTAGAAAAACAAAAGTTTATTAAGCATGCCCTGTTCCCTTTCAAGTAAATAATTTAAGGTAATTAACAAGAGTCCTTCTTGAGATTAATCAGGGATGGTCCTGGGATTTGGGTATAGCTGGGCATGAATGGGTCATGGTCACCAGAAGTCTGTTTACATGAGGTCCAAGGAAATTTCTGGCAGGAAAGCCTCCTAGGGCAAGTGATCTGTAGCTACTATCTTGTGTTAATAACACCAGGTGATGCTGAGTTCAGCATACTACTTTTCATATAAATTGTCCTGTTATCTAGCCACTGGGGACATTTGCCTAGGGTAAAGAAAAAAAGACAGCAGAAAAAAGAAAATGCTAAAAGAATCTCTCTCTAAATGTCTATGGATTATTGATCTTAGCCCAGTGTTAACAGTATTGGCGCTGCAGCCTCAGCAGCATTTTTGGACGGATTTATATTGGCACCAAAGCCTTTGGCATGCTGGCATTAGAAAGAGTGACTAAGGGTTAGAGGAGGACTCCTGTCTTCCTCATGAAGTGTAGTGTTAGAGCCAACAAAAGAATTTTTCAAAGAAGAACAGGTTTTTTACTTTATATAATACTACTACGTATATACTGTATATCATTCATAGGATATCTTTCACACAGACACACATACACACCACCGAGAGGTCAAATAATAAGTGTGTATGTAGGCAGGATTGCTATATTGGAGTGTAGATGGAGAGACACTTTCTCTACCAGAACAGAAAGAAAGATACAGGTAGATTATTCAGTGGCTGGAGGATTAGAATATCTAATAGTAGAAATATTCAGATTTAATCAAATATCAAATTATAAAATGTAACAAGGAAACCCTAGAGCTCCTTGAATTATAAAAACCCATTTTGAACTGGAGACAATATTTTTCTTTCAGGAAAAGAGACCCCAAAATAAATTGACTTTCCTTGGGAAATTTTTTATTGTGCTTATGATCTTGTTTGTAAACATGCCCCTTCTGTTTTTCCTAACCTATGGAGCTGAATGTCTAGAGTACTCATTTCCCAATAGAGGCATCATTTATATATTCCACATCATCTTGTCGGGTAGGGTTTAATTATGTAATTTTCTTTTCTTGTGATATTTTTGTCTGGTTTCGCTATCAGGGTAATACTGGCCTTATAAAAATGATTTGGGAAGTGTTTCCTCCCCTACTATTTTTTGGAAGAGTTTGTGAAGAATTGGTATTAATTCTTCCTTGAAAATTTGATAGAATCTAGCAATCAAGCTATCTAGGCCTAAGCCTACATTTACATTAATTTTAAAAAATCCAATCTCTTTATTTGTTGTAGATCTATTTAGACAGTCTTTTCACAAGTCAGTTTTAGCTATGTCTTTGTAGGATTTGTTCATTTTATCTGAGTTATATAGTTTATTGCCTTACAATTGTGCATAATACTCCCTTTATAGCCATTTTTAATTTCTATTAGGTTGGTACTAATGTTCTCTCTTTTCTTTCTGATTCTAGTTATTAGAGTCTTCTTTTTGGGGGGGAGTGGGGGAAATCTAACTAAAATTTTGTCAATTTTATTGATCTTTTCAAAGAACCACCTTTGGATTTCATTTATTTTCTCTATTTTTTTTTTCTATTCTCTATTTCATTAATTTTCACTCTGATCTTTATTTCTTTTCTTTTGCCATCTTTAGTTGTAGTTTTACCTTTTTTCCCAGTGTCTTAATGTAGAGATTAGGTTACTTGAGGTTAGGTTACTTATTTGAGATCTTTCTTCTTTCTTATTATAGGCATTTCCAACTATAAATTTCCCTCTAAGAACTGCCTAGTTCTTAGTTCTTAGCTATATCTCACAAGTTTTATTATGCTTAATCTTCACTTTCATTCATCTAAAAGTATTTTATGATTTCTGTTTTGATTCCTTCTATGATCTGTAAGTTAATTAGAAGTGTTTAATTTCCACTTATTTGTGAGTTTCCCAATGTTTTTGGATAGAACATAAATTAATGGATGGATGAGTATACATTTTTAAAAAATCACCAATCATCTTAGTTTGGTGTATGTTAAATTTGACATGTTTAAGATCATTTTTCTATTGTCAAACTCAGGAAGGGAAAAAAAAAAACACCTTATTCCTAGTCTATGAATTGCCAAAATATCTACAAAATATCTGTCTTCCTTTGCAGATGGTATAATTATCCAGAGGTTAGTGTAACTCACCAAACAAGAGGCCTTGCTGGAGACAGGTTAAGGTTTAAGTTATCAAATGAACTAGCCATGCCTGCGAGGGCCCTGTGAAAAACATTCTAAGAGCTCTCACCTTTAAATACCCATTTTCATCCTTAATAAAATACAGATAATTTCCCCAATGCAAAACTGCTGAGCACTGTTTTTCCGATTCATCAAAGTATAAAGCTAGTCTATACACAAATCAATGCGGGGGTGTGCTAACGGGAGGAAAGGAGAATACCAAGACGAAAATATCCATTAAAAGTGCAAAGTGCAGCAACGATTAGGCGCCTATACGAACTCAATCCTCACAAATGGCAGCAGCCAAATCTCTGAGTGGTCCTCCCTAGAGTACGTCAAGGCAGAAGGGATTAGTTGAAGGTGAACGGACAGTAATGCTGTCTGATCAATTGCCCTCAGTATGCTTCAGACGTCCCAGAGTGTCAAAGCAGCTTGGTCTGACTGGTTGCACTGTGGGTTGTTTTGTCAGAAATTCAATTCAAATAAGTGGAGAAACCACACAAACTTATATTTATTTCTCAAGGACAAACGTTGTTTGAAAACAGGAAGTATGTACCTTGCAGATTTCAAACAATGTGCATGGGATATATCCTAATATTAATATTGCCAGTTACTTGCATAGAATTGTCTCATTTAGCAGCAAGCTCCCATACCCTCCTGCTATCATTCAATCCACTTTCAGGTGGGTTTCATCTTACTTAACATTGGCAGACAAGCTTTGTTTCTTTTTTTTTGTACCTCATGGAGCCAACTTAGAAAAGTATTATGGAATCTTGAGACTCTGCTCACCAGAGCCAGGTTACTTCTAGCAGCACAGACTCTGAAAACTAGTACTTAGCATTAGACTAAAACATGCCTGGAAGAAGAGGGGTTCATTCTGGGATGGGCAGTTCCAGATGCTGGTGTTGAGGCAGGCTAACCACAGAGCAGAATGGTCATGGCACAAAATGAAGCAGTCCTGGCCAATAGTAGTCTACCATAGAAGATGAGAGTAATATGACAAAAAGGGATCCAACATAAAAAGACAAGCTTGAACCAACCCCCCAACCAAAATAGTCAATTAACATTAAAGGTGGCCATCTTGGGCAAGCATTTTCCTCCCTTCCTTCCCCGATTTACTCACTCATTCAAAAATATGTTGTAGTATTTTATTTATATGACAGGCACTAAATATAATGAGATAAACAAATGCTTCTTGCCCTCATGAATCGTACTGCCTGGTGGAGAAGACAGACACTTACATAGTAAACACACAAATAGATGTGTTATCGTGAACTGTGGTTAATTCTAAGAATCAGAAGCTCATGGGACCGTGAGTGTAATAAGAAGTCCTGACGTAGCCTGGTGGGTATGGTGAGGACTCACTTCCCTAAGAGGGGATGTGTGAATGGAGATCTGAAGAATTAGCAAGAAAATGGGGTTGAGGAGGCATTCAAAGTCCCCAGGTGGCAGATGACTGTATATTAGAGGAATGAAAAGAAGGCCAGGGCATGGGAACTACAGAGAACAAAAGGGAGGTTGGCAAAAGGGGCTGGAAAGGAAGCAGGAACTGGTCATTCAAGATCTTATGAATCATGGTAAGATTTTGCTTTTTATTCTAAAATCATCAGGTAGATAATGAATGCTTTAAATGAAATGACGTGATTAGGTTTCTTTTAAACATTATTCTGATGAACACATGGATAAAGAATGGTGGGTCATAAAGGTGGAGAGAAAAGGAATGAGACGATTCTGGGGGACCACTTAGAAAGCTTTTTTAAAATTCGTTTTCTGGTTGAGAAATGATGGCAGTCTGGCTGAGGATGCTGCAGTAGGAGATGTTGGAGAGAGGTTGATACATTAGAGGGGAGATGAAAACGAGTGGTGGTGGATTGAATGAGGTGTATGTGTGGTTGATGGAGAGAGAAGTGACAGAATTTACTCTTCAAACTCTCATTGCAGAATGACCTAGATGACTGTACACTTTACTAACATAATAAACAATAGAAGGAGACAGCATGGCATTAGATAGAGGGGAGGACTGAGTTCAAATTTGGACATTTTTCATTTGAATTCCTTTGAGACATTCTAGGAGAGATGTAGAAAAAATAGTTGGAGGTATAAGTCTGCAGCTCAGCGTAAAGATCCAGATTAGTCCCGTAAACTTGGGAGTCATGTGCATATAGGTGATAGTTGATGATGGAAGTATTTGGTGGCTGTGACATTGCCTAGAGTAGAGAATGAGGGAAAAATAAAGCACTTGGAACCAAGCCTTGGAAAATGTCAACATTTAGAGGTTAGAAAGAAGAAAATGAACCAAAAAGAGACTAGAAGTAGCAGACAGAAGGGAAGAAAAGAAGAGGTGTGTGTGATACATCACAAAAGGCAAGGGAAGAGAGGATCTTAATAAGGACGGCACGGTCAACAATACTGAGTGCTGCTGAAGAATCAAGAAAGATGCGGATTGAAAGATGTTCATTTCATAGTGACATGGAGGTCACTGGTGACTACAGGTTACTTTTCTAGTGGAATTTTTGTGGTTGTTGGTATTATTGTTTTCTCTCCAGATCAATGAACCTCTTTCTCTCACAATCAATAAGCCTATTGCCTTGCAAATTAATGAATTAACCAAGATTTTCAGCATAAAGCAGGTTTTAAAGGAAGTAGGTCATAGATAAGGAAAGTTAGGAAGATATACTGTGGAGATGCTTTAGGAAGCTTATTAAAAATACAGACACCTGCGTACAACCTGTTTAGATTTTCAAGCAAAGAGTCTATAGCAGGGTAAGGGAACCCCTCTGTGGTAGGCAGTCTCCTTGCCCTTGTAGAGGTCTCTACCCTGACTCTGGGCTAGTCCATTTGATTGGCTTTGGCTAGTGAGGCATTCGTGTGAAGGAAGCAAAAGCTTGAGAAGTGCTCATCTGCTGGGGCTAGTCATCTGGGAATGCTCCTTCTTGGAACCCACCTGCCAACTGTAAAGAAGCCCAGTGGCTACTTGTAGATTCTCACGGGGAGAACTGAGACCCCCCCACACACACAGCTGAAAGCCCCAGCTGAACTTGCTGCTGGCAGAGAGTACAAAGTGAGTGAGGCTGTTTTGGACCTATGAGACATCCCAGGACTTCTGCCAAACCCACTTGAGACAGAACTGCCCGCCAGCTCACAGACTCATTAAAAAATAATGGCTTGTTTTTGTTTAAGCTATTTAGCTGTGGAGTGGGTGTCTTATGCATCGACAGGAACTGAAAGAGTCTCCATTTGAGTAAAGCTCCCCGGTGATTCCCATGACACTGTTCCAGAATATAATGTATTAGCCCGTTTTACAACTGCCACCCTCTTCCGCCCTACTCTTCCCCCTCTTCATTCTCCAGCTTCTGCCCCTCTCAACTCTACCTGGAAACATCAGAGATGAGACAGATCAGCAGGAACCTGAAATCTTTCCTTACTAAAGCTGCAACAGTGGGGAACTGACTTCATTCTCTGAGCCTCAGTTTCCTCATTTCTAAAGCACAGACTCTACTGCAGAGAAAGGTGAGGTGATAGGTGTGTGGGGTCTGGCATCTAGGGGGCATGTAGGAAACATTTATCTTTTGTTCTTGAAGTACTCCGTAGCACACCTACTTGAGCTACGTTACTTAACGTTTGACAGCATTTACCTTTATTGTCTTCATCATCACCTATGTTCATAAACTATAGGGTTGCTTACAGATGTACTTATAAGGCATCCACAGGACTTCTGAAAGGGTAAGGTTTCTTCTCAGAATATCATCTGTACCAAAATGCCATCTTGAAGTGAAGCAATCATTTACGGTGAAGTCAGGTGGGGCAGGGGGTACAGGTTGAATGCCCTTCTACCTACCCTGCACCACCTCCTGATGGTTTCAAGCACTGGAGATTTTGCATAACAGAAAACACTAGAAAACTTCTGGCTTTAGAGGCACTGAGGGGAAGCCAAAGTTCCTATCATATTTCTAAGCTCTTCTTTTCCCCTTGAACAAGTAGCAGCAGCATTCAACTATACAAGCCATCAGTAGGAAATTCTGATACTCTCTCCCTCGGGACAAATCTAAAATAAATTGTCAGGAGCCTGTAATGGTACCAGGCTCTCAAACAACTGGAGTCCCCAGGCATTTCTCAGGATGGATAAGGAACTTGTGAAACTCACTGTGTTCCCCTTCTCCTCCTAGCCCTCGGTGACCTGTTACTGTGGCTGACCACTGGTGGTTCCACTCCAGGGCTGTTCGTGCAAGTGACTGGAGTGAGAGCACAGGCTGCAACCTAATGAAGCCAAGGGCTGCTTGGCTGGGAATTCACTAGGCTTTGTATGTGTGGCTGCCCTCGGTAATATACATCCTAGATATTCTGGATATATATCTAGGGATTTGGATTACTGGGGAAGGGGAGGAAAGTCTTAGTCTTCTAAAAATCATTAAACAGGGGCTTTGTGAAATCTGCCACCAGCCTGTTAGCTCATCATGTCACCCCACTCATCTGACACATGCTCCTCTAATAGGCAAGAAGGTGACAAGGCTAGCATGAGTCCTAGAGAGACAAAGAAGGTATGCAGGACCACACTGGAGCTTGAACCACTTTTAAAATATCTTTTATGTGAAATTCACTCTAGAGGTTGGTCCAAAAAAATTTTTCCCAATAGTCCCTCATTCCCAAGTAGGCTGAGAGGTACCGTGATATCAGAATTGCCACATCAAGGTGGAAATATTATTAATCCTACCCAAAATCTATTTTTGAGATAGCAAGGGATAAATATTAAGAGTGTTATTTGCTCGTTGCTTCCTCTCTTAACCCTTCAATCACTGATAAGCAAATCATTCATTCATTCATACACCATCCACTATGCATAGACCCTGTTAGATGCTGGGAGATAAAAATGAATATGACATGTAAAATAAGCAGACTAACAGGGAGGAAAGATATATAATAATGGAAGTTTATACAAGATAAGTGATAGCTCTGAGAGCTGAGTGATCAACTCTGCCTGAAGGGGTCAAAAAGTCTTCAAAAGAGCAGATGACACTCCATCTGAGCTCTGTAGGATGAGTGGGAATTCTCTGGGAGGTAGCAGGACAGCTGACCCCACAGGGAAAACACTCAAGTATCCTTTCTTTCTCTTCATAACCAGTGACATGTCTGCATTCCTGGTTCTCAACCTGGAATGCATAAGAATCACCCATGGGACTAACAGAAAACCTAAGGAAACCAAATTCACACTCAGCATGGGGGAGGCAATGATGCACTGGCCACATCTGCCCTCAGGATGCTGGCAGATGGCTCTCCACTCTGAGACCCCTATAGGCATTGCCAAGGCTAATGATTAAGGTCTCCTTCCCTCCCCAGGGCAGCCAGTATCCAACGACCATGCAAAGCGGGGGTAAAGTCCCAGCTCCCTCACCCCAAATAAGTATACCTTTGGGGTGTCATCTTAGCACCTCAACAATCCCTTAGATTAGCTTAGGCCTCCACTGAGACTGCTTTGCAGTTTATCTTCTTTCTCTGCCCAATCTCTTTCTTTTCAGAGGTCATCTATGTCTGAGAGTCCGCTTCCTGGGGAACCCAGCCCGTGACAACTGGCCTCCTTCCAGAATTCTGAACACAGCGGGTATGACCCTGCAGGCAGGCACAGTTTTGTAAAGACCCACAGGCAACTCTAGCGCACGTCTCTTGTTAAGAACCGCTAACTGGTCTCCTCAAAATGAGATGTGAAGACTCCTTGCAACAGAACTGCCTTAAGCAGGCTGATTAAGTGGAGACCCCTAAGCCTCCTTCTAGACCCTCAGAATTATACTGTTTGGATAGGAGGACTGGGAATCTGCATTTTAACAAATTCCGCCAAGTTCTTTGTACGCATATTGCTGTCTGAAACCACAAAAGCTTATCTCAAACTCTTATGAATGTATTTATCCTTTCAATATGTAAGTAAATAAAGGAATGTGACCTTCCTTCCCAACCACAGACTTTATGCTTCCTGAACCAAATGCAGATGAGAGTAAACGTGACTCAGTAACAGAAACACTGGTTACCCCTGGAGCTGCTTTTACCCACACAAGTTCATCGTCTCAGTAATGATTCAGTGACCTCTGGGCCCATGGCAGAGAAGGACGTGCCCTTCAAGGAGACACTCTGGCATATGAATGCTTTTATTTGGTATCTCTAGTGCACGCTATGATTTTGATCACTGCATTTTTTTCTTCCCCTGGCATGTAGTCAATACCAGAGATGGGGTACACCATTCAATGTATCTTAAACCTTTAAAATGGAAGCCTCCAGACATAATCAGCATGACTCCTGGCAGCTTTTTCAGGCCCTTTTCTCTGTCTTTTCCCTTAATATGCTTTGCTAATCTATTTTAAAATTATGTCCAGCAATGTTGCCTCAATAACTGTTCCTTGGCAGGCGCTCCATTGTCTAAATGGGCTTCTGAGGGTATTTTCCTCCTACTTACATCTTTCTCACTGTCTTCTCTTACAAAGTGAAAAACAAGGCTATTGTTTCTTTATGTGCCTTTCTCCTTCTAACGTTGCTATAAAGATAGTGTGGAAATACAGTCCGTCTGGTGCATTGTTAGGAAAACCCCTAGAATCAGTCTCCCTGGCTTCAAACCCTGGTCCTGCTGCTTATCAGCTATACAATCGTGAGAAGGCGCATCATCTCTCGTTTCTTTTTTTGATCCGTATGTTTGAGATAATAATACCTACCTCCTGGGCCTCCTGCGAGGCTCTAAGGAGTCAGTATGTATGAACAACGCTGAATGCTACCAGGCGTGAGGCGGGTGTTCCATAGGCTCTGGTTCTCTTTGTCATGGGTGTGGGCAGATGGGAGCCAAGTTACACTTGTCCATTTCACATTTCTTGGTCCCGTTCTTATCTTTCAAAATCAAACTAAAATAAGACCTATCTACTTAGTGAGAAGTGGGCAGAAAATATTTGGTCAGAGAGGCTTTTTCTTTTTTTTTTTTTTTTTTGCGGTACGCGGGCCTCTCACTGTTGTGGCCTCTCCCGTTGCAGAGCACAGGCTCCGGACGCGCAGGCTCAGCGGTCATGGCTCACGGGCCCAGCTGCTCCATGGCACGTGGGATCTTCCCGGACCGGGGCACGAACCTGTGTCCCCTGCATCGGCAGGAGGACTCTCAACCACTCCATCACCAGGGAAGCCTCGAGAGGCTTTTTATAGAGACCAACAGAAGCAGGAAGAGTGAATGTGCTTAGCACCAGAATGAACCTGAGGACATGTCGGATGAAGAGGTCTCGGACCCCCAAACTCAGATCGCACCTCCTTGCAGATGATTTTCACCCAAAGCACTGTAGATCACTGTAGGTTTGGATCCTGTTTTGCAAAACTCTCTGGGTGGTTATGGGAAAGTAATTTAACTTCTCTGAACCTCAGTCTTATCTTTAAATTCAAATTGCTCATCTATCCCCTCTTCACTGGATGGCTGTAAAGGCAAACAGCTGTGTATATGCCAGCACTGGCCACAAAGTTGGCATTAATTCAGCTTTAGATAAATCCAATGGATTTTAAAACAGAGGGAGTTGAGGATGCAGTAAGAAGCACGGAACAGCACCTGTGAATGCCAGGAAGGGAGGTGCTTCCTGCTGGGCCTGTGAGAGCCGTGTTGCTAGAAAACCAGCAGGGTCTATTTATCTCCTCTCCGCTCTGATACTCCCAGCGGTGGCTCCCTCAGGACTGAATACTGATGGCTAAGAAATGTATTTGACAAGCTGAATGTCACTGACAGTCACTCTCCCACACAGCAGGCAGCCCCAAGAACAGGCAACTTATTCCCTAGGCCACAGTCCCTGGAGGGAATCACAGCAAATCTTATTTTTAAAGGTGAATTTCTGACTGTTCACCCCTGCCTTGAATTCTACACGCCATTGGGCTTTAATGAACAAATGGAGGCAGCCTCAAAGTCCCACACACAGGACTCATTCAACAGACCCAAAGAGACACCAGAAGACTGTTTTTTACCCCCAGACATTTGCTCTCCTGGGTTCCCTATGACCACAAGATGTTGACACATGATTCTTCCTCCCAGATAACCTTTCATCTTTATCTTCACAGATACAGCAGCAAAGAGAAAGAATTAACATATGTAAAAAAATTTTTAAAAAAACAACATTTACTAGGTATCTGCTTTGTGTCAAGGTCTTTATGCTGTATCTTTAATTTTCACAACAGCAACGAGCTAATGTAGATAGTCTATTTCCAACTTTGTGGATTAGAATGCTGCAAATAGACTCGGGGATGTGCAGTAATTTTTCCTAGGTCACACAGCTCATAAGGAGTTGGCTGGGGTCCAAAGGCTTTGTTGCCTGGACCCAGGTTCATGTTCTTTTCATCATACCATGCTGCCCTTCCCCAGAAATCATTCAGGCTAATAATGACAATAGACTGGTATGGGAGAGAATACAGTTCCCCTCATTTGCAAGTAGCCCTAGAGTCTTTCTGCTTATATTAACTCTAAGTTCACCATTTCTGCCTATAATCTCCCAGAGAATCAAGCAGCAAATAAAGTCATTGCCCAAGGACCATGCTTGGGATAATCTTGCAATGATTCTCTGGTTATAAAGATTCAGAGAGATCTAGTAATGAAGAAGTCTTAGTTGGCCTCTTGGGGGTAAAAAAACAAACAAAAAAACCAGATTTTTAAGCACCTCATTCCCTAAATATTTTAAGTCAAACATTTTCATCTTTGTTATCCAGAAGAAAGGGATTCATTCATTAAATAAACATTTACTGAGCACGTACTACATGTCAGTTGCCATTCTAGCGCTTGATACGTCACTGAATAGAACAGATAGAGATGTATACCTTCAAGGAGCTTATTTTGTCAAATACACATATATCCCAAGAAACAGGGAGTCTTATGGGGAGGTTACAGCAACTAGTACTCCTAAATGAGATCCAGTTTTCAGTACATAGGGATAGCAAACATGTTCTATGTTTCCAAATTTTGGAGGTGCCCATGCCATAGTAAGTCAAAATCTTCAAGAGCTTTGCAAATGGGACCTTTTAACATCCCAAAGAGATGTTTCGGACGATAATCAGGTGTTCAGCAAAAGAAGACAAACGCAGGAGATGTGCTCAGAGGGAGCCCTCTGGCAACCAAGGCAAATTCAGTGACGCACAGTGACACCAAGGCTGGGGTTGTTACACACCTGACCTTGTGTAAGTACACTTGTGTATAGAGACCTGTGCTAATGTAAGAGGAACTGATGCAAGTTCAAGTTCTAACTGCCACTTTGTGGTATAACCTTGGACAAATCGATTGACCTCTGTGAGCGGTCCTCATTTCCTAAGAAAGATAAATTGTGTCTACATCATTTTGTCTTGCACATGTGTGTCTTTTATCATTGAAAACAATGAAAGAATGTGTATCATTTCATACATTTGCCTAACTCTTGATAGTTTACAAAATAATTTATCACTAATAATACCAGGTAAATTTTCCATCATCCTGCCATCTCCTTTGCTTCTCATAATAAATAAGCATTTCCTTTGTATTCAGTTTCACAGATTCTTCCTTTTATTCCTATCACAACAGTTTAGGTCCCCAGAGTGTCACTCCTGAAATATTGTAATAACTACCTAACTCCCCAGCTCTACTTATCGCCTCTTCCAATCCTGAATATTTTTGCAAAAAATAAAGTAGCTCTTCCATTAGAAATTTGATTTCTCTAATATTTCTCAATGCCCTATGTTATACATAAAATGAAGTCCAAAGTTGACATTTTGGGTCATTGTTCATTTTTCTGGAAGCGTCTGTCTTTACCAGCCAGGCACTCCTGTTCACTATTCCTGATCAGGTCGCATAATTTCTTCCATCAGAGTCTTGGTTCAGACTCCCCTCACTGACCAGCATCCTACTTTCTCTCGTAGTTAATATTGGCTGGACATTGTCTGTTTACTCATCACCTGTCACTAGTGCCCAGGACCAAATAGGAGCTCACGAAAATTTGTCCAAAGGAAGACCAAATAAGATGCCAAGGCCTAGCTGATTTCTCAGTGTAATCTCCTGGTATTCTAGGAATTTCTGAGATTCCTGGGTATTCCTGGATTTTCCAGTTCATCATGATAACCACATAAAGAACTGCATTTCTACAACACTGTTAGCACCTGACAAATTCTTCAGTAATATCATGAAGACCACCAAGATGAATTCAATTCTATCATTTCCTGAGTCTATAAATCACTGGATTCCTGGCTTCCCTGGTGGCGCAGTGGTTAAGAATCCGCCTGCCGATGCAGGGGACACAGGTTCTAGCCCTTGTCCGGGAAGATCCCACATGCCGCAGAGCAACTAAGCCCGTGTGCCACAACTACTGAGCCTGCGCTCTAGAGCCCACGAGCCACAGCTACTGAAGCCCACGTGCCTAGAGCCTGTGCTCCCAACAAGAGAAGCCACCGCAGTGAGAAGCCCGTGCACCACAACTAGAGGAAAACTGCGCACAGCAACAAAGACCCAATGCAGCCAAAAATAAATAAATAAAATAAATTTATTAAAGAAAAAAAAAAATCACAGGACTCCCCATCATCAAGCACCTAACTTATTAGGAACCAACAAGAATACTCAACATTGACTAATTCTCTCATTTATTAAAATATATAATAATAAGGAATAAATATATACCTTTATATATACTTGATCTTATTTTACTTTCATTCAAGCCCTGAGAAGGGGGTTTCATTTTATCCATTTTTTACAGCTATGAAAATTAAGCCTTGGTGATTTACTAAAAAAAGTTTAAATTCACATAACTTGTCAGAGGCAGAGTCAAGGTTAGAACTCAGGCCTTTGTAATCAACAGTCTATACAACTGAACAACAAATGAAGTGATGATAAGTACCAGCCTATGTACTTATCCCTTCAGGTTACACTGTCTCTTCACTTATCCCCTCAAGTCAGAATTCCGTAACAAAATCAGAAATAACTTTCAAATATCACATGTTTTTCCCACACTGAAAACCCTTTAGAGGCTCTCCATGGCCTGTGGATAATGCACAAACTCAGTGTGAGACACAGGCCCTACCCGGCTTGGACCCTGCCTGTCTCAACACCTCAGGTCTCTTCTTCCACATCCACTCCTTCCACTAAATATGCCCTGAAGATTCTGTCTTCCTCTGGATGCGACTGCCTTTGGGGTTTGCCCCAGGCTCGGTGGCTGGACAGTTAGCTTGTCATTATGAATCAGAAGAATGTACAACCTTGACCCTCCATCTAGTACACAGGCCTAAGGGAGACTACTTTGACAGTGCAGCTTGATCAAGGGGGTCAGACCTCTATTATTAAAAAAAAAAAAAATCATGGTAATACAGAACACATCTTCAAAATACCTTCATATATGCATAAATTTGCAGCAATTGGGGTAAAAAACCCTGAAATTTGCTTGACATGCAGCACCTCTCATGAAAGAAAAGCAAATGTGTGGCAGGATGTGAAATGGAAGGCAATACTGCCTCATTAGAGCTAATTTTAAGTTGGTTTTAAACGATGCTTTGTCATGCATCTAAATAACTTAAGTGAGTACTAGGAATGTGTTTATCCGTATTGCTTGGAATGAGTTTCCTTTTGCTCCCCTAAATATAACCCTTCTCAGAATTGCAAAGGCCAAAAAGAAGCTTCCTTCTCTACAGGAGGTTGTGAGTGTAATCAGGACTTCAATGACATTTCCCCTCTGAAAATGCCGTTGTCTGTTACCAGGAGCTATTCCGAGCCAGGAAACCTAGGAAAATCACCATTGGGAGGGTTTCTCCCTTCGTCTCAGGATCACCTCTCCCTAGGTGCTTTTATATAATATTGTTGAAACCTCTATGAAAGACGCAATACGTAGAATGGCTAAGGCTGGACACCCTTAGTGTGAGATTGCTTTGGTTGCAATCTTGGCTCTGCCATGTAATAGCTGTGGGGCCTTGGACAAGTTCAATGTTCTATCTCTGATGCACTTTTAAAAACTAACTATCAAAATATAATGCACGGGCTTCCCTGGTGGCGCAGTGCTTGAGAGTCCGCCTGCCGATGCAGGGGACACGGGTTCGTGCCCTGGTCCGGGAAGATCCCACATGCCGCGGAGCGGCTGGGCCCGTGAGCCATGGCCGCTGAGCCTGCGCGTCCGGAGCCTGTGCTCCACAGCGGGAGAGGCCACGACAGTGAGAGGCCCGCGTACCGCAAAAAAAAAAAAAAAAAAAAAAAAAAAAAAAAAAAATATATATATATATATATATATATAAAATGCACATACAATTTACCCATTTAAAGTGTACAGGTCAGTGTTTTTTCTAGTATATTGATGGCTGTACAACCATCACCACAAAAAATTTTAGAATATTTTTGTCACCCCCCCCCACCTTCCCCTCCTCGGTATCCGTTAGCAGCCCCTCTCCATTTCCTCCCACCTCTCCCCCAGCCCCTGGCAACTACCCATATACTTTGTCTTTGTGGATTTGCCTTTTCTGAAAATTTCATATAAATGAAATTATTTTATGTATATTCCCTTGTTATTGCCTTCTTTCACTCAGTATAATGTTTTTAAGTTCCATTTATATTATAGAATTATCAGTACTTTGCTTTGTTTTATTGTCAAATAATATTCCACGTATGGGTCTACTGCACTTTGTTTATCCATTCATCAGTTGGACATTTGTGTTGTTACCATTTTTGGCTGAATAGTGCCACTATGAACATTCATGCGCAAGTTTTTGTGTGGACATATGTTTTCCATTTTCTTGGTTGTATACCTGGGAATGGAAAGGCTGGGTCATATAGTTCTACCTATTTAACCTCTTGAGCAACAGCTGGACTATTTTCCAAGACAGTTGCATCACTTTACATTCTCATCAGCAGTATGTGAGAGAGACAATTTCTCCACATCCTTGCTAACACTTGTTATTACTTATTATTTTTTACTATAGTCACCCTTGTTAATTGAAGTGATAGCTCATTGCTTTTTGTTTACTTGCTCATTTTTTAATATCTGGACTTCATGTTTTAGAACAGTTTTAGATGTACAGAATAATTGAGCAGCTAGTATCGACAACTCCCGTATTACCCCCGACCACACAGAAGTTTCCTCAATTATTAAGATCTTTTATTAGTATGCTAGTATATTAGGTTCCTAGGGCTGCTGAAACACATTTCTACAAAATCAGTGGCTTAAAACAACAGAAATTTATTCTCTCACAGTTCTGGAGGATTGAAATCTGAAATTAAGGCATAGGCAGTGTCACGTTCCCTCTGAAGGCTGCCGAGAAGAAATCCTTATGTCTTCCTAGTTTCTGTCAATTGCTGTCGATCCTTGGAATTTGTTTGCTTATAACTATATCACTCCAATTTTTCTGCCTCCATCTTCACATGTCATCTTCCCTCTGTGTGTGCCTGTGTCTCCCATGGTCTTCTTATAAGGACACTAGACATTGTATTTAGGGCCTACCCTTATCCAATATACTCTTCTTAACTTGATTACATCTGCAAAGACACTATTTCCAAACAAGGGCACCTGGGGTTAGGATTTCAACATATCCTTTCGTGGGCCTAATTAAATCCACAAGAGGTATATTTATGAACAAAATTAATGAACCAATATTGATACATTATTAACTTAGGTCCATCATTTGTTCAGATTTCCTTTGTCCTGATGTCCTAATGTTCCTAATTTTTCTGTTCTAGGATCCCATCCAGGATACCAATTATATTTCATTGCCATGTTTTCTCAAGTTCCTTTTGACTGTTACCACGACACTGTGACTTTATTTTTGATGATCTTGATAGTTTTGAACAGTATGAGTCAGAAACACTGCCAGATTATCCTCTAACAAAATTTTTCTGATGTTTTTATTAGAGTCAGACTCGAGTTATAGGTTCTAGGGAGGAAGACAACAAGTATCATTTAATCACATCATATCAAGGGTACATACCATCAACATGACATCACTCAATGTTAACCTTGATCAGCTGGCTGAAGTAGGTGTTTTTTAGGTTTCTCCACCTGTAGTCACTTTTTTCCTCTTTCCATACCCTGTTCTTTGGAAGGAAGTCACTATTACAAAGCAGCCCACACTGAGTGGGAAGGTTTTCTTGCCCTTCATATTTATCATCACCTACTCTTTCGTCTGTAAAACAGGGATAACAATACTACCTACCAATTCAGAGGGGTGAAGTGAAGGTTTATGAGTTTATGTAAAGTCCTAGAAACAATTACTTTAATCATTCAATCAACATTAACAATTATTATCATTATTATTAGAACTTTCACCTTTTGCCTCCTGTTATAGTAAGTTTGCACATGTCTGTCCTCTCTTTAGTATATAGTATCTTTTTTTTTTTTTTTTTTGGCGGTACGTGGGCCTCTCACTGTTGTGGCCTCTCCCATTGCGGAGCACAGGCTCCAGACGTGCAGGCTCTGCGGCCATGGCTCACGGGCCCAGCCGCTCCGCGGCATGTGGGATCCTCCTGGACCGGGGCACAAACCCGTGTCCCTGCATCGGCAGGCAGACTCTCAACCGCTGCGCCACCAGGGAAGCCCAGTATGTAGTATCTTTGATTGTCAACGCATATCATCTTAATATTTACACAATTCCTAGCAATGGCACTGTATTTTGGATAAAATCATTGCTCAGTTAAAAATAAGCTATACAAAAATATACATATATAGATATAATTATTAATAAATCCCTGTTTATCTCCAGTCTCTTTAGTTTTGTGTAGCTATTCTGAAAGGAGCAAATATGCATAGCTGACCTTGGATAGGTGATCATTCCCACCGCTGCTCCAAAATATTTTAAAAATGCCCATTGTTCCATGATTATAATTTATCTCCTTAGTGGCCTGAAGAATTTTCATCTTCAATTTCCAAGTTCACTTTAAGAAGCATTTTCTGGATGAATAATCAGTCACAGGCACTCTGGGGATCATGAAGATGAATAACAAATGGTCCTTCCTCCCTGCCCTCATTAACCTTACAATCGAATTGTGGAGGCAGAAATAAATAACTCTGAGCTAAAACAGAAGTAAAACTAAAGCTTTTTGACAATGCAAGAAAGGGAACAATTAATTCTAACCCTGATTATAACAGACTTTCCAGATTTGTAGCATTTGAGCTAACCTTTGAAGAATAAGCAAATTTTAACAAGTAGAGAGGATAGTGGAAGAAATTCCATTCTACAGAAACTGCATGAGCAGAGACACAAATATAAATAACAGTAATAGCAAATAACAGCTAGTATTATTGATAAATCATTTACAAGTGGTCTAAAATTTTCTAGGCCCTTACATGATTAAACTACTTAATCATTACAAAAATTTCTGAAAGATCAATACTATTCATATGATTATCCCTTATGAGAGTGATAAGAAGTGACTAGTTTTCATTATTCAGTAGAATTCAGGACCTTGGGTGACAGGAAGTAAGGCAGGAAGGAGAGAGGATGAGGCTGAAAGCTAAACCGGAGCCAGATTGTAAAGGGCTTTTAATGCCAGCTTACGAAGGTCTGGGTTTTGGTTCTAAGGGCAACAAGAAGCCATTAAAAGATAATGAGTGACTTGGTGTATTCAACCTGGGCTGTATTACAAAGAAGAGAATTCCACGGTGCTGGTGGAGAGAAATACTTTAGGTTTAGATACTACATGTAAATTTAGAGGAACACGTTATATCAGAAAGACCTTGTCAAAAAGAAGAAAGGGAAAACTAAAATATTTACATTCCTATGACCTTAAGAGTGAAATGAGCTCAATGTTTAAGCAAATGGAGCAAGGGGTCCAGAGGAGGTAACCATCCCAGGGCTCACATGCTTATTGCTTTAGCAACAGTACTTTCTGCTCGTGTTATTACTGTAATGGGGAAAACAAGACAGAACAAAAACATTAACCAAGGCGAGAGCAGTGTGTAGTCCAGTTAACTCCACCTTAGGGGAAGGACTAGAAGAGTTTTGAAGGGGTTGGTGCATTACAAATGAATAAGAAATACCATTTGGATTTGTTTTAAAAATGCAAATGAATCTATTACACATGATCAGGAAATTCTTGGTATTAAGACAAGCTGTATCCATTTCTGAATCGGTCAGTTTATATCAAATATACTTCTGTTGCTCATCACAAGTTCAACAAGTTGCTGAGGTGAAGTAAGCCATGAAGGAAGCAGGACAGATAGTCAGTAAGCACATTTTAGCAATGGCAAGTAGAATAGATTGGAGGAGAGGATGGCTAAAATAAGGAAAATTAGAGTCATTTGTAAGAGATAACAAGAGACTGAATAAGCCAATGAGATTTAAAGTATATTCTTTATACCTGTAAATATTTCTGGGCAGAGTAATAGCTAAGGTACTTTTCTAATTACACATTTTAGCTATAGAAACAAAACTGTTAGATTTTGAAGGCATCCCTTCTATTGAACTTGTTAGTTCATCCCTCTACAAAACAGAGAGAGAGACTGAGGTTCAGAGAAGATGGATAAAACGTTCAGGCTTCTAAGTGAGTTAGTGGAAGAACTGGCACCCAAACTGGTCTAATGATTTTCACACTAACTTCCTTTCCTGAATACCAGGTTCACCAGTTATCGATCTAGAGATCTGTTAGTCAGTTAAGAAAAGAATGAAGCAGGAACAGGACCCAGGCGCTCGAGAGTGTGGAATTGGAATCAAGAGCAATAAA
This sequence comes from Orcinus orca, assembly GCF_937001465.1. Lineage (NCBI taxonomy): Eukaryota > Metazoa > Chordata > Mammalia > Artiodactyla > Delphinidae > Orcinus > Orcinus orca. Next base: position 67,336,102 of record NC_064572.1, on the reverse strand, counting down.
ATAAATTAAAAGGAAGGGAACAGATTTTGAAGATGAACTTTGCAAACTTCACATTTTTGCCAAGAGGTAGCCACACTGAGCCATCACCTAAACCAAGTTCAGCCTATGGGAAGGAATAAATGTACATAGAATCGTCATTTTAATAAAAACATATTTGCCTTGAGGACCTACCTCCTCCTAGCCACCAGACACAGTCTAATACTTTAATTTTCCTTTAAATTTTCTCTGAGCACCACTGATTTATAACCAGTCCCTTGAAGTAGAGTGAAATCTTCAGGTTGACCATTTTCCATAGACCACACCTTAGAATCATTATTGAAATAAAAGACTATTCTGGATCCGTGTGACACATATTATGTGACTAACTATGACTCAGAAGTAGATAAAATGTCTATATCCATGATGAGGACGCCTTTCTGTGTGAATTAGGGACAGTCATATGACCTGGTCCCTTACTCATAAAATGCAAACGATGATATAAACCTACTTTACTAGGCATTTATGAGGGCTTATGGCAACATGCTTTTAAAATTGAAGCTCAATGTAAATAGCATTGCACTGTAAGTGGTTAATGTGCTTCAAAGTTCTTCCAGTCATACCCTAAAACGTTTTTAACAGCCTAAATTAATTCAAGCTCTGTAAGAATTCCAGCAGAAGCTAGGCTGAAGACTGTTTTATGACGTTTGTTTGTTATGTAAGCGTTACATATAGATATTGCAGAAAAATTGTAAAATTAGAGCTGAGCTCTAGAGTGAAGCGGTAGAGCATAGTGGTTAAAACACTCTGACGTTGTCATTTATGAGTGGTTTAGCCTGTATTTTAAGTAACATCTCTGTGCATGAATCAGGTTTTGTTTTTTTTTTTAAATTTCTAAAAAGAAATAACAATTGTTCCTTCACAGAGTTGTGGTGAGAATAAAAGCTCTTGTGCTTGGGAGCTGTAAAGCTCTTAGAATAATTCCTGGCTCAGAGTAAATAATAAATGTAACTGTTATTACTATTATTTTTTTATTTTAATGAGTCAATTTATATAGGTAAGTTTCACATGTAAGATACAAAGGATAGTAAGAGTTTAAGAAACAGAAAATTAATTGGCACTTTGGGTGCCCTCTCTCTGATTCCAAAACTCTCTCTAGCCCAATACTCCAGGGATAACTGCTGTCTTGAAATTTGTATTATGTCCTTGTTATATTCCCTAAAGAATTTCTTAACTACATATGTGTGTAGCCCTCAGTGGCATTATATGAATGAAATCATCTTGATATATTCTGTAATGAGTTTCTTTTTTCCCCCCTCACAATATTATTTTCCTTAAGCTCAAGCATACTGATTCATGGAGTGGTAGATCACTCTTTCTCTCTGCTGCATGGTTTTCCATCATATTCCATAGAAAATATTTCAGATGAAGAGTCCAGTTGGCACCAGTGTTCTTCTTTCTTTTTCTCTCCTATATATGATGTTGTATAAAATATCCTTGTACATGTTTCCTTTTTACCAGTACAGAATTATTTTTAGGATAAACACCTGAGGGTAGAATTGCTAGGCTGTAGGAAAGGCATCCAAACTTGAACACTGGAATCTCTCTGCAGCAGAAAGGAGCACTAGTGTTGATTAGGCTTAGGCAATGGTTATAAACTGCAACTGTCCTAAAGAAAACGGGAGGTGTGGTCACCCTCATCCTTCTAGATAGTATCTTTCTTAAAAAAATTGCTTTCTAAAGTATTCCAATTTATATTCCTACCAGCAAGATGCTTTTATTTTTAATTACTTCTTGAGTCAGCTTTGTTAAGTAAGATATACTTTTCTAGTAATTTCCTGATTTTCTGTTTTCAAATTTACTGGAGTAAAATTGTTTTCAAAACCATCTGACATTTTATTCCATTCAATTTTCTTCAGGTATGTCTATTTTGTCACTTCTACTATCATCTTTGTGCCCTATTTTATTTTCTCATTACTCAGTCTTGCAGATCAGTCTCTTGAAGAGACAAAACCAACAATTTGACAAACATTTCTTTTTTTGATCTTCTCTAAGTGTTTTTTTAACAATTTCTGTTATTATTATTACTTCTTTTCATGTACTTTCTTTTAGTTCATTTTATTCTTTTTCTAACTTTATAAGCTTAGTGCTTGGCTTATTAATTTAAACCTATCTTCTCTTTCAAAGTATAGATTTAAGTGTTTAAGCCTATAAATTTCCCTCTGAGAACTGCTATAGTTTCAACTCATGTATTCCGTAGGTAGAGAATTTTTGTTAGTGTTCAGGTCTAAGTTATCTGATTCATATTATTATTTCTTTATTGACTTATTATTTAGAAATATGTCTTTTTCAACACATCAGGGTTTTACTAGTTTCTTTTTTAATTACTGATGTTTGATCAGTAGTGATTGATTACTTTTTTCAGTAATCAATTTTTTACATCTCACAATTTTGTGAGTCAGAAATTCAGAAAGGGCTCACAGGCAGTTTTATGCTCCTGGTGGCTCCTCCTGGGACCACTCAGGTCATCTGACGGCTGGGTCAGGGAACTTCATTGATGTGCCCGATGCCTTGGCGTGATCTCTGGAAGTCTGGGTGCAGCCTGATCCCTCTCCGTTTCCATGTAGTCTCAGAGCCTCTCAATGTGGTCTCTGCAGGAGGCTTAGGCTTCTCATAGCGTGGTGGTCTCAGGGTAGCTGGGCTTGTAAGGAAGCTCAGAGCTCTAGGTGTGAGTATACCAAGGGGTCTCAGTAGAATCTATAAGGCTGCCTATAGCCTGGCCTCAGAGGTCTAAGGACATCACTTCTGCCAGATTCTATTGGTCAAGAACATCCTTACGTCAGCCAAAATTGAGGGGAGATTGGATAAATCTACCTCTCAATGCCAGGAATAGCAAAGAATTTATGGCCATCTTCCTCCTAGCACACCTACCAATGCCCCATCCCGTCACTGCGTCCAATTTAAGGTTCAAGATCTCCCAGAGATGTATAGTCAATACCATCAAGTCCATCCATGGCTTCCCACTTTCTAGTGACCAACAAACTAAAAATATAACTCAGCTGCTCCCTCTACACTCAAAATGCAGTGTGGTACGTAGTCAACATAACCACAGAAGATGCTTCTTTCTGAAAAAGGTAAGAGTATAAGACAAACAAACGAACAAAAAATCACTTGCCTAGTAATTCCAAAATCCTGCTTGGAAGATATCCTGAAGGCCGAGAAATGGGAGAAACTTCTCCTTTAAGCTCTGGTTCTCTTCTCTGGGAGGGGTACCTCTGCCAATATTTTCTTTATGGCTTCACTGTCACGTAGCTGTTCCCTGATTATTTTTCATGACCATATTGATGTGACTTTGGGAGAGCAGGTCTCCCTTTGAGACTGTACAGCTTTATAATGTCTCCTTGCTCATGAAGATATGGTGGTCTAAAGCTTGTTTTAACTCTTGATCAGTCAAATAATTTTTAGTCTGGGCTGATTGATTTTTTGGCAATTAAATCCCTCCAGCATTTAGTTGGCTTCTGGTCTATGTCTTTCCAGTCAATTTCTTGTACCAACAAGTAAATCCAAAGTTCTATCTTAAATTCACAGATAAGCTGTCTTTCTTTGCTTCCTCATCCCCTCGCGTCTCTCAGTGGTGGCTACAATGATACCGAGCAGCTGACATTCTCAGGCCGTACCCTTAATTTGATATGTGCTGCAAGACTGGGACTTAACAAGTATTTGTTATACAAAGATTCTCTCAATATTATTTCCTGACCTCTGTGGTTTATAAACAGTAGGTTCTTTTCAAAATCTAAAGGTCCCAAATTTCTGCACTTTCTATATTTTCCTTGCAAATCAGCCATTTATTTCCTGAGTTAATGTCTGTCTTAGGATACTTTGCCAAAAGGAAACAATAGTGGCCAACATACACTAAAGATTTGATTAATTTCAACCCCCTTCCTCTGGAGCTTCCAGTTCAGTGAGCATATGTATCTACTTCCCAGGTGCCAAGCCTCAGTTTCACCAAATGTTTCGCCACTGTAGTACATGGACTCCACCTTTATAGCCTCTCATATTAGTTCCTTTCCTGCTTATTGAACAATCATTAAGCCAACGTCCTACATAGAGACCTCAATTTCTGTTAATACAGCATAAGTAGTAGCAGGTGCTGAAATAAGCAACCCCAAGTTCTCCATAGCTGAACCCAACAGAAGTTTAATTTCTCGCTTATGTCAGCCTACTGCAGGTCAATAGTTAAGTAGATTCTGCTTCACTCAGTTGTTCAGAGATCCAGGTTCCTTCTAGGCTATGGCTCTTCCATCTTCAACATGTGCCTTCATAGGCATCTGGATCTACCTCAGATTAACAGATACGTGTTTGGAGGGGGTGGGTGGGAGGAGAATTTGGAGAGTCCAAACTAACTTGGACTGGGTGTGAGGCATCACTTCAATTCACATTCCATGGGCAAGAACCACACAGAGCATCTCACTTAGATGCAAGAAGGCTTGGGAAAGTAGTTCAGCTGTGTAATCAGAGAAAGGAAGTAGCTGGTAAATATCTAGCCAGTTTCTACCACAAATTTTATGCAGGAGTTTTAGTTGTTTACAATAGGAGAGAAGTTCAAGATACCAAGTCTGGCTCACAGCTAGAAATGAAGGTGTATTTTAATTTTCATTATTCTCTAAATAGTCTGACATTATAGTTTTGACACCATCACAGTCTAATGGTTTCATAAGAGAGGTGTGTTTTTTTTTAACTTCCAGGTAATAGATCTTTTTTCTGTTTTTATTAATTGCTATTTTTACATCACTGTGAGAAAAGAATGTGGCCTGTACAATTTATGTTATTTGGTACCTGAGGCCTACATTTGGCCTAATATATGATCATTAAAAAATAAATATTACATGAACAATTGAAAATAAAGTAAATGAGAAAATGGGAGATTTAAAAACCTCCAATTATTCCTCATCTTATTTAAGTAAAATTCAACGTCTCATAAAGCCCTAAATGACCTGATTCCTGCCGGCCTCCCCACACTTATCTCACTCACTTTCCTTCTACTCATCTCTTCCTGCCTGAGCTCCTCGTAACTGCGCTTCCTGCTGTCTCCGTATCTAACCCCTGCTTGTGACTTAGCTCCAGTTCAAATGTCTGCCTTCTGACAGCATTTCTGAGGCCAATCTAGTTCCATACGGACATGTCACCTTGTTTCATTCGTTTCATAGCATGTTAAATATTTTTGCATTGTCTACCTACCCCAAATAAAGTATAATTCTACATCAAAGTGTAATTGCCTTTGTCACTTAGGGTTTTATTGTTTTATTTCTCACATTTACAAGAGTACTGATAATATAATAAACACTAAATATATATATGTTGTATAAGTGAATATAACTTACCTCACTGTCTCATTCATCCCTAACTACAAGATTCTTAGGTTTCGATGCTGAATAATTCAAAGGTTGCTGTTATTCTCTCTCTCTTTCTCTCTCTCTTCCTTTCCCTTTTTCCCTGTCTCTCCTCTGCCTCTCCTTTCCTCCTCTCCTCCTCCCTTATTTGGGGAGGCTAGTCTTGCTAGGCTTAAATTGTACATTCAAAAATGTATTTCTCGGGCTTCCCTGGTGGCGCAGTGGTCGAGAGTCCGCCTGCCAATGCAGGGGACACGGGTTCGTGCCCCGGTCTGGGAGGATCGCACATGCCGCGGAGCCTGCGCATCTGGAGCCTGTGCTCTGCAACGGGAGAGGCCGCAACAGTGAGAGGCCCGCGTATCGCAAAAAAAAAAAAAAAAAATGATGTATTTCTCAATATAAAACTTTTGACTGGGACTTAGTAAATGACTTTATTCTTTATTTATGGTCCTTTTCCCACATTTTCTCTTCTTAGGTAACTTTATTTTGTATTTTGGTAGAATAATGGCAAGAAATGTCTCAGTTATATTGAGTCATTTACTATACTTTTTCAAAACTCTAACAGAGGTTTTATCTGTGCTCTAGTCTTCAAAAAATGTCTGAAAAGAACAATCTAAATAAGATCTTGGGGACAAATTTGAAGCTTTTTAGGCAAATATACTTTTCAAATGTTTTATCAGCATTCATTTACATAGACTTAATATGCTTATAACAAATCCATCTTAATCTCTTTACAGAAGCTGCGCTCAAGAACCTTCCCTTGGTAACGTAATGTTGCATTTGCCTAAGGTATTGGGTTAAAAACAATTTGATTTCCCCTAAAACTCGCTTGTAAACTCAAGTTTCAACGCCCTTAATTATCTCCCTAATTACTTCATGCTAATAGTGTTTTATTTTTATTAATTAAATTAGTATGATACTAGGTTCAGTTCACTTGGGATAGTACATCTCAGAGTAGAGAGACAGTGTCTGTACGTGTCATAGAGGTGAGGGAGGTGGTGTAAGGGCTTATTTGAGTGAAGAAAATAAAATCTGATTCAAACTGTGAGCTGCGTCTTGTAAACACGTCCCCTGAGTGAATGCTGGTGGCCCAGGAACGTTACCCTATTTTTCAGGTCCCTTAGGTAACGGCAGGGTTATTTTCAGGATAGTCTGTGAACAAAGGGCCACGTACTGCCTTCAAACTGATGATCATTAGGGATGAAAAGTGCCAAAGCTGTTTATGTACATCCCACGCCATGTCCTGGCCGGCCCTGATTGCCCCATCCAAGGTAGAATAGCTTGAATTCTGGGGAAAGTTAAGAATACAAGCCTTCCTATTTAACTCGTAAGAAGCAGCCCAGCAAAAGGAGATGTAGGTAACCGCCCTGCTTTCTGGAGATGAGCAATATTCAATGCGTGGGTGATTTCCTCTCCTATCTTTAATGTGGAAAGTAACTAAGGAAGGGAGCATAACAGCTGAAGGATTATTGGGTATAGCTTTTGAATACAAGTGGTTAACAGGCACATGACTCAAATTTGAATGAAATAAAAATGATTACTGCTAACACAAACCGGGCACTTACTTTGTTCCTGACTAGGAACAAAGTTTTAAACTCTAGGAGTTTTAAACTCTAATGCACATGGGAAATCTATGAGGGATCCATTTTACACATGAAGAAACTAACGGAGCTTAGGAAGGTTAAATAACTTGCCCATGGTTATATTATTAAGCCTCAGTTGAGGCTCAAGATTCGGAAACCAGGCAGCAAATCTCCAAGGACCATGCTTTAAATGACCAGTGAATGGCTGGCTGGCTGGCTGGTTGGCTGGCTGAACAGATGACGAATGGTGTTTGGATAAATGTAAGAGTTAGTTCTTAAATGATGTCAAACAAAAGTAGGAGATTTCAGTGTATTTGAAAACTTTTTTGATTCCAAGCTGATTTTAATGACATTAAAAACACACACTGACTTTTCTCAAAAGGGCCAGTTGCAGTGATGTCTCCTATAAAGCATCTGCACCTCATGAAGTTGTTGGACAGCCTAATCTCCCATTAGTATCCAGAAACTTGCTACACATGGAGTCACCTGTCCCAACCGAGAAGAGCTGGCTGTCTAGGCTGCTCATTCATTAGCACCATCTGTGTGCCAAATTGATGTTGTATATTATTTATCTGCCTCTCATTAGGAGCAAGGCCAGAGCACCATCCAGTTCTCAGAGCAAAACACCCCAGAGCTTCCTCACTTACAATTGCACATCATACAATACTAAGGTTTGTTAAAATACCACATGCTGGCAAAATTTTTCAATAATTGCTACAAATATTCACCAGAGGGGGGAATGTTTATTCATTTGCTTAATTTCTAATAATGTTTTCTACTACGGTAATATTTTGTTAGTCTCTCTTACATTTAATTTGGCATCTGACCAATTGAATTTATGCTTTTAAGCAAATGGTACAGGCTTTGAATGTTTAGCATCTCATTCATGTTATTTGTTCTTAGATTAGGTACCCATAGAGTCTGTTGGCTGTGTTATTTTCTAATGAGAGCTTTATAAAATGCCTTGGAGGCTCATTACAATTTGAGCTTCTTGTTTTCCATTCAAATGAGCCCCATTTAAGAATATTGCATTTCTTGCCATTAAATGAGTGTTGGCTCTGGGGGACACAGGCTTTTCTTGGTCGAGCCCATGCTGTTTATGGACCTGGGAGCATCAGCCATGTGTGGGATGCTAAAGCTCATCGTTCTAACCTAAGAAACTCTCCCTCCATTCTTTTCTTTTAATATACTTCCTAGCTCTCAGTAATGAAAGTGAATATGGATACCAGTATTCCTGTTCAGTACTCCTAGAGATTTATATGCAGCCACATATTATATCCTGTATTTTTTTTTTTTTACTTTACTGAGCAACATTCTTATCTTCTTTCCAGCTTTGTTGAGGTATATTGACAAATAAAATCATAATATATTTAAAATATACAACCAGGGGAGAAAAGGGGGAGGGATAAGTTGGGAGACTGGGATTGACATATACACACTACTATATATAAAATAGATAACTAATAAGGGCCTACTGTATAGCACAGGGAACTCTACTCAGTAATGACCTACATGGGAAAAGAAACTAAAAAAGAGTGGCTATAGGTATAAGTATAACTGATTTACGTTGCTGTACACCTGAAGTTAACACAACATTGTAAATCAACTATACTCCAAAAAAAAAGGTAAAAAAATAAAAATAAAGTATACGACATAATGATTTGCTATACGTATACACTGTGAAATGATTCTTTCAGTTAAATCAATTAATACATTCACCACTTCACATAGTTCCCATTTTTTATGAGAATACTTTTCTAATTTTTTAGTAACTTTCAAGTACACAAACAGTATTATTAGGTATAACCACCCTGCTGTACATTAGATCCTCAGAACTTATTCCTCTTATTCAGTTCAACATTCGTACGCTTTAAACAACTTCTCCCCATTTCCCCAGCCTATATCTTATAATTCTTGTATTAGCCCTGAGAATATTACTATTATTCTATTGAGGAAACAGACTCAGAGATGTCAGGCAACTTGTCAGTTATCACCTAGCTAGAAATGCGAGGGTCTGTGTTCAAACACATATCCTATGAGTCGGAAACCGCTGGTTCTCTTTCTCCACCCCCTAAGGTACACTAACACCTGTGGTATTATTCCACCTCACTCCAAGGCACACATTCGATATGTGAACAGCTTTTACTACTTAAAAGTTGTCTCCTGGGCTTCCCTGGTGGCGCAGTGGTTAAGCATCCACCTGCCGATGCAGGGGACGTGGGTTGGAGCCCTGGTCCGGGAAGATCCCACATGCCGTGGAGCAAGTTAGCCCGTGGGCTACAACTGAGCCTGCGCTCTGGAGCCCGTGGGCCACGGCTGCTGAGCCCGTGAGGCACAACTACTGAGGCCCGCGCGCCTGGAGCCCGTGCCCCGCAACAGGAGAGGCCACCACAATGAGAAGCCCACACACCGTGGCGAAGAGTGGCCCCCGCTCGCCACAGCTGGAGAGGGCCCGCATGCAGCAACGAGGACCCAGGACTGCCAAAAATTAAAATTAATTAATTAATTATTTTAAAAAGTGGTTTCCAATGGCTGTAACCAGTTGTTTTTATTTCTACAGGTTGTACCTCACAGAATAAGCTCAGTGGTCTTCCATTTGAACTGCTTCAACTATTAGGATATAGAATAAATAGCACAGTTTCTTTCCTTTTCACTCCTCAAGTAACAATTTTCCGATTCCTTTATCTGTGACTCTTTCTCTAGCACAATGTATATAACTTGCCTGGCTCTTATAGGCACTCTTCTTTGATCCTATTCTGCTTTAAGTGGAACAGGGCCAGCACAGAGTAAAACGGTATTAGCTTCTACAGACTTCCAGACCCTCTACTCTTGTTAATGCTGCCCAACAGGGAATTGCTTGTTTTGCCTTGTTTTATTTTGTTTCGTTCGGTAGACACACAACAGTTAACTCCCATAAGTTTTACTGTAGGCTGAGTCCTCTAAGTCATTCTTACATATTTTGCTAATGAGACATTCCTCCCTTTTTCTTGCATTTGGACAGTTAGTGGAGGGATATGTTGAATCAGACGCCTTTTATGCATCACTTCAGACACTCACTGCCTCCGGCCACTGCTATGGAGACCAACTCTGCACGGTTCTGTCCACCTGGATGCCTGCCGAACACAACGGCATCTCAACTGGGTAACCCTGTCTATGCCTCCTCCCCCAGGACTTCCCCACTGACATGGAGGAATGGGCACTGCAGGACTTCCCTTGGTCCCCTTGTTTGTGCAAGTCAGGAATGTGAGGGAGTTAACACCTTATGGAATGAATTTTGACCAACAGGATACGGGTGCTGATGGATAAACACTTCCCCCAGATAAACTACCTGAGATGAAGTTTATGCAGATTATCAGTAGATAGTTCTACAAGACCAAATAGTCATTTTCAGTGGCACCAGCTCAACAAAGAGCCTTGAATTAGCCTGCCCTTCTGCCCGCCTTCCTCTCCTTTTTTCTCACTTCTGCCTCGCTCTGATTTTCTTTCTTAATAAAATAGTGGCATATAAACCTTGGGCTCAGGCTCTGCTTTCTGAAGGATTCAGGCTAAGACCAATTAGAGAATGTTAACATTTCCTCTCCAAAATGTATTTTAGATTTGAGGCATTCTAACTTTTAAGAGATTCTTTCATCTAGAATATTTGCTCTTATTCTCATTTTCATATTCTTGATTCAGAAAGTAAAGAATTTTCAAATATATGATAAGGCATTGACCATAAGGATACTAACTGGAAGCTATATGGTTTGACAATTATTTTTAGTGCCGAGATATCTTTCTAACCAAACAATATGTTCTTATGGAGGAAGGAGAGGAGGGAAGGAAAAGTAGTTCCGGATTTAGTACTTATCCTGGGTGAACGTCCAAGGGAAATATTTTCACCGCAAGGATTCCAAATTAAAGTATGGGCATCCAGGAGGATTCAAAGACCCACAGACTCTGATCTGAGAGGTAGAGCTTGTTATTCTTCAGATTGTATTTGCCAAAAACCATATCAACTTCCAGGATCTACTCTAACTTTAGGGAGAAAACTATAACGATGATTATTTTCTGTTTTAGAAAGTACATCTCATTATGGACTGCTTACTTACGTTAAAATTAAACCTTACAACTTATGAAGCTTAACCATTTGCTTAAAGAATGTAGCCAGAAGGAACTTTAGATGTTTTCCAATTCTTGCTTCTCACTTGCGCTTTTCAAATAAAAGGAAACTGAGGTGCAGAGAGTTAGGGCAGTCTGTTCTGGGTCAGCAGGAGAAACTTAACAGCAGAACTTGTCACAACACTAGTTCTTGAGCTTCAAAAGAGTAAGAGTTTTTTGTTCTATTCTGAGGAATTCCCACTGGGAATAGTCCATTAAACTATGAAAATGTGGCTAAGAAGAAAATACAGTTTGTGAAGCTTACTTTTGGTATTTTAGCATTTTAAGTCTCTTTTTTAACCCTTGAATATAGAATTCCTCTTTTATTCTCAAATACCACAATCCATTTAACCCCCAATCCTGACAGCTGTAGCTTCAAGGATATACCCTGAATCTGAACACTCTCAACTATCTCCCTCCATAAACCTTAGTCCAAAAAAAATTGTCATCTCCTGAAATAGCTCTTAATTGATCTCCCTTCCATCTTTTTCGCATCCTATACAGTATTATCTACATAGCAGTCGCTGTGATCTTTCTAAATGTAAATCTGACCATGCCGTTCCTTTGCTGGAAATCTCCCAACGGCTTCACATTCAAATTTAAAGGTGGCCTCCAAGGCTCTGTATGGTCTGGCCCCTGCCTACCTTCCCAATCTCCTCATCTAGAACCTTCTCCTCACTCATTTTACAGTGGCCAGCGTGACTGTTTAGTACTCTTCAAACAGATCAATTTTGTTCCCACTTCAGGATCTTTATGTTTGACGTTCCCTCTGCCTGGATGCTCTTCTCCCAGATTTTCATCCTTTGCTCCTTTGCAACATTCAGCTACCTGCTCATGTCAGTTCCATATGTCAGTCCTTTCCTGACCATCTATCACTTCCTTCCTCCTCTCTGTGCTCTTATTGTACTCCGTCTTTACAGCAATTACCACTAGCTGAAGTTAGATGATAAGGTAGTTAAATACATACATTTTGTGTGTTGCTTACTAGAATGTAACTCCAGCGGTCAGAGATTTTGTATTGTTCATCTCAGTACCTGCAGCTCCTAAAACAATACGGTACGGGGATGGTGCTGAATAAATGTTTATTGAATGGAGGAATGTATAAGGTTATAAATCTTTACTATAGAGAAGTCATTTCTTGCAAACATATGCCATTATGATTTTATTTCCCTTTCTCCAGCAGTTATCCTGTTAACGAACTGAGCAATTCACCATTAATAGAGAGTCAATCAAGAAAGCCAGTCTCCAGTTCAAGCTATCAGAGTGAACTGAAATATCCCGTGCATTAGAATGCCTGGAATCTGAATGTCAAAGCCATTCGGCTGCACGTTATTTACTGCTTTTGGACCACAGAGACGGTTGTATTCAAATGATCTCTTAATCGCAGAAGAGCTCCTAGAGGGCCTATCATCAATTATATGATTACTTTACACTCTGCGGGCGATATCAAATTAGCACCCACAGCATTGCAGGTTGGGAGCAGAGGCAACTGAAAAGGCTTGGAGAGAGACATCATCGGGGTGGCTTTAGTGCATGAGTGAGGCTCTGTGTATTAGAAAAGCAGGCTTTCTTCTCTCTCTTAGACCTGCTGTGTCCAGCTTGTACTCACTGGCCAATTAGTAGAGTGAATCCTGACCTGTTTGTATTTCTTACTTAATTTAAGGAACTGGACTTTATCTGTAAGATAATAGGTACTAAAAAGTTTTCTAACTGAACATTAAAGGATGCACTGTCAGGGGACTGGGATTTCTCCAAGGAATGGAAGAATTTAAGAAACGATATAACATAGTGGGTCACTGGAATCAGCCAGAATTGAATTCAAGTCCAGGCCCTGCACATTCCTAACTGTACATTTTTAGGCAACTAGGGCGAACATGTTTGAGACTCACTGTCCTTATTTGTACAAATGAGAAGACAGCAGCGCCCATCTTGTAGAGTGTTGTGATGACTAGAATGAGACAATGCATGAAAGCAGTTAGAACAATGGCTGGCACATTAAGAGCGCTTTATTTATGTCATCTCTTACTATTGTTTTTTTAAGCATCAGCAGGTATTTATTGAAGGACATGCTATATTAACATAATGTAATTGAGGCTGTGGGGGATGAAACACTGACGCTGCCATATGTGAACTTATGATCACGTTGGTAAAACAAAGAATACATACCCTAAATAAAATGCAATGATAAAAACTGAAAACACGGTAAAAGATAAGGTCACGGGTGTAAGGTGCAAGACAGCTTTTAGGTTAAGAAGATTTGGTTCGTCTCATGAAGGAAGATGAAATTCAAGGAGCATTGATAGAAAGTTGAGATTTAGGAAGTTAGAAATAGAAGTAAAGAGATTTTCTGGCAGAAGAAATTACCCCAATTTCAAGTTCCTATTATCTAAGTTCATTGCTGTTTGTCTTGTGCTTGTTCCTATTGAACAAAAGCCCCCTAGAGACCTCCACTTTGGAAATAAATTTGTTAGCCTCTTTCTGGAGCCAAATGTACCTGAGAATAAGAGAATTATATTTATTCAGGGCTGTTACTTTACGCCAAGACATCTAACACCTTATTTCTGCATATGTGAAGATTCAAATGTCCCTTGCAGTTAGTTTTAGTTCTTTGTATTATAATAGTTAATTGAGTGGATGCAAAGGATTAAAAGTATTAGAACCATGAATAAATAAGCTTATCCTTTTAGGGAAAAAATGGCCCTTCTTCTAAACCACAAAGAAGAAGTAATAAGGTGAATGGATTCATTGTTTTTTCCCCAACATTTCTCCTGTATGTACTTTTTTTTCTGGTTAAGAACACAAATTACATTGCATTATGCTTCTTAAATACTTCAATAAAAAGTGGGCCTTTTTACAAAATGCCTTCTCTATACTGGAAATGGGTTACAGGACTTTTAGGGAGTGTGACCTCATTCCATTATTAATAATGCACTTTGTGAGTTTTCTCTCATCCATTGATCTTGCAGGAGCATTGCTAACACTTCCTAATGAATCCTCTTGTCATCTCCATGCACAAGGGAAGGCATTTATTTAAAGGCTCACTCTGCTGTGGTGAAACTTGGGCAAAAATTGCTTGACAGTGCTTGATGCATGTGTGCAGCCCAGGTGACAGTGAAGAGCTGACTTTTAAAAGAAAAAGACTGCTTTCACTTTTCTGGCACCCCTCCAAATCACAGGGGAGCGGACGACTCTTCACCATATATTCGTATTGGCTCAAATCTATTCCCATCTGTTTGGAAAGCATGGTGCCCAAACAGGCACTGGTCAGATCCTTGGCACAGATCTTGGGAGATGAGCGCTTTTGGGGCAGTTTGTGTCTCCCTACCATGCTGCATCTGTGTTACCAGATGTCTCACCTCTGGGTCCGTTGGTATGCCAGCCCTGTAGCTGCGTATCTATTTACAGCACACCAGCTGCTGTGTAAATGCCAAGCCACAAAGGAAATGGTAGGACGGTGTGTGGCGTGTATGGGGTGTGTGTGTGTGAGTGTGTGTGTGTGTGTGTGTGTGTGTGTGTGTGCACGTGTGTGTGTGTTGGGATGGAGATGGTGGTTGGTGGACACCCAGAGCATAAGATTCATAATGTACTTCCACAGTACTGTCCCCATCAACCTTCTCATGGTGGCGTTTGCTGCAGGCTACAGCTGGGGAATGTTAAGACACCTGCCTTTAGCCATCAAAATGGATGCCTCAAAGTAATATTGTTTCCAGAATCAAACATATACATCTTCTGCCCTAGACATGTGGATCACAAAGTTAAAAGGACCACAACATCTCCAAATAGAAGTGGTAGTAAGGCATACTGAAGCCCTCCTTAGTGGTTACTTCATGTCATCATTCATTTATTCAACAGATATCCATTCAGCATTGGAGTTTAACCATCATCACCAAAAGAACTTGATATTGGCTCAACAGCAAACTGGCTTATGGGGGTTCGCTGGTGTGAAGAATGGTCAGTGGTTGAGTTTACAGCCAAGAGGAAGAGGACCAGTAGATTAATCATGAAATATAAAACTCCTAACTCACTACAAATCATGGTTTATCAACACTCACTCAGCACAATTAAACAACTATCACTAAATTAGCAGAGCTTGCATCCAATCCCTTCCTAACTTCCCCCATTTTATCTGGTGTATATACCTGTCATAAATATTTTATACTATGCAGAGCCCTAAATTTACTATTTTTATGATGACAGGTTATCTTGCCAAAGTCCTGACTGGTGTGCTGACATTTAGAACAGAAACTGACAGATTTTTAAAACAATAATCTTTCCTCCTTCCTTCTGATCCCTACCAGCAGAGAGTGTTTTAATAGATTCAGGCTAAAGTGGAGTTCTCTACACAACTCTTCCACTTAAATTTTAGTAATCTTCCGTTTTTAGGGACTAAAAATTCAAATTAAGATCACAGATGCGGCCAGCTTTATTTATAAGGCTAGATAAACTTTGACTTTGGACACATAGATTCCAGCTCATTAATCCCAGGATTTTTTGTTTGATGTTTGTTTTACTATTTCCCTCCCCCACTTTCCATGCGGCAGTTTTAAACCCAAGGGATTTGGTGCAAAGGCTGAATCCGGGTGAAATGCTGCTTTGTACCAACTCTTCCAGTAATTCTCCCAATTTCTTAGAGAGTTCTGTGATCATGCATTGATAATTTCATCTGTGGGTGCGTTATTTAAATGGTAAATGCATAAGAAACTGGTTTTCAGTAATGTAAATCAGTTCCTTTTCTTTGTCTTATGTGCCTTCCACTTATCTTTAAAAAAGTGGCTCTTTTCCCAGCACCAAGTCATGGTACACGATTACAAGACATTCTGTAAGGACGTTAACTGTGTGTATATCATCACTGCATTCTTGAAGACTATGGTTGGTATTAACTATTTTGACAATAGACCTGCTGAAAATGTCAAACTGGGTTCAGTCAAAGTACAACCATGAAGAATTTTTGTGTGTGGCATATAGTCCTAAAATATAACATTTAAGAAAATCCCCAAATAACAGAGCTGAGGCAGATCTCACCCAGTTGTTTCCATTCTTAAAACGTTAATCTCTGAACAGTAGCTAATGTGGATGATAAATGGTTTTTTAAATGTGACAATTTTGACAGTTATTCTGGTCTATGTTGAAATGGTAGTGGAAAGAAATATTAATAGAACATGTACTTAAGCTCCAGAAATAATCAGGAAAAGTAGCGGGGCAAGGTAGAAGAAACACAAGTTATGGATAAGAGAATTTCTCATACCAGTACCACCATCACAGAGCCTTAGCCTTTTCATCTCTAAGACAGGAATCAAAATACCTGCCTCACAAGGTTGATACGTGGCAAAAATCAGATGAAATATGCAAAGGACACTGAAGATCGGTATACCCAACACCTATTCTACATGTTTTCTAGCAGCCTTCCTATACCATACAGCTGGAAAACCAAAAGCTTTATTTCCGAGACTCCTTTGCAATTAAGTCTCCAGATGCAGCTTACATTCTGCCACGTGGGTATATTTGTGTCAGGTTAGGAAGGAATAAGCAAGAAGTGGGCATCAGCAGCCAGACAGAGGAGATGGTTTCTCCTTGGGAGGCTGAGGGGCATAGGCACCTGTTCTTAGGGCAGTTGTAGAGAAGGTTCTAGTCACCTGATCCAGAGCATCACAGGCTCCAAGCAGCAGCCTGGGGGCCAGTGGGGTTCCCCTAGAACCCCACTACCCCCTAGTTATTCTTCCTATCTCTGTATCATCCAAAATAATTCCCTAATCATCCTGGAATTGTTATAAACTATTTAATGCCATTTAAGGAATCCCTTCCTATTGAAATTTATGGGAATTAATTATGAGGACTGCAAAGAGAATCTCTGAGACCATACCTGAAACGTATTAGAAAATGATAAAGACCTTCAGCTACTTGGGGAAGGAAGAATCATACCATCCTTGTATTTACTGCTTGATTTCAAAATACAGTAAGATCCTCTTAGGAAACAAAGCTTCCAAATCAGATTGCTAAACCTCTATTTTATGATCAGCACAGGTATTTTAAGCATAAAGTCTTTATTTTCTGGATAGAGGCTGGAATAACGTTCTCACCAGGTATTAACTGCAAGTGAGTTTTTAATTTATAACGACTCTCTTTTTCAGTTGTGTGCTTTCTTGTCAACTGCCCTCACTCTCCCCTACCCTCCCCAAGTCATATCTGATGTTTGGAGTCAAAATCAGTATGTATGGGGCTTCCCTGGTGGCGCAGTGGTTGAGAGTCCGCCTGCCGATGCAGGGGACGCGGGTTCGTGCCCTGGTCCGGGAGGATCCCACATGCCGTGGAGCAGCTGGGCCCGTGAGCCATGGCCGCTGAGCCTGCGCGTCCAGAGCCTGTGCTCCACAACGTACGGCAAAAACAAAAACAAACAAACAAATAAAATCAATATGTATATACAAGATATTGAAAAGTATCAATGTGTAAGAATTGTAAAAGCGTATGTATTGGCATACAATATTGATATTTATCTAGAAGAAACTGATTACTCAAGACTCTTTTGGTTGTAAGAGAAAGGCTCAACTTGAAAGGGGAGAAGAGTTAATGTATTATTTTTTGTAACCAGGAAATATACGGGAAGATCTGGGTTTTGGCACAACTGGTATCCAGACTCCGGTTTGATCTTCACCCCTCTTCTTTCTGTATGTTTGCTTCAAGTCCCTCTATCTGTGGGGAAGATTACTTTGTTCAGTCCCCTATTTGTACATTCCCAGTAATATAATCCTAAAGATGCAGTGCCTTTCCTTAAGCCTCTAACAAAATCTACTGGGGGAAATACTGATTGCTAACTTGAAGCATGTGCCCACCCTGCACCAACCACTGGGATCTGAGTGTGGTCTTTGCTAGGCCAGGGCTGGTTCCCACAAGCACCAGTGAGTCTGAGAACACTATTTGGAAGCCCCAGCAGCCACATGATTGGAGTGGGACTGAATAAACTCCCTAAGGAAAGTTAGGGTGCTAGACAGAAGAAAAACGAAGGTCCCCTCCAAGGTATTCCTTGATTTAAAAAAAACAAAAGGCATTCCTGGTGCTCATTTTCCCACAAACTGTAAAATGCATCTCCAGCTGTTCCTTTATTATGTATTTTCCATCTCCCTTATCTACTCATCCTGGCATGTAAATTTCTTTCCTCCAAATGAGACAGTCAAGGTGTAATCACATACACTCACATAAAAAAGCATTTTATGAGGAACAACTAAACAAAAGAACAGCACACGTCCTTAGATTGTATTCTAGCACCTTCCAAAAGCAGGGCAATATGAACTGGGAACAGCCTTGGTGTGGAACATTGTATGACCCCTTATAATTAAAAGCACTTATCTTATCAATAACTCTTTTAGATCGGTGATGATGATGATGATTTTTATCTCTTTCATAATATTGGGTTGGCCTAAAGGTTAGTTTGGGTTTTTCCGTAACATGGAAAAACCCGAGCGAACCTTTTGGCCAACCCAATAATATAATAGTATTATTATTTCTAACTATTTTACACGTGAGAATACAGAGGGAGGCAAATAGCTAGCCATAGTTATTGGGTGATAATGAGAGGATTTTTATCTCAGTAGTGGGATACCTAAATAACTTGCTCTTTCCACTCTACTTAAGACGGACCGCTCATGGGCTAAGTTGTGGGAGATAAGATGATTAGGTATTTCTTTTTTTTTAATTTATTTATTTATATTTTATTTATTTATTTACTTATTCATTTATTTATGACTGCGTTGAGTCTTCATTGCTGCGCACGGGCTTTCTCTAGTTGCGGCGAGCAGGGGCTACTCTTCGTTGCGGTGCGCGGGCTTCTCATTGCGGTGGCTTCTCTTGTTGCGGAGCATGGGCTCTAGGCATGTGGGCTTCAGTAGTTGTGGTTCATGGGCTCTAGAGCACAGGCTCAGTAGCTGTGGCGCACGGGCTTAGTTGCTCCACGGCATGTGGGATCTTCCTGGACCAGGGCTCGAACCCATGTCCCCTGCATTGGCAGGCAGATTCTTAACCACTGCACCACCAGGAAGTCCCTGATTAGGTATTTCTAGTGAATTCTGGAATACCTTGAGAACTTCTGATGTGGGGCATGACTTTTGGGGGTAGGGCTTTGGGCTCTATCCAGTGAGAAAAACATTCAGCTGAAACATTCAGGGAGCCCACAAAGCTTCTGTTACATGATACAGTATTGAAATGATCAGATTCCCAATGGCCTATAGCAAGCGAGGCTCCAAGTGTCTCTTTGCCTGGGCTTTACAGGTAAAAGCAATTCTAGAAATCAGCTCTTAAACACTGTCAAGAGTCAGGAACCCAGAGCTCTTCACTGATGTCTCTATCCTAGCTAGAAGCAAACATGCCACACCATCTTGGTGAGAGAGTCTTACCCTGTCCTTAGATCCCTGGAGATAAATTTTCAGCCTAACACACAGATTTCCTCAGAAGTGTGTATTTAGTTGTTACAATGTACCAAACTTGCAAAGTAAGTTGTTTTCCATTACTATTTTTTTAATGTCTAATGTCAGCTTCGCCCCTAATAGCATTCTCTCTCTCTCCAGGGATATCTAAGATTTTCAAGCCTCTGTGTTGTAAGTAATGTTTATAACTTAAAAGAGGGGAAAAAAGGCTTGCATTTGTATTGTACAAAACACTTTCAAACTGCCACACTTCTGGGTTCTCACAACAACCCTGTAAGATATGCAGGGCAGATACGCAATCCTAGTGGGACAGATGGAGACACTGAAATCCCAAGGGAGTGACTTACTCAGCGTCCCCAATTCTTTATGGCAAATTCAGAGAAGCAGCCAAACCTCCCGCATCCCAGACCAAAGCTTTTTCTGTAAGATTAGTGGCTTTCAAATATATTTTTAAATAATTTTTTCACATAAAATCCAGCATTTGTATATTGAGACACAACATACAAACTAGACAGCAGGAATGCTGCTTATATGGAAATTGGAGAACTGAATCCAGCCTCACTATGGCAACCCCAGAGCATCCTTGCAAAAAGCCTCTCATGGACAGGTTGAGAACCACAGAACTATCTAGTTATTAGATAGTAACTAAATTACTATCTCCCCTTGTCTATCTAGTCTGATCCTGCTGAGCTTAGCTTCCCAAGTGGGGTGCCACAAATATTCAAAGCTGTGCTAAAATGTTGATCCCCTGCAGCCTCCAGGAGGGCCCAGGAAGCTTGAGCTCCCTGGAGTAGACCTTTACGCGGTTGCAGCCTCCTGTGCTTACTCCATCGTAATCTACAAAGATAATGTTCTGTGTTGGGAAGCACTAGAGAAAGTTTAGGAGGGCTCAGGACCCAGAAACACAACTTTGCTCACTAGATTCAAATTAGCCTCATTGATATTTCTTGTAATGAGCCCTCTCCTATCTGAGCAGTAATACCATCTTTTCTACCTTAATTCATTATTGGTTATGAGTTACATTTGTCCAAAGCAGATTTCCCCAACAAACAGACAGGTTTCCACACAATTCCTATGTGACCATTTGTCTGATGTCAAATGAATCCCTTAGCTGCTATCTATTTAGGTGACTTCAGTTATACCTTTTCTCCCCCCCGGTGCTTCTTTATATGACTTCTCTGATTGTTTTCATCACACCAGGTTATGCTTAATAAAATCCTAGATGGCTTCTCTTTGCTATTAGGAATGTTTTTTTTTTTTTAAGTTTTAGCATGGCTCTACATGTCCTATTATTATTATGCCAGTATATCCTTAATTCACTCAACAATCTCCTTATGCACTATTCAAATCTCTTGGATGAGAGTCAGCCAGAGCCCCCGAATCAGCAGCTCCTTTAACCCCGTCCTGTCTGAGCGAAGAACAGATGCCCTCAGGCGACCTACACGCAGAGGCGGGGCCAAACCCAAAGCGGAACCCCGGGAGCTGTGCAAACAAAGAAGAGAAAACGAAATTTCTCCCAGCAGCCTCAGGAGCAGCGGATTAAATCTCCACAATCAACTTGATGTACCCTGCATCTGTGGAATACCTGAATAGACAACGAATCATCCCAAATTGAGGAGGTGGACGTTGGGAGCAAAGATATATATATATTTTTTCTCCCTTTTTCTCTTTTTGTGAGTGTGTATGTGTATGCTTCTGTGTGTGATTTTGTCTGTATAGCTTTGCTTTTACCATTTGTCCTAGTTGTCTGTCCATTTTTTTTTTAGTTAAAATTTAATCTTCTTAATAATTACATTTTAATTATTTTATTTTATTTTACTTTACTTTATTTTGTTTTGTTTTATCTTCTTCTTTCTTTCTTTCTATTTTTTCTCCCTTATATTCTGAGCCATGTGGAGGACAGGCTCTTTGTGCTCCAGCCAGGTGTCAGGGATGTGCCACTGAGGTGGGAGAGCCAAGTTCAGGACACTGGTCCACAAGAGACCTCCCAGCCCAATGTAATATCAAACGGCGAAAATCTCCCAGGGATCTCCATCTCAACACCAAGAGCCAGCTCCACTCAACGACCAGCAACCTACAGTGCAGGACACCCTATGCCAAACAACTAGCAAGAAAGAAACACAACCCCATCCATTAGCACAGAGGCTGCCTAAAATCATAATAAGGCCACAGACACCCCAAAACACACCACCAGACGCGGACCTACCCACCAGAAAGACAAGATCCAGCCTCATCCACCAGAACATAGGCACTAGTCCCCTCCACCAGGAAGCCTACATAACCCACTGTACCAACCTTACCCACTGGGGACAGACACCAAAAACAACGGAAATTACGAACCTGCAGCCTGCGAAAAGGAGACCCCAAACACAGTAAGATAAGCAAAATGAGAAGACAGAGAAACACACAGCAGATGAAGGAGCAAGGCAGAAACCCACCAGACCTAACAAATGAAGAGGAAATAGGCAGTCTACCTGAAAAAGAATTCAGAGTAATGATAGTAAATATGATCCAAAATCTTGGAAATAGAATGGAGAAAATACAAGAAACGTTTAACAAGGACCTAGAAGAACTAAAGAGCAAACAAACAGAGATGAACAACACAATAAATGAAATTAAAAATTCTCTAGAAGGGATCAATAGCAGAATAACTGAGGCAGAAGAACGATGAGTGACCTGGAAGATAAAATAGTGGAAATAATTACTGCAGAGCAGAATAAAGAAAAAAGAATGAAAAGAATAGAGGACAGTCTCAGAGACCTCTGGGACAACATTAAATGCACCAACGTTCGAATTATAGGGGTCCCAGAAGAAGAAGGGAAAAAGAAAGGGACTGGGAAA
Source organism: Orcinus orca (assembly GCF_937001465.1). Lineage (NCBI taxonomy): Eukaryota > Metazoa > Chordata > Mammalia > Artiodactyla > Delphinidae > Orcinus > Orcinus orca. Next base: position 67,313,761 of record NC_064572.1, on the reverse strand, counting down.
ATATTTGAAGAGATTATAGTTGAAAACTTCCCTAATACGGGAAAGGAAATAGTTAATCAAGTCCAGGAAGCACAGAGTCCCATACAGGATAAATCCAAAGAGAAACACGCCAAGACACATATTAATCAAACTATCAAAAACTAAATATGAAGAACAAATATTAAAACAAGCAAGTGAAAAAATACAAGTAACAAATAAGGGAATCCCCATAAGGTTGAGAGCTGATCTTTCAGCAGAAACTCTGCAAGCCAGAAGGGAGTGGCAGGACATATTTAAAGTGACGAAAGAGAAAAACCTACAACCAAGAATACTCTACCCAGCAAGGATCTCATTCAGATCTCATTCAGATCTCATTCATAGAAATTAAAAGCTTTACAGACAAGCGAAAGGTAAGAGAATTCAGCACCACCAAACCAGCTCTACAACAAATGTTAAAGGAACTTCTCTAGGCAGGAAACACAAGAGAGGAAAAGACTTACAATAATAAACCCAAAACAATTAAGAAAATGGTAATAGGAACATACATATAGATAATTACCTTAAATGTAAATGGATTAAATGCTCCAACCAAAAGACATAGACTGACTGAATGGATACAAAAATAAGACCCATATAAATGCTGTCTACAAGAGACCCACTTCAGACCTAGGGACACATACAGAATGAAAGTGAGGGAATGGAAAAAGATATTCCATGCAAATGGAAATCAAAAGAAAGCTGGAGTAGCAATTCTCATATCAGACAAAATAGACTTGAAAACAAAGACTACTACAAGAGACAAAGAAGGACACTACAGAATGATCAAGGGATCAATCCAAGAAGAAGATATAACCATTGTAAACATTTATGTACCCAACATAGGAGCACCTCAATACATAAGGCAAATACTAACAGCCATAAAAGGGAAAATTGACAGTAACACAATCATAGTAGAGAACTTTATCACCCCACTTTCACCAATGGACAGGTCAACCAAAATGAAAATAAATAAGGAAACACAAGCTTTAAATGATACATTAAACAAGATGGGCTTAATTGACATTTATAGGACATTCCAACCAAAAACAACACAATACACATTCTTCTCAAGTGCTCATGGAACATTCTCCAGGATAGATCATATCTTAGGTCACAAATAAAGCCTTGGTAAATTTAAGAAAATTGAAATAATATCAAGTATCTTTTCCGACCACAACACTATAAGACTAGATATCAATTACAGGAAAAAGTCTGTAAAACATGTGGAGGCTAAACAAACACGTGGAGGCTAAACAATACACTACTTAATAACCAAGAGATCACTGAAGAAATCAAAAAGAAAATCAAAAAATACCTAGAAACAAATGACAATGAAAACACAATGACCCAAAACCTATGGGATGTAGCAAAAGCAATTCTAAGAGGGAAGGTAATAGCTATACAAGCCTACCTTAAGAAACAAGAAACATCTCAAATAAAGAACCTAACCTTACACTTAAATCAATTACAGAAAGAACAAAAAACCCCAAGGTTAGCAGAAGGAAAGAAATCATAAAGATCAGATCAGAAATAAATGAAAAAGAAATGAAGGAGACAATAGCAAAGATAAATAAAGCTAAAACCTGGTTCTTTGAGAAGATAAAGAAAATTGATAAACCATTAGCCAGACTCATCAAGAAAAAAGGAGAAGACTCAAATCAATACAATTAGAAATGAAAAAGGAGAAGAAACAACTGACACCGCAGAAATACAAAGGATCAGGAAAGATTACTACAAGCAAATACATGCAATAAAATGGATAACCTGGAAGAAATGAACAAATTCTTAGAAATGCACAACGTTCTGAGACTGAACCAGGAAGAAATAGAAAATATGAACAGACCAACCACAAGCACTGAAATTGAAACTGTGATTAAAAATCTTCCAACAAACAAAAGTCCAGGACCAGATGGCTTCACAGGCGAATTGTATCAAACATTCAGAGAAGAGCTAACATCTATCCTTCTCAAAGTCTTACAAAATATAGCAGAGAGAGGAACACTCCCAAACTCATTCTACGAGTCCACCATCACTCTGATACCAAAACCAAAGATGTCACAAAGAAAGGGAACTACAGGCCAATATCACTGATGAACACAGATGCAAAAATCCTAAACAAAATACTAGCAAACAGAATGCAACAGCACATTAAAAGGATCATACACTATGATCTAGTGGGGTTTATGCCAGGAATGCAAGAATTCTTCAATATACGCAAATCAATCAACATGATACACCATATTAACAAATTGAAGGAGAAAAACAATATGATCATCTCAATAGATGCAGAGAAAGCTTTCGACAAAATTCAACACCCATTTATGATTAAAAAAAACCTCCAGAAAGTAGGCATGGAGGGAACTTTCCTCAACATAATAAAGGCCATATATGACAAACCCACAGCCAACATTGTCCTCAATGGTGAAAAACTGAAACCATTTCCACTAAGATCAGAAACAAGACAATTCTGCCCACTCTCACCACTATTATTCAACATAGTTTTGGAAGTTTTAGCCACAGCAATCAGAGAAGAAAAAGAAATAAAAGGAATCCAAATTGGAAAAGAAGAAGTAAAGCTGTCACTGTTTGCAGATGACATGATACTATACATAGAGAATCCTAAAGATCCTACCAGAAAACTACTAGAGCTAATCAATGAATTTGATAAAGTAGCAGGATACAAAATTAATGCACAGAAATCTCTTGCATTTCTATACACTAATGATGAAAAATCTGAAAGTGAAATTAAGAAAACACTCCCACTTACCATTGCAACAAAAGAATAAAATATCTAGGAATAAACCTACCTAAGGAGACAAAAGACCTGTATGCAGAAAATTATAAGACACTGATGAAAGAAATTAAAGATGATACAAACAGATGGGGAGATATACCATGTTCCTGGATTAGAAGAATCAACATTGTGAAAATGACTCTACTACCCAAAGCAATGTACAATGCAATCCCTATCAAACTACCACTGGCATTTTTCACAGAACTAGAGCAAAGCATTTCACAATTTGTATGGAAACACAAAAGATCATGAATAGCCAAAGCAATCTTGAGAAAGAAAAATGGAGCTGGAGGAATCAGGCTCCCTGACTTCAGACTACACTACAAAGTTACAGTAATCAAGACAGTATGGTACTGGCACAGAAACAGAAATATAGATCAATAGAACAGGATAGAAAGCCCAGAGATAAACCCACACACATATGGTCACCTTATCTTTGATAAAGGAGGCAAGAATATACAGTGGAGAAAAGACAGCCTCTTCAATAAGTGGTGCTGGGAAAACTGGACAGCTACATGTAAAAGAATGAAATTAGAACACTCCCTAGCACCATACACAAAAATAAACTCCAAATGGATTAAAGACCTAAATGTAAGGCCAGACACCATCAAACTCTTAGCGGAAAACGCAGGTAGAACACTCTATGACATAAATCACAGCAAGATACTTTGCGACCCACCTACTAGAGAAATGGAAATAAAAACAAAAATAAACAGGTGGGACCTAATGAAACTTCAAAGCTTTTGCACAGCAAAGGAAACCATAAACAAGATGAAAAGACAACCCTCAGAATGGGAGAAAATATTTGCAAATGAAGCAACTGACAAAGGATTAATCTCCAAAACATACAAGCAACTCATGCAACTCAATATCAAAGAAACAAACAACCCAATCCAAAAATGGGCAGAGGACTTAAATAGACATTTCTCCAAAGAAGACATACAGATTGCCAACAAACACATGAAAGAATTCTCAACATCATTAATCATTAGAGAAATGCAAATCAAAACTACAATGAGATATCATCTCACACTGGTCAGAATGGCCATCATCAGAAAATCTAGAAACAATAAATGCTGGAGAGGGTGGGGAGAAAAGGGAACCCGCTTGCACTGTTGGTGGGAATGTAAATTGATACAGCCACTAGGGAGAACAGTATGGAGGTTCCTTAAAAAACTAAAAATAGAACTACCATACCACCCAGCAATCCCACTACTGGGCATATACCCTGAGAAAACCATAATTCAAATAGAATCATGTACCAAAATGTTCATCACATCTCTGTTTACAATAGCCAGGACATGGAAGCAACCTAAGTGTCCATCAACAGATGAATGGATAAAGATGTGGCACATATATACAATGGAATATTACTCAGCCATAAAAAGGAATGAAACGGAGTTATTTGTAGTGAGGTGGGTGGACCTAGAGGCTGTCATACAGAGTGAAGTAAGTCAGAAAGAGAAAAACAAATACCGTATGCTAACACATATATATGGAATCTAAAAAAAAAAAAAGAAAAGAAAATGGGCAGAAGAACCTAGGGGCAAGACGGGAATAAAGATGCAGACCTACTAGCAAAGGGACTTGAGGATACGGGGAAGGGGAAGGGGAAGCTGGGATAAAGTGAGAGAGTGGCATGGACATATATACACTACCAAACGTAAAATAGATAGCTAGTGGGAAGCAGCCGCATAGCACAGGGAGATCAGCTCGGTGCTTTGTAACCACCTAGAGGGGTGGGTTAGGGAGGGTGGTAGGGAGGGAGATGCAAGAGGGAAGAGATATGGGGACATACGTATCTGTATAACTGATTCACTTTGTTATAAAGCAGAAACTGACACACCACTGTAAAGCAATTATACTCTAATAACAATGTAAAAAAAAAACTCTTTGATGGACCAGTTTCCTTCTTGCCATGGGACCTTTGCATATAATATTGCTTTTACCCCTAGATGCCACTCACCTCCTTTATCTAGTCAAACTTCGTCGTTTTTACTGATGTGGTGCAATAGGCAGTAGCCAGCATGACCTATGCTATACTTTACACAAAGCCCCAAAAACGAAATCAAACCTTAGTTTTATCAAGGCTCTAGATCTAATTAATAATTTATAGAAAATACAGAGATAGACAAACTTGTTCTATAATTCCAGAGGAATGTCCTCAGTCAAATCCAGACTGTAGGAAACTCTATAAGATTCTCTACAGGAAATTATATAGAATTCAGGTCCTTTAATGTAAAATTTGCACGGGAAAAAGAAAAGAGGGGAGGAACCGTTACAGAGCAAACTATATAATGACCATTAACCAAGCGCAGTGTGTACAGTCTTATTTGAATGAACCAACCATAAAAAAGTCATTATCAAACTACTGAAAGATAACAGGTGTTGGAGAGGATGTGGAGAAATTAGAATCCTTGTACATTTTTGGTGGAAATGTAAAACGGTACAGCCTCTATGAAAACAGTATGGAGGTTTCTCAAGATATTAAAAATAGAACTACCATATGATCGAGCAATCCCACTCCTGGGCATATAACCAAAAGAACTGATGAGATATGTGCATTTCCATGTTTACTTCAGTGTTAGTCACAACAGCCAAGATATGGAAACAACCTCAGTGTCCATCAACAGGTGAATGGATAAAGCAAATATCATATATGCGCACAATGGGATATTATCAGCCTTGACAAAGAAGGAAATTCTGCAACACGTGACAACATGGATGAACCTGGAGGACAACACACTAACTGAAATAAGCCAGTCAAAGAAGGACACATGCACATGATTCCACTTATATGAGATATCTAAACTAGTCAAACTGACAGAGATAGAGTGGAACGGTGGTTGCCAGGGATTTGGGGGAGGGGAAAATGGTGGGTTGCTATTCAACAGGTATAGTTTCTTTTTTTTTTTTTTTTTTTTTTTTTGCGGTACGCGGGCCTCTCACTGTTGTGGCCTCTCCCGTTGCGGAGCATAGGCTCCGGACGCGCAGGTTCAGCGGCCATGGCTCACGGGCCCAGCCGCTCCGCGGCACGTGGGATCTTCCCGGACCGGGGCACGAACCCGTGTCCCCTGCATCGGCAGGCGGACTCTCAACCACTGCGCCACCAGGGAAGCCCCCTTGGTTTTTTTTTAAAAGCAATTTATCTTCCATTCTTTGTTAAAATTATTCTCAATAGCTTGTTTTCCCCCTTTTAATGGTAAGTCTGTCAGACTAGCTCAAATTTTGTCCATTGTTTCAAGAAATGAAGCCATGATGTGGAATTGGAGCCGACAGCATCGATGTCAGGAGAGGTTCAAATGACACCCATCACTTGAGTAAAAATTTATAGCTCTGCCTGTGCTGTGTGGTGCTCTGTGCTTCAGTTCAGGGCCGGTAAGAGATTTATCAAAGGAAGGTGACAAGATGTACGGGAATAGCAGGTAAAGTTTGAAAGGCTTTATGAACTAGAGTAATTCTTGAAACTTTGGGTTTAATCTTTGAAAGTTGGACTTCCAGGTATAATTACAGGTTAACACTTGACATATTGTGTAGTGAAAAAATGTAAGACACTGGGAAAGCACGTCTCTAATGAAGCCAAGAAGTTCCCATTACCTGATACATGCGTGTAAGTACCTATGGGATCCAAAACAATACCGTTACTAGGATGGCAGTTAGCCACCAGCAATCAGGCAAGAAGTGGATCGTGGGCTTTTTCAGGAAGGCACCCCCAGGTGTTCAGTTCCAGCCAGTGGTTGCCATGCTGAAACGCAGGTCTTTTGTGCACATTTTCTCAGACATTTTAAGAGCAGCCAAAAATTTAGATGATTATGTGAAATCTCCTGGTTACATAATGTTGGCAAATCGTTCAAATTTATAAAGTCTTTGTGGGCCAGTTCTATGCCTACCAAACAAAGCTAACCTACAGCCCTCATTCTGCCTGAAGCTCTCATGTTTACAAACTCTGATCTACACCCATCCTTTTTTTTAATCCCTTTCCTCCTATTTTTTTTTTTTTTTCATATTTAACTTGGTTCAGGGCAAGCTGCAATATTTGTTCCTCGTTGAATTTATTTTCTTGGACCTTTACTGTTGTTCCAGATTTTTTTTTTAATGCTGTTTTTGAATCCTTCTTCATTTTGTTTGTTAAATATTTTTCCACAGAGTATAAAATAATGAACATTAATGGGGAAAGAGTTGGTGGGGAGAAACTGTGGACTAATCTATAAGAGGTACTTTTTCTTGGGCAGATTAGAGTTTGGTGCTAATAAAACCCAGCTTAAAAGTTTCACTTTTATAATGAATTTTCAAAGAATAAACAATATGTCTTTCTAACCAGAGCTGAAAAGATTGCGAATCACCATGTATAACGTATACTTTTGACAAAATTAACCTAAGATGGTTACCTTAGGTTAATTGGTTAGCTAATGATGTTTACCGTAAGATGGCAACACAGATATCTCTGATTTTAAACTTTGGCCTAACTGGTCATGTAAGTGAAACATTTGGGAGTAAACCTGGCAATGCCTTGGTGATTATTTATTGAGTCTGCAAGGCCACAATGATATAAAGTGGGAGACCCACAAATGCATGGGGAGACAGGATGTTAGGGAGAGTGGACTGGTCTGGGACTTGGAAATGAAGTTCCGGAAGTGAAGTTCCAGGGTCAGCTCTGCTGCCAACAAGGTGTAAAAACCTCTCTGCTCCTAGGTTAATTATTTATTTACTATTTATACCTTGCCTATTTCCAAAACAGATTGGAGGTGGCTTTCAATAAAAACCACTAATGTATCAGAACTCTTTTACGAGGTAATAACCCGACATTAAAAAAAAAAAGATAGTTATAGCCGCAAATCTAAGCTAAGGGAATACACTGTAATGGAGCACGAAATGCTGCTAGGAGTTCTGCGGCTACAGAGTAAAGCAGGAAACAAGTTGTGCCACTGTTATAATCAATGGGTCTCAGTTTTGTTATTTACAAAATGGGTGGAAAATGAGAGTTAGATTAAATCACTTTTTAGGTCTTCTCTGGCGGGGTTCAGATGTTTCTGTTACAAAGTGATAAGTACATTTCTGAAAAGAATTCCTCACATTCTGCAGGATCAAGCACCAGCAGCAGAAATTTGGAGTCAGGTGGTTCACTCATAACCTATGTAACTTTGTAACCAGAGAACTATAAGAATAAGTAACAATGCTAATGAAAATACTGGTAAAATTCTAAATAAAGAAAGAAAAACTATAATACTTGGAAGACTTTACCAAGAGCAGGTCTGAATGTGGGCTGATGTAACCCTGTGTAGGGGAAGGTTGAGACTATGTGGAGAGATGGTTCAAGGACAAAATACACACAGATAAGGCAACATGTGCAATTAGAACTTCAAGATGATGCGTAAGGCCGACCTGAGTCAAGACAAAGAACGTGGGGCTAGAAACATAGAACGTGGCACCACATGCCTCAGAAGACTGCTCATGTACTTTGAGTTCAGTCAGAGAAGAATCTGTAAGTGGGAACTGATCACTCTCAGATGACCTGTGTTTCTACGAAGATGTGTTACAATTTCTGTGTTGGACCAGACACAGCTGAAAGGTTCCATCAAACATAATATTGATTTGGCTGCCATTGTGTAGAGAAGGACTAAAAGGCTAGTAAGTTGTAACCAAAAAAAACAAGAAAAGCTATAGGAGGAATATGGCTACAAGGAAATTATAATCTGAAATGATGACTGCGAGAAAGAATGTGGGATAATGTTGGAAAAAAATCATGAAAATGGCATTAGAAAATGGAGAAGAAAATTATCTATAAGTTCATGGTGGCTTGTGGCAGGAAACTGAATAAAGAAAACCTGTTTGGCCAAAAAAGAATTCATGAAAGCATTGAGAAAAATGGAAGGAGTTGTCCAACCATTCCCATTTTGGGAGAATAAAATTCCTTTAAACTAGTGTTTCTCAGACAGGGGCAATTTTGTTCCTCAAGGGGCATTTAGCAATGTCTGGAGATGTTTTTGGTTGTTGCAATTGGGGAGGTCCTATTGGCATATGATGGATAGAAGTCAGGTATGCAATGGAAGGACAGGCCCCTACAACACAGAGTTATCTGACCTGAAATGTTAATAGTGCTATGATTGAGAATCCCTACATTAAACAAAGATAGGGTCATTTTTTCAGTCTAGAATCACTGCTTTAAACATAACTAACAAGTTCTTCTTTTCTTGAGGCAATTTACCATGACCCATTCTGCTTCCCATGACCTAAGTGGAAGTTGTACAGGTTTTCTCCAGTCCCTTACGGGATGGCCTTGAGACCCATTTGCTCCCACCGACCTGATCCGTGGAGCCTTAAGATGAAGCTTGACTCAACCTTCATCCACATCTGATGTCTTTTAAAATGTTCCCATTTTAATTATTTTCTGCTCTTTTCTTTGCTTTAGTTCTTTTGACCCCTAACGGATTGGTGTTTTGACTTGTGGGGTAATGACCTTCTGATCCTGGTTATAACTTTTTCTTTCTTTAGTTTGACTCCTTTTCTGATGCCCTGAGTTTTACTGCTCTCAAACAGTATTCATCATGGTCAAGTACATGGAAAAAAAACGAATCAGAACATTTTTAGTGTGCAGTCAAGTTTCTGAATATTGGACGGCCCCTCTGTGCTTCTCAGGGCACTGCCTTCATGCCAACTATAGTCTTCACTGCTAAAGTTACTGAAATAGTCCTTAGATTACTAATACTTGTCTTGAAGGAGATGAAGTGAATCAGATGAAAACAAAAGAAGGAGAATCAAATGCCTTGCTTCTAAGAAAGCAGAAGAAGTACGCGCTTGTATTCACAAGAGGAAGAAGCTCTTGACACACACAACTGACTCTGGCATCTCTTTCTTTCCTAGGATTTAGCACAAATGGCTGCAGGCTTGACGTTTACTTAGCTTAGACTCTTCAGTTTGGAAATCAGTAGGGAACTCAATCACACATTTTAGGATACCTTGTATGCCTATATTGGATCTGATTTGACTGGAACATTATTACAGGAAAATCTGCCCTTTGCCAGCTGTTGCAAATGCCAATGCCACCTGAGGCGTCTTCTATAAGGGAACATAACACCTTTTTCTGACATTTTCCCTCATGATTGACATTCACCAGAAATTTCTCCTTAGCCATTGGTTTCATTAACATTATTATTGCTTCTGGTTGGCCCTCTGCTCTCTACATAATCCTGTAAAGATCAGATAGCATTTTGTTCCAAATATAAAATTCTTTCTCATACATGTATTCACCACACAAGAAGCCCACAGGAGCATGTGGACACAGCCTCCTGTAGGTCAAGTAGACTCCAAGAGAGTGTGTTCTCCCAAAACCCAGGCAGAGGGAGGTGTTTGCCGTGATAGTCTATACTCCTCACAAATGTTCCAGAACAGGGGGAAAAGAGGAAATGCTTTCATCTCTGTACCCTAAGTGTTCCTCATTCTGAGGACAATAAAGAGAGATTCATGGGTAGCACGTCTACCCTACTCTAGGCTAAGTGGAAAGCAGCATCACACAGTTAACTAAAAATTGTGTCTAGAAAGGCTCATTACAGTACAAGGAAAGAAAATTGGAGTAATTTCTTACCTGGTCTCTTAGCGTATGTGCATATGCAAGCGATTGCATGCAAGTCTGTATGCACACAGAAAAAGAATGCATCTCACTGTTTTTGCTCTTCACAGTGGGTCCTGAATTGCAGGATTTATGAACTGTCAGAATTTCAGTAAGTGAAAATGTCATCCTACTTCTAATGATATATTTGATTAAACCATGTGGATATGTAATAGACATTCTTCAGGAGCTTATTGAGACCAGTCAGTACATAAAATGCCTTCTCTACTGGTAACCAAGATTTACTAAATGCCTCCTATGTGTATCAGACACTCTGCCAAGGGTTCTACACATGTTATTTTATTTAATTCTCCGGTGTCTTCGAATTATGTGTTCACCAAATCATTCCTTTTAAGAGAAATGTATTTTCCAGCACCCCTGAAGTTAGATCGGATCATGGGACTAAGTTATGGTCAAAAACATGTGGGCAGGAGTAATGCATGCCATTTTCAGAGCTTACCCTTGAAAACTTTCCCATGCTCCTTTGCATGTACACTCTCACTCTCATTCTTTCTCATTGGTTAGCTGGAGGGAGAGGATGCAGAGGAGGGTTTTTTTGGCTTATGAGAACCAGTGGATGAAGAGAGCCTGGATTCCGTGGAGGAAAGCCACTCAGGCAGGCTGATGGTGACTATATTAACTGATAAATTTTCATGAGGAATACATAAAGTTAAACAATGCTAAGGGACTCAGATTTCATTGCTGTTACTGCAGAAGCTAGTATTATTTAACCTGCCTTATACAGCAATCGTTAACTAGGAAAAGGGTGCTGCTGTAATATAAAATTTAAAGATGCAGTATTTGCCTTAAAAGTCTGGTGATAGGTGGTAATGAGACTGATAATAGAGGCTCAACAGATGGGAACTCATGTCATTCGGGGGCAACGTATTTGGTATACCCTCACCCACAATAGCGTAGACAGCCAACCACACGCCTTCTGAGCCAGCAGCTTCACTGGCAAGAATTAGAAGCATCAAACTGTTAGTGTATGTTGGACACTGTTGGCTGCTTTGACAAGGCATTGCAAGAAAGAGATGAACTCAGGAAAAACCTGGCTAGTTTTCAAGTAGCAATGAAAGGGAATAGAGAAAGTCAGAAAGGTAGGGCCTTATTTCTAGAAAAGCCATTTGCTTCTTGACACAAACAATAAAACATGGAATTTTAAAAAGGTTTTAAGGGTCAGTGACCTAACAAAACTTAGATGCGTAAAATGTCTAAAGACAACTATCAAATTAAATTATCAAATGTGGTTTCTCATTCAAGACTGACAGCTGTCATTATCTTGAGAGAGAAAAGCATACGTTGGAGGAAACAACAAAATATGGCAGAGGTGAAATTAAATTTAGAACTTTCAATGGGGATGTTGGCATAAGGAAATAACTATAATCAAAAGATCATGTACAGTGCTATGGGCTGAATTGTGCCTCCCTAAATTCATTTGTTGGCATCCTAACTTCTACTACCTCAGAAGGTGACCTTATTTGATATAGGGTATATACAGAGGTAATCAAGTTAAACTAAAGTCCTTAGGGTGAGTCCTAATCCAATATGACGGCTGTTCTTATAGGAAGAGGACGTTTTGTCACAGACTGGTACAGAAGGAAGACCACGTGAAGACACAGGGAGAAGACAGCAAAGTGAATCAGTGAATCCTCTGTGCTTTCCTTCTCTAACTTTCCAAATGGCAGCATCACTGTGGTTAGCCTGCCCCTGCTCTACCATTGTATATTAAGTGTGTGGAGAGGGAGGAAATAGCTTGTCTCTTTAAGTCATAGGTATTAGACCAAGAAGAGCCACGTCTAGTGAGATGGAGAAAGTAGCTCGTTACCCAGAGATCCTGCTGGATGCAGTGTCTGGATAGAACTCTGGGGTGTCTCCTTTGGGTGGTGCGAAATATGTTCCATGCATGGGAAAAGCGTAGGTGAGACACTGCTCTGTACCATCCATACCTTTTCATTTCCTCTTGGGCATGTGGATAAACTACCTTTGCAAGTTGCCTTACAGGAGGTAAGGCAATGTGACTCAGGTGTGGGTTAAGAAATGTCAGTATAATGACATGATTCCTCCAATAATGGCCTCTAAAATCTCTTACAGAATCTCTCCCTCTCTTACAGAATTCCTCTGATCTCTTCTCCTCTCCTCCCCTTCCCTCCTCCAATTTGGCTGGACAGGTGAAGGGATCCAGGGAAGAACTCCAGAGATATAGGGGAGCCCAGAATTCCTAGAGTAGATGAAAGGATCCCAGATCCCACAGTCCCTGCTTTACAAGGCTGCCAAGGAAACTGCCCAATCTAGAACATTCTCATTGGACTTTATGGGAGCCAGAATTAACTCTAATTTGCTTAAGCCATGAAATTTTCAAGTTTACTTGTTATTGAAGCAGCTAGTATTACTAATCCTGACTCATGCACTTCCCAATAATCCAGAAAAATAACAATAGCAATAGCTTTTTGGAAGAGTCTCTCGAATATTACTAAATTGCTCAAGAGTATACAGTAAACAAGCCAGTATGTGGTGGGTTAATCAAGTCAAAGTGGTTTAGTTTTAGCCCCAGAATGAAAATTGAAGTAACTTTAATATTACTTCACTGTACAAACACATAGAATAGGGATCTTCCCGAACCAAGACAGACATATAAATTTGATCTGTCAATAGCGTATACACACACACAGATACCCCAGACTTTAATTAAATTCTTTCTGCAACCATGTAATGAATTACAATGATTCAAATGAATTAAGAATGAGGGGAAATCACCAATGGCAGAAAAAAACAGGAATTGACCCTTATCCCTGCCAATTTGTAGCAAGTATAATGGAGTCTGAACATGAGGAAAAAAAGGGGGGGAAAAGTCACTGCAGTGTTAAGTGGCAGTTGCTATAGAATATGTCTGAATAGGAAAATTACTAACGAGGCAGTGTCAGTCTCAAACTAGCTATCCAAATGCCAAGTATAAGTGAAATAGTGCTGCAGATCAGTGTGTCAGTGACAACACGAACACCAGTGACCAGACTTGCGGGACCACAAAAAGAGCTGAACGACTGAAGCGGGTTACCTGGAGATGGAAGCATTAGCCTCTCAGAGTTCACAACGTGCATTAATATCTTAATGAAAAACCTAATCCCAAGCTACTTGCCTAGTGATTATTTCCCGGGATGACTAATCACAGACAGAATTAAGAAATGAAATACGTTAGAATTAGCATCATTATGGACATCAAATTGCACTTGTTTAAGAAGGAAAAAGTAACAACCAGAAGCTATTTTTTTAGCCAGGAGTTCTGCATAGATTTATTGACTACTTTTCTTTGAAGGTTAAAGTTATATTCAATTTTGCTGGCGATGTATTGTGATCAGACAGAATTGGATTTTTCCTTTCTATTCAGACATGATGAGGTGCTGAATACAGACATGAACAATAGACAGTGGGTAACAAATGGCCCCAAAGTCACAAGAGAGAAGAAACAGAGACCTATGACTCTGATTCCCATAGGTATTCAACAAAGCCTGATTTTGTCATGACACAGGGACAAGGGCTGTATGTATGGTCTCTGCTTGCCCTGACAAGATAGCTCAGCTAATAAGATATTATTCTGATATATGGCAATCTTTCAGTGTTCTGTTGAATCTTTCTCTCTCCCTCCCTCTCTTCCTTCCTTCTTAATAGATGTGGCCTACATTACAGTTGATCTTAAAAATACTTCAAATGATCAGAGGAACTGTGGACACTTTTTGTTTTGCAAAGATAACTCAAGGTTACCAGCGGGGAAGTGGGGGGGGGCGGGGGCAAGGAACAGTCAGGGAGTTTGGGATTGATATATACACACCACTATATTTAAAATAGATAACCAACAAGAACCTACTGTATAGCACAGGGAACTCTGCTCAATATTATGTAACAACCTAAATGGGAAAGTATTTGAAAAAGGATACGTATATATATATATATATATATATATATATATATATATATATATAAAAAAACTGAATCACTTAGCTATACACCTGAAACTATCACAACATTGTTAATCAACTATACTCCAATATAAAATTAAAAAAAATAAATCACATATGATTGCTTAAAAAAATCATCATTCATATCATTCTAGGACAAGAGGACAAGGCACAGAAGCACTGGGAAAAATAAAAAAGGATATCCCCGCCCCAGCCAGTTCCCCTCAATATCATCTTCCTCTCTCACTCTCATCCTCCATCCTCCCTTTCCTTCCTCTACTCATCCCTAACATATTATTTCTCCTCCCACTCTTTGTTCTTATCGTGGTTCCAGCGGTACACCTAGGCAGCTTCTATTTCTTCCCATAAACTCCCAGTGAGCTAGCAGGAGATACCTTCCCCCTTGTTTGGATAAAGTTCTCTCAAAGCCCACAAACTAGGTCTTTTCTGACTTTAGAAAGTCCTTCCTACAGACACAGAAGATGTCTTCACCTATACCCAATGTGTCTGCCTGGCACTGCAGAGGTAGTGAATGTAGCAAAGATGGACTTTGTTTCACGCAAATCTGGGTTAAATGCCAACTCTGCCATAAATTTCCTGTCCTTAGACAAAGTTCTTCGTTCTGAATCTCCGCCTACTCATCTACAAAACAAGGGTAATAACACCTATCTTTCAACTGAACAGCACATTACAGATCTACATGTTATAGAATATGATACATAGGAATTGTCTAATTACAGATTGTGGCATACTGTAGGCACCCAGTAAATATTAGCATCTTAGCAGCCAAAACTTTCTTCTCAACCTTGCTATTAAGAGCCATCATACAGGTTTTTAAATTATTTCTCCCCATAACTTCTTAGTTCATCAGCTGGGGACTCTCCTCTCTGTGTTGCCTTAGATTTAGGTATAAGCTCTTGCATGCCCAGGATAGTGGGTAAAAACAACTTCCTTCTGTTTGCCTGGCTAACAAGGATAAATGACTCTATCTCTGTGGTTTACGTTGAATGCTTGACAATGCATCACCAAGAGAAGCACTTAGCAAGGACACTCATAAATAAGGCTGTAATGTTTATTCAAACTACTCTATTTGCAAAGCCAAGTATACAAATGAAAGATGAAAACAGAAAAAATGGGTCACTAAAATTAGCCTGCACTGTTTGTGAGGCAGATAATAATAACCCAGTGTGTTGTCTTTTAGAGCCTGTGCTCCAAGGAGCTTTAGTTACAGAAGAAAGATTTACTGAAAGAATTAGAAATGTATTCCATCTTAATGTGATACCTGCTGGTCTGGGAATACAAGTCACAGAGCTGTATTGCTAAAAGTGTACTCTTTGGAAGGTCCTTTGCCTCCCAAACCTTGATAGTTGAATATTATATAAAGTAAGGCTATATTCCCTAATCACACACAAACACTGCATCTCTTTCCCTTAGCACTTTCACAATCATGTCCTACATGAATGGAATAGAACTCAAGAGCTATTAACCATTAATAAGAGAGAAATAAAAGAGAATGACTGTCTGATCATGAAAGAGGAACCCAACTTAATCCATATGGATCCAGAGCTGGATGGAGGACAAATGATTGAGGTACAAGAAGGCAGTTTTTGCCTCAACAGAAGAAAGGGAAGAAAAACAACCCATAATATTAAGTACCCATTATGTGTGAACAGCTGTACTTAAAATTTTGAAATTTTACCTCATTCACGTGCCCTTAGAAGTTGCCATTTTACACTTGGGGAAAAAATAAAAGTATTTATGGGGTTTGCTGTGGCCACTCAGCTAGTGAACGGTGTAACTGACATTCATGTCAGTCTGTGATTGACTCTAAAACTTACACTCTTCTCTTCCTACCATTCTACCTCTGTAAGCTCCAAGAACAATTTCACACCGAGAGCTGCTGAAAAATTCAATCAGTGAGTGAATGGGTGAAAAGCTCTTGATCACCAGAAATAGGTGCCCAGAGCCTGCAGGAGCAGTGCTTGAAGAGAAGTCCCCAGTGGGAGGAGGTTGAACTTCTCTGGAAGCTTTCATATCTGTGTCCCATGTTCGTCTCCTTTCTTGCTACTGTTGTTGTGGGTTAGGTCACGTGCACCTGTTTCAAACAGCAACACCAGCAGTTGCCTCTATTCTTCCTCATCGGTGGCTTGCTCAGTATTTTATAAACCTGACCACACTTAGTCCTTAACATTTTCCTGAAAGGTTGTTTTATTGTCCCATTTTTCAGGTGAGGAAAATTAATTAAGAGAGGAAATGAAACACACAGGGAGGACACACAGGAAGGACATTTTAAAGCTGGGATTCTAATCTGGATGTATTTTATTCAGATGCAGGTCCAACACTTGGATCAAGATGTCAAAGATCTTAAAACACTTGGGAAAAAGATTTTACAGGAGAAAAAAAATAATCCCTTCCATGTGAGGAATCTGCCTGACTCAAAATAATATCTTCTATGAGTTAGCTTAGAGGATGACGGGGCTGCTGAACCTGGCCTTGCTGGTTTTCCTGCCTGCCATTAGTTTTACACATTTTCCTATTGCTTAGCATCCCACAAGGGCTGTCCTTTTCCATTCGTCAGTTTGTCAAGGTTTCCCGGCTTCTATTGAGAAATATGACAGGGAGTTATCACCCTGCTTCTGTCCATCAAGCTAAAGAATTGATTAGAACTGCTGGAGGAAAACAATGGACTTGTCTACTCTACACACATCCTTATCACCCTCCTGACCTTTGAGGGAATAGGTATCATTGTCACATGCAACTTCATTTAGATTGGGTTCCTTGATATATAAATGAATGCATAAACACAGGAATAAATAAACAAATAAGTAAATAAATCATCGGAACCTCAGAATATTTCCTTTGCTTTCATCCCCAAATGGGCATCGCTGAAAGGAAAGCCATGGAATGACTTTCATCTATGGAAACTTCTGCTTGATTCTCATATCCTCTAGGGTTGCAGGGAGAGGTGGTCTGATATCCTACACCTCAGGCTCAAGTGGGACTGTTTATAGGTGAACAGAAATTTTTCACATACATGGCTCTTTTGGGGGGAGGTCTCATGGTCTCTCCTAACCCTCTTGCTGCCTTCATCTGTTTACAAGCCAAAAGCTCTGGGTATGGATATCTCATCTCTGATCTTCTTGTTTTGAAAAGAAAGAGTGGACATAGGTTCAAATCTAGCAAAATTGTGCACCTGTAACATCTTTGTGACCACATATTAGGTGATCTTTACATCTTATTTGCCTTCAAGTTAGCTACTGACTTTCTGCATAGGAATGAGCTAGACCCTCTACTAGGTAAACTGGCTGTAATTAAAAGTGTCTTCACAGTTATTCCTACTGCCTGATATGTCCACCTCCCCATCTCTCAGTCTGTGTGTCTTAGCTAGTAACTCAGAAGGAAAGAGATGACACTCTCACAATGGAATAATTCAGGGAGAATTGACTAAAGAGACTATTTACAAATATGTGGGCAACGTTTAGGGAAATCACAGGAGGCAGTAATAATCTGCCCCACCTCTGTCAACATTTCTAGGTGAAAAGGGAGAAGGGAGGAAGTGGTCCTGAAAGCCAACAGGAGAGAGACTTCCTGTCTGTAAAAGGAAGGAGGAAGTCTGTAAAAGGAAGAGGAAGTCTGTAAAAGAAGCTAGGATCTCTGGGAAGAAAGCTACCAAGTGCGATTTTAAAAGGAGAGGGAACACAAGTACCCAAATTCACACTCCTTCCCTCTGATCTCCTTGTGGAGCTCCTCATTGGACAAAGGCCATAGAAGGCTGGAAGGTAAAGGAGCTCATTAATGTGATCTAAACAGATCAGCCCCTTGCAGTAGAGAAGCAGAGGAAGAAGAGTGAATCTGGAGGGGCAAATACAATATTCACCCACACCTGGCCTTCAAATTATATCCAGCAGGCCCACATACACCATGGAACATTTCTAGCCCCTCTTTCCTTGGACTACTGCAACATGAAAGAAATTTCTCCCCACTCTATTGCAGACCGATCATACGTATTCTTACCCATTGCGTTTGTTTCATATATGGCTGATTTTCCCACTAGATTAGACACTCCTGCAAGGGCTGGGGCTACACCTAATCTCTTGGTCGGTCTAATGGAACGTGAAATAACCAAACTCCGCATATTTCTTTACCTCAAGTGTATAAATGAAATGTCAATGGACTTTAGCAAATTGCCTAAAGTTTCACAGTGAATGAAGCTGAGAAAACACTTAGATTTATTCCAGATTTTATGCATTTAGATTTTGTTGCTTCAGTTTGCAATTAGAACACCTTCCTTCCTCCCTCCCTCTCCTTCTCCCTCTCTCTTTTCTCTCTCTCTCTTACACACACACACACACACACACACACATACACACAGGCTTAAATTTGGGCATCATGTCTCTGGGTTAAGATCATTTTTGGAAAGGCAGTGTTCATCTTCTATAAGGATTCACGTGGGAGAGGCGATATCCTGCATAAATGCAGCAGGAAATAATAATAACCTTAACCTGCCTTTTATTTTGAGTCTTCCTACCTTCTTGCTCCCTCTAAATCACCAAGTAATCAATCTGAAGCAGCAACAGGCAACACCATTAAAATTACAGATGTTTGGAGATGGAATTAGTCTACTCACGCGTTATTCTTGATTAACAGAAAATTATCCTGCTAACATTTACTGTGCTGTTCATTTGTTATTCGGAAGTGATTAGCCACAAATAACAGTTAAGAACCAGCCAGTTTTGTAGTTTCAGCCACAGCTGTAATTACCTCCCCAGTGCCTCTGCCTTCAGACACGCCTTCCTCACTTGAAAATATTGGGCTGCCAAATAGTGCGTTCAGGTTTGTCCATACGATGTTACGAAAAACCCGAATGAACTTTTTGGCCAACCCAATAGCTCATGCCCTTCCTTCAACACTACCTCCCTCTCAGATATCAGCTGTTTTTTTTTTTTCCTCTCTCAACCATAGTGAAATTAGTGGCCCCACTCACATTCACCCCATTCGTGAAGACCTGAAAACCATCAGGGAAGAACTTTAACTTTTTGCCCAAAGCTGGGAAATCTCGGGGCCCAGATGATTCTGTTTCCCAAATTCCCCCATTAGCTGCATCAGCCTCCAATGCATTTCTCATTCATATTACTTTCCTCCAAGAAGGAACCTGAGGGTCTCAGGTCAGACAGTGACCTAGCCCCACTGTTAACCTCTGATATCTTCACTCTTTTTCCTTACTTCCTCTTTCTCTCATTTAAACACCTCCTTACCTGGACTTTCCTTTCTGTAGAAATCTACATTTTAACAAATTCTTACGCCTCTGCCGATGACCAGTGTACCCTAGGCATTACCAGATTGTCCACCTTAAGTTCTCCCATTAAAATTTCCTTTTTTCTGTTTTTCATTCCCATAGGAAACCAGCTTCACCAGGCTGTTAATTAACGAATGAATTTGCCCTCAGGTGTTAACAACGACTTAAAATTGAACATTGGTGTTCATCACCGAGGATGTCTACATTTTGTAATTCTCAGCAAAAACTGCCCATTATCAGCATTTCAGAAGCCTTTCCAAAATGCCTGGAGCCCATGTCAGATTTTCTCATATAACATATAGGGCGGAGTCTGAACCTAAGAATTGGCTCTTCTTGGAATTTTAGGAATCTGTAACAAGATAATGAGGGATTGGTTGATTGATTGAGGTTCAGCTGGCCAACATAGTGCCCTTAAATTCATGGTTCTTTCTCTAAGTCTAAATCTTTTGCCTACTTCTACAACTCAACCAATTTTTTAAAACTTGTTCCAAAAAAATCATCCAGTATGAGGGTGCTTATTCCTGTACCCTATTCCAAAGTTCTGCATTAGAACCTGTAGAAATCTACATTTTAACAAATTCTTAAGAAAAACAAAAAACAAATTCTTATGACACACTAACACACACTCAAGTTTGAGAACTACTCATTGCATTGGGCAAAGCCAAGATCCAGACCTACCAGGATTAGAAGCTGATTTGATTTAGGCTTTACTTATTCTTTCTTTTAGTTACCTTGCAGTGGATCATTGGCCCCAGACATCAAACTATATACTCCAATGAATCTTCGACTTAACCTAAAGAATATCTTTCTTTTTTCTTTTAAATAGGATACATTCAATGAATCGTTTGACATGACATTTACATTATGTCCAGACATGTTTTATTCATCTCACCATCTCATTTGTTGTGCATAAAGCACCATCTAGCATACATGACTACACAGCAAAGAATAAAAACAGATTCATTTCCCTCAGGGAGCTTGGAGTCAGGGAGAATGATATGAGTTCAGTTAACACGAGACAGAAGGTTATAAATGAAAATCAGAAGCTAGAACAGGAATAAGCATAAGTGTATTCTAAAAGACCTCATAGGAAGGAGATAGCAGATGAGTTGAACTTTGAAGAATGGGCTAGTTTACAACAGGCACTTAGGGCTCAAAAGCAGACAGACTGATGATAACCACTCATGCTGTTTCCCTCTTCCCAAGGGGCTTTCACACATCAGGTCCTTTGGGTGAATTCTCATTTATCCTCTAAAGCCTTGCTCTGGCTCCACTGACCCTATGAAGTCTCCTTGCTCCCCTCAGGGCTAAGCTCATCATCCCTCCTTTGTTCCTCTGCTTAGTTTGCCACTGCTGCTATGCTAAAAGCATCATGCTAATCTTTGTTGTAGGGAATGATTTATTTATATAACTGAATCCACACTAGATTGTGATCGACTTGGTAGCAGAAAACATGACATTCATCTTTGATTCATCTTTGAACACTTAGCAGACCACCTGGCATGTAGAAAGTGTACAATGCATGTTTGCTCATTTAACATTTACACTGTAGTAGTTAACAGCCAAAGTGACCAGTTTGTGTCCTGACTACAACTTGATATCAGTGTGACATTACTAAAGTTATTTAATCTTTCTGTGTCTGTTTCCTCATCAGTGAAATGGGAAAAAACAATTTTCTAATACATTTCAGATACTATTTTTAAATAATAAACGCTGCTAGTATTGATATTTGGATAAAATGAGTTAATACAAGTGAAGTGTACAGGAGAGTCTGGTGCATTATAAGTGTTCAATAATTATTTACTGATAGTTTTATTAGTAGTAAAGTTGAATAGATTCTTCTTCCCTACGTCACTATCCTTGGAATTCTGCTGACAAGTTGAGGTGTTTGGGCAGGTGGCTATAGCCGTGAATACATCTGTGACACCTTACTGTGATATAAGACTCCCATTCCCAGCACTTACCCTTTTATGGATGTTGTCTTGCATCATTACATGGCATTAGGCATCTTACAGACACTGACACAGACAACTCTGAGACACTGTTGCAAGTCACCCAATGAATCAGAGGAACAGACAAACCAGACTGGAGACTTTTAGGTCAAGGCCCCCCAACTCCATACTAAGGATTGAGAGTCTGGCACATCAGGTCTTAACTTCTAAACCACATGCTTCCCAAGCAGATATACCCATCATGTCAATTTCAACTTTCTACACTAACTGAGTTTCTCTCAGCCTGGGATATTGGGCAAGTTATTTTATGTTTCCTCTTCTGTTGCTGAAGAAAAGCTCTGAAGCAGTGGCTAGCTTGAGCTGTCTTGCAGAGGGCACTGTTGATTCCACCAGTTTCAACCTCCAAAATTCTTTACCCTGGGTGGTTTTCCCCTACCTGGAGACATTTAGCAATATCTGGAGAGATGTTTGGTTATCACAGCTCAGGGATGCTCCCGGTATCTACTGCGTAGAGCTCAGGGTTGCTATTAACCACCCTACATGTGCAGAGCAGCCCTGACAGCAAATAATGATGCTGCCCAAAATATCAATTGTGCCATGGTTGAGAAACTATGCTCTAGAGCCAGGTCACTACCTGAGCATGGCTTTAAAGAAATGGTATAAATTTTAAACATCCCATATGCTGGCTCAGTTTGGGGTAGTAAAACTCATGGGAAGAAAAGATTAAACAAAGTAGAAGGTGAAGATGATAAAAAGGGCAAAGAGACCTGCTTCTGACAATAGCACTGTCTCTATTTGGATGCTTTAAGCTTTCTACATCCCAGCAAACCAATTTACTACCTTCTTCTGGCAACAGATATGCTGCACAGTTATTTGGGTTCAATGGTAATGATACCCAGCAAGAACACTGAGCCTTACGAGCAGCTTTGTGGATTCTGTGGTCTGACCCACTGCCCTTTAATAAGACTAAGTTCCCTTTGTGACTTCTCAGTTGGAGGAGATCGGGGTACTGGGAGCAAAAGCCTCGTTTGATTCATTTTACCCTTCAGTTTTCTTTAAAATTGCACACATCACAAAGGAGGGTCCCAGGTGAGAAGAAAAGAAGCAGGCATCAAATTGGATAAAATAATAAAGCAACTAGAGTCACAGCCTCTCTTCTCCCCAGCTACCTTCCTGCAATATTCCCTTGGTTTTCTGTCTGTAAAGCAAAATCATCTGATGCTCCCTAAACCACTTCCAATTTAACATGCATGTCACACTTTACTAATTATTCATAATTTCAAAAAAGCTATCATATCTTTTTATAGGGAGGTTATTTCAGCCTTCTAATCCCAAAGTCAATGAGTTAGAGTTGTATGGATAAGTTATTTGTGTTCATGCATTGGTGCTTCAAAGGAATTTGTTAAGAAAAGACAGAATATTTTGTTCTCGCAGTTAATCCCTTCGCAATATTCCAAATTTATGATATTAAAGATTTACCCAGTTTAAAATCTTATCCAACCTAAAATGAGTTATTACTCCGCAGAGATATTTAAATTTGACTCTGGAATTTGTTTTTAATAGATAATTGAAGGTATGAGTTTCCATAAGTAAACTGTGATCTTTCCCTAGCAAGATATACAGTTGACCCTTGAACAACATGGGTTTGAACTGCACAGGTCCATTTATCCGTGGATTTTTTTCAAAAAATGTGTGTCACAGAACTACACAGTCGGCAACTGGCTGAATCCAGGGATGCAGAACTGAGGTTATGGAGGAACCTCGGATACCAAAGACCAACTGTGAAGTTACACCTAGATTTTTGACTGGGCAGAGGGTAGACACCCCTAACCCCCATGTTGTTCAAGGTCAACTGTATGTTTTTCTTGTGACCTTACCTGGTGCTCTATAATGCAATTTTATGGCTACATGTTGGAGTTTTGTTCTGCCAAAAGGTTTGCAGATCTTTAAATGTATTTCCTTCCTACATAATCTTTTCCTATGAGCCCAGTGGACTTTGAGGGTGACTACAGATAAGGTATTTCCCATTTGCTCCTCAATCTCTTTCAAATCCCAGGACCGAAAGTCTGTGCTGCTGAGTACAGTCAGGGGCACAAGACAAACCACCCTGCAACACACCAATTAAAAAAAGAAAAAGTTTGTCAAAGATACGGAGGCAAGCTCTCTTTACCAGTGATTTGCTTTTGGTTCAAAACCATATAAAGGGTGTCTCAGTTAGGAATTTTTGATGTACTCTAAGTAGAAAGCACAAGCTCATGTTAACCTAATCAAAGAAATGGAAAATACTGGCTTCTTTAGAACAAGCAACGCTGTTAAAACTTAAACAGTTCATGTCATTCCTTTGCTCAAAATGATCCAATCCCTTTCTAATACTTTCAGATTAAAATAGGAGAGTTTATTATGATTATAAAATTGTACATCATCTAGCATACCATCCATTTGTCTGATCTCATCACCTATTCACCCTACTTCCTCCTTTACTCCATCCCATCCTTGAAGGTGGGCTCCTGAACTTGTCCTAGCTTGAAGCTCATGCCCTTCACGTCACTCAAATATCACCTTCTCACTGAGGCCTTAACTAGCCACCTAACCAAAATTGAACCTCCACCCATGACACTTCCTACCACACTTAATTTTCTCTTAGGATTTATCATGATCTACCATCCTGTAGATTTTAACCTTTTACCTTGTTTATTTTGTATTTCCCACATTTTCAATATAAGCTTCAGAAGGGCAGGGATTTTCATTAATTTGTTTCACAGCTGCATCCACAGTGTCTAGAATAGTACCTAGGACACAGCAGATGCTCAGTAAGTAATTATTGAAATAAAGAATCAAGTTAAAATCAAGTTCCATGGAACTTAAAAGCAAGACGTTAATCTGTGAGTCACAAAGGACTAGGAAGCTCTCAGGAACTTTGAAAGCTTCCCTTTATGGATTCATAGGTTCCCTTACATGATCTTCTTTTCCTCTTTCTGGGTCAGGTATCTCACCATCTCTGCAGCCTCATTTGCACTGATCCAGTGTGTGATCATTGAGCTGTCATTACCTCAGTTCCAGCAAAGAGCTCTACTAGATTCTCTGGACCTCCAAATTTCTGGAGGAGAGAATTTGATTGGCCAACATTGGCATAAGGTGCTCCCAGCCTCTCATGGGCAATTAATCACAGCCAAAGGAAAGAGGTCACATAAGACAAAACAGGGCCACCAGGGGTTCACTGTTAAGGATGCGGGGGAGGGTTTATTTCTTAAATTTCAAGGTATTTTCAAAGCTCACATTTATACCCTTTTGTTACAATATAAAGATAAGCAGCAAATAAGGACAAGTTTAACAGAAAAGTAAGATGGTTCTCATTGCTCTGGCCTTGTTTAAATGAGTAGAACACTGTTCTGTGTTATGAGAAAAAAACAAATTCTGTGTAGACACACCCTGTGTGCTTACAGTCTGAAGGAACAATATTTATTACTGGCAACCAACTGTCAATGTCTTGAGAGAATGTTTTCCAACATTTTATGTGTGTGTCCTTTCTCCTTTAATTTTCAAAACTTCATGGATACCACCCCCATGGTATAGTCATAATTGTATTAGCCATTGAATGGAAAAATAAGTAATATGGAGGAAAAGTAATATCCTCCATTAGGCACTGTATCCTCAAACCCAGCAAGTGACAGGGACATTGAGCTCAGATGTCAAGACATGGGGTGACAAGGGGAAGAAAGAGTCTTCGTGAAGCACAGTCCTGGAGGAAAGTAAGGATGATTCAGCTTGTCAGTGAATGAGGACAGGGATTCTACTTTCCAAGCTAAGCCAAAGGGCACAATTAGATAACCACAGCTGGATTGGAAAGCTCTTGTTATGAAATAGTAGACAATGAGATGAAAACATGGTTATTAGTCACCTTGGGGATGATTTTCACCATCAGATTAAGAGAAATTCAACTCAAAGTCAATGAGAGTTACTTATGGTTGTGGCTAAGGTGGGATTAGCCCTGAGTGGGAAGCAACCAACGACGTGGCCTTCAGCACCAACTCTCCCCAACCCACCCTCCTCATTGCTCTCCACTTCCACCTAGAGGAGACTGATAAACATGGTCAGAGGCTGCCTTTAGGACAATGTGAAGGTGGGTCACTTACTGCTGGCCCTTCTACCAAGTCCACCAGGTTTGTAGTGGCCTTATACTGCCCAGGGGCCCCTCTGGGCACTGCCCACACCCCTGTGCTTTCTCACCAGTTGAACTCCAACCAAACTCATCTGTCCTGAAGCTTCCACTTGGCCTCAAACTTGCCTCCCTAAGACTCTAGTTAGTTAGATTGATAAAATGATTCAGTTAACGGCTAGTAATGAATTCAAAGGTGAAATCAAGGAAACAGTCCCATTCACCATCTCATCAAAAAGAATAAAATACCTAGGAATAAACCTACCTATGGAAGCAAAAGACCTATACTCAGAAAACTATAATATACTGATGAAAGAAATCAAAGATGACATAAACAGATGGAGAGATATACCATGTTCTTGGATTAGAAGAATCAATACTGTGAAAATGACTATACTACCCAAAGCAATCTACAGATTCAGTGAAATCCCTATCAAATTACCAATGGCCTTTTTCACAGAATTAGAACAAAAAATTTTACAATTTGTATGGAAAGACAAAAGACCACAAATAGCCAAAGCAATCTTGAGAAAGAAGAATGGAGCTGGAGGAATCAGGCTTCCTGACTTCAGATGATACTGTGAAGCTACAGTCATCAAGCAGTATGGTACTGGCACAAAAACAGAAATATAGATTAATGGATCAGGATAGAAAGCCCAGAGATAAACCCACGCACCTATGGTCACCTAATCTATGACAAAGGAGGCAAGGATATACAATGGAGAGAAGAGAGTCTCTTCAGTAAGTGGTGCTGGGAAAACTGAACAACTACATGTAAAAAAAATGAAATTAGAACACTCCCTAACACCATACACAAAAATAAACTGAAAATGGACTAAAGACCTAAATGTAAGGCTGGATACTATAAAACTCTCAGAGGAAAACATAGACAGAACACTCTTTGACATAAATCACAGCAAGATCTTTTCTGACCCACCTCCTAGAGTAATGACAGCAAAACCAAAAATAAACAAATGGGACCTAATGAAACTTAAAAGCTTTTGTACAGCAAGGGAAACCATAAACAAAATGAAAAGATAACCCTCAGAATGGGAGAAAATATTTGCAAACAAAGCAACCGACAAGGGATTAATCTCCAAAACAT
Organism: Orcinus orca; assembly: GCF_937001465.1. Classification (NCBI taxonomy): domain Eukaryota; kingdom Metazoa; phylum Chordata; class Mammalia; order Artiodactyla; family Delphinidae; genus Orcinus; species Orcinus orca. The sequence goes on along the minus strand of NC_064572.1, from coordinate 67,286,881 downwards.
ACAAAGACCTCATGCAACTCAATATCAAAAAAATAAACCCAATCAAAAAATGGGTGGAAGATCAAATAGACATTTCTCCAAAGAAGACATACAGATGGCTAAAAAGCACAAGAAAAGATGCTCACATCACTAATTATTAGAGAAATGCAAATCCAAACTACAATGAGGTATCACCTCACACCAGTCAGAAAATCTACAAACAATAAATGCTGGAGAGGGTATGGAGAAAATGGAGAACAGTATGGAGGTTCCTTATAAAACTAAAAGAAGAGCTACCATATGATCCAGCAATCCCACTCCTGTGCATATATCCAGAGAAAACAATAATTCAAAAAGATACATGCACCCCAGTGTTCATTGCAGCACTATTTACTATAGCCAAGACATGGAAGCAACCTAAATGTCCATTAACAGAGGAATGGATAAAGAAGATGTGGTACATATATACAATGGAATATTACTCAGCCATAAAAAAGAACAAAATAATGCCATTTGCAGCAACATGGATGAACCTAGAGATTGTCATACTGAGTGAAGTAAGTCAGACAGGAAATACAAATATCATATGATATTGCTTACATGTGGAATCTAAAAAAATAGGTACAAATGAACTTATCTACACAACAGAAATAGAGTTACAAATGTAGAAAACAAACTTATGGCTACCAGGGGGTAAGGGAGGGGAGGGAAAAATTGGGAGATTGGGATTGACATATACACACTACTATATATAGAATAGATAACTAATAAGGACCTACTGTATAGCACAGGGAACTCTACTCAATACTCTGTAATAGCCTATATGGGAAAAGAATCTAAAAAACAGTGGGTATATGTATAACTGATTCACTTTGCTGTACACCTGAAACTAACACAAAGTTATATATCAACTATACTCCAGGGTGGGGGTCCCCAAGACATGGGCCGTGGACCACTACCAGTCTGCAGCCTGTTGGGAACCGGGCCTCACAACAGGAGGTGAGGGGCAGGCCAGCGAGCAAAGCTTCATCTGCTGCTCTCCATTGCTCGCATTACCGCCTGAAGCATCCCCCTCCCCTCCCCTGCTGTCCATGGAATAACTGTCTTCCATGAAACCGGTCCCTGGTGCCAAAAATGTTGGGGACTGCTGCTCCAGGGGACTTCCCTTGTGGTCCAGTAAATAAGACTCCACGCTTCCACTGCAGGGGGCCTGGGTTCTATCCCTGGTCGGGGAACTAAGATCCTCGCGGCTCTACCAAAAACAAAACAATGCAAAACAACAACAGAAAAACCTTATACTCCAATAAAAATTAGAAAAAAATAAAATAAAGTTTAAAGAAACAACAATAAGAAAAAAAAGTGAGTGTTAGACCTCCCACACATTTAGATATTAGATGTCAGTTTTGATTCTGGTCATTGGAAGTAGTTCCTTTGCACAAATCCAAAGGGGTGATTCTAATAGTGAGAAATGCCAGACAGGGCAGGGAAAATAAGAGACGGTACCGACTTTGAGTTCACCTGCAGCTGATCACAACTGGCATTCTCCTCATGCTGTACCCTCAGCTGGGAAATCTTTCCCACACCTGCCTCCCTATTAAAAACACTACCCTTTTTCAAAGGTCAACTAAAATGTCACCACCCTGAAATACCTTCCCCAGCCCCACTTCATAAGCGAACACCTAATATTAACTGAGTGCTTGTTCCTCAGATCATCTTCCAGAAAACCATTCTCTTATCTCCAATTTACAAGGAAATCAAGGTTTAGAGTAGTCAAAGACTTATTCGAAGTTACACAACTAATAAGTGGTTAGAAACGTCGGGTCAAAATGCTTAATGCAACCAGCTAATCCATTCAAATTATATTTATTCCTCCTCTGTGCCCCCGTAAGCATGTTGTTTGTATTTTTATTAAAATAAAAACTAGCACAGTCTACTCTGTACTATGGTAAAGTGTATACTCCACAGTCAGCCTCAATAAATTATGAACTCCTTGAGTTTAAGTGCCATTACTTATTCATCATTTTATCACCTGTAGCACCTGGTGAGTGCCTGATGAAAAGAATATGCTTAATAAATTTTATTCAAATTATAGAAAATAAGTGAAGAGAAAGTGTGACAAAAATGTCCTTAAAGTTATTTTTGCTTATATTTTTCCACTTTTACCTGGTGGGTGGGTGGGTGGGTGGGTGGGTGTGGGTGTGTGTGTGGGTGTGTGTGTGGGTGGGTGTGTGTGTGTGTGTGTGTGTGTGTGTGTGTGTGTGTGTGTGTGTGTGTGTGTGTGAAGTTCAAGGAAAATGTCAGCCTAAATTCACGTTGAATGCCTATGTTTTTGCCTCCTGTGAATGGTGTGGAGGTGGCAGATATAGCAGAAGTGGGTACAGGAAGCCACTGCTATCATTTTATGGAGGAAAAAACCCACCAAATATCTATCGGCTATATCCATAGAACTCCCAGATAAAAAGGCAATGAAATTTCTAACGTGCATCCCTAACAGAATCCCCTGCACATTTATTATTTGGTATAAATTGTAAGGTGATTTTTTTTTTTTTTTAGCTTTCTCTCCCCTGGCTTCAGCTTTGAGATAAAAAGCATTTCATCCCTGGCTCTAGTAGCTCTCAGCAAGCTGTAGGGATTTTAGAGGAATTTTAGCTTCCCTTTCTTCTTCTTTAGTGGTAAGGACTAGACAGATACGTTTTTCATGATGGAAACACATCCTGATCCAGGATCAAAAGAGTGGTGCCCTTCTTCAAAACTCAGTGAAGGAAAATAATCTTGAAAGGATGTCTCAAGCCTTTCCTTGGTCCCAACTGCCAATCCAGACAGACATTCACTTTCTAAGATCAAACCCTGAGCCAGACACCATTTGGCAGCCTCTTGGCTGGATGCTAAGTTTATTCCGCAACATCCTCAGCTGGAAAATTGTTCTGAATCATTTTCTAAAAGTATAATGGCCCCACTTCCACCAGGAGTTCTCTGACTCGTATAGCAATATGCTTAGCACACTGTACGTTTTCAGATGAGTCGTGGCCACACTTTCTTTTAAGCAGGTAAACAATGCACCAAATGTGTGTCACCTTCCAGAGAAGAAAATGGAGGCAAAATCCACTTTTTATTACTACTCACTCTGCCTCTGTCCAGTTCAGGACCCACGCATCCTTGACTCCTATGTATGCCAGGGTACTAAGCAACAGGGAGATCTTTCAGTGCACAGGATCAAAGGTCAAACAACTTGGATAAAGTCCTAGCTCTGCAATGCAGTAACTTGATAACATTAGACAGTTTCTTGACCTGAGTCTAGTTTTATAAAAGGCACACAATAGTGTCTGCCTCATGCAGTGGTTGTGGGGATTAAAAGCCATGATGCCAAAGAAGATATACAGACTGCCAACAAACACATGAAAGAATGCTCAACGTCATTAATCATTAGAGAAATGCAAATCAAAACTACAATGAGATATCATCTCACACCAGTCAGAATGGCCATCATAAAAAAAACTACAAACAATAAATGCTGGAGAGGGTGTGGAGAAAAGGGAACCCGCTTGCACTGTTGGTGGGAATGTAAATTGATACAGCCACTATGGAGAACAGTATGGAGGTTCCTTAAAATACTAAAAAGAGAACTACCATACGACCCAGCAATCCCACTACTGGGCATATACCCTGAGAAAACCATAATTCAAAAAGAGTTATATACCAAAATGTTCATCGCAACTCTATTTACAATAGCCAGGACATGGAAGCAACCTAAGTGTCCATCAACAGATGAATGGATAAAGAAGATGTGGCACATATATACAATGGAATATTACTCAGCCATAAAAAGGAATGAAACGGAGTTATTTGTAGTGAGGTGGCTGGACCTCGAGACTGTCATACAGAGTGAAGTAAGTCAGAAAGAGAAAAACAAATACCGTATGCTAATACATATATGTGGAATCTAAAAAAAAAAAAAGAAAATGGTCAGAAGAACCTAGGGGCAAGACGGGAATAAAGATGCAGACCTACTAGAGAATGCACTTGAGGATATGGGGAGGGGTAAGGGTAAGCTGGGACAAAGTGAGAGAGTGGCATGGACGTATATACACTACCAAACGTAAAATAGATAGCTAGTGGGAAGCAGCCGCATAGCACAGGGAGATCAGCTGGGTGCTTTGTGACCACCTAAGGGGTGGGATAGGGAGGGTGGGAGGGAGGGAGATGCAAGAGGGAAGAGATATGGGGACATATGTATATGTATAACTGATTCACTTTGTTATACAGCAGAAACTGACACCATTGTAAAGCAATTATACTCTAATAAAAATGTTAAAAAAAAAAGAAAGATGGCCCTCACCAAGACAAAAAAAATAAAAAAATAATAAATAAATAAAAGCAATGATGACAATAAAGCATTTAGCATAATACTTGTTATATAAGTTTGAGTTGTCTCATAGTGCTCTTTTTTTATTATTGGAGTATAATTGCTTTACAATGTTGTCTTAGCTTCTGCTGTACAATGAAGTGCATCAACTATATGTATAAATATATCCCCTCCCTCCTGGACCTCCCTCCCACCACCACCCCCATCCCACCCATCCAGGTCATCACAGAGCACTGAGTTGAGCTTCCTATGCTTTATAGAAGGTTCGCTAGCTAGCTATTTCACACATGGTAGTCCACACATATATGTCCGTCCTAATCTCCCATTTTGCCCCACCCTCCTCTTCCCCCCTCCCATTATAATAATCAAGTTTCTCCCACCAGTATGTCAAAGTGAAAAGGCAGAATGGACTGGATTCAAGTCCTCATTTTACTGCATAACAGGCGTGTGGGCTCAGGCAAGTTCGCTAATATCTCAGTTTCTCATCCTCTCATCTCTAAAACTAGGCTAATAATAATAACTACTTCGTTGCGCAGCTGTAAGCATTAAGTACTAATGCAAGTAAAACCCTTAGCACAGGGTCTGACTACAGTAATGCCCTTAATAAATATTATCATTAAAATTTATTAATAGGAATAGGAGTATTATTATTTCTATTGTTATTATTAGTCAATTGTATGCTTTTGGAACAAGAACAGACTTCTCTGGAGCATCTTTGTCTGGCTTTCCTTAACCGTCCAAGTGGTTTCAGCCAATCCTGATGCTGAGCTCCTAAAGCAACAGATCAGGTGACATTATTTTCCCACTGGGAAAAACATGCCACTGTGTCAGCAGAGCGGTCAGCCACGTGGCTGAGAAGAATATTTTCATGGAAATTCATAACTGTGCTTCTCAGTCTTGCCTTGTTCTCCCTCCTCCCTTCCTCTTTCTCTCTCTCTCACTCATTGGGTACATAGGTATTCGTTATTAATAACAGGAACTTTGATCCTAGGTTTGCACAATCCCCATTTACCTTTCCTTCCAAGAGTGTTTAGTTTCTCTCCCTAACTGAGTCGCGTTGGCAAGAACAGACCCCCGACTCTGACTACAGCCCTGCGGTAGGCGCCTCTTGTTTGTCACATACCACTTAGAGAGAAAAGGGACATCTGTACTCATTCACTCTGCTCGCTCATCTTCTGTTTGCTCCTCAACAAGCAAATGTCTTATAACCCTCACTCCCAATGTGCGCACCCACACAGAATCCTCTTTCCTCAAATACCCTCTTTCCTGGAAGCTGTGACAATATGTTCTTCTGCTTTAGCTCCTGCCTCTTTGGCGGTTCCTTCTCAGTCTCTTTTGTGACCTCCTCTATCTCATCCTTATGAGAGATCCTCAAAGTTCTACTTTTTTCTTCATGAATGTACGCCTCCTCCAGGGTTCCTGGTCTCCATGAATAGGTTCACCCGTTTCCTCAAGCCGGTAATCTGGACTGCATCCTTAAAGTCTTATTCTTCTTAATCAAAAATGACCCCTCCCCCCACCAAAAAAACACTTAAGTTCCATTGATTTTACAGTCTTATCATTTCTTGACTCCAGACACATTTCTTTTCCCTATTACTGTTGTCCTTGTTTGGGCCACCATATCACTTACTTGAATTACTACAAAAGTTTCTTTATTTCCTGCTATTGCTAAACTTGCTCCGCATCCTCCAAATTCATTTTCCATACTATAGCTAAGGTGATCTTCCTAGAATTTAAGTGTGATCGTGACAGCAACACTTAAGACCTATCAATGCTTGCCCTACCTCTCTAACCTTGATCTATCTCCAACCAACCTCCATGCTCTCGCCATAACGATGATGTCAAGACCCCAGCATACATCTAGGATCTCCTGTTTCCATACACACTATGTGCTCTTCTTTAAAAATCTCCTTTTCCTCACTTTCACACACAACATAACTAATTTCTCATTCTGTAAGTTTTGGCGCAGAAGTTGCTTCCTCCAGAAAACCTAACCCATACATCCAAGTTTGGATATGGTAACTCTCCTATGTGCTCACTGCCTTGTCCCATGAGAGGTTCATCGAAATTGTAATTGCCGACTTTGTGTTCTTCACTATATGATTATTCATGACGAACAGGCAAAGAGGACCTGTATCATTCATATTCATATATGTGTCCCCAGCACTGTCATTGGTTCCTGCTCAGTGATGGAGGGAAAGAGGGAAGGAAGAAAGGGAAATGGTAGAAGAAACCTAATTTGACCTCACGAATAGATGAAGGGAAGGATGCTGTTACAACTTCTCAGCACAGAATATCTCCAGAGAAATAACTTATTGGTATCTAGGTGAGTTTTATGCCTGGAAATTCATTGCTGTTTGGTCTCCTTTATCATGCCCATGTTTTACTTTTTGTTTCCTTCCTGTGTTTAATTGCCTACCGACTTCTTTACTCCAAACAAGTAAGTACATTTGCAGTTGAATAAAGTTGAAATTTCAAGCATACCTGTAAACAATATTAAATGCCTTTCTGTTTACAGAAAATAACACAAACTTTTGCCCCTCACATTTTTTGTATTTTTTGTTGCTTTACTCAACACAACAGCACTGTCCAAACGCTGAACCACATGTTCCAATCATCCTGTCCTGGCATCTCAAAAAGCACTAACTCCTACCTGTTCAATTGCAATTACATCCTATCAGCATAAGTGTCTTAACTTTGAATCACTGTTTTTTCAGTCCCTAATTACAAAATCGAAGGAAAAAAAGCAACACATAACGCAAAGCCGACAACAAAATGAATTCAAATTCAGGCAACGTCCAGAGGTTAAAGATCATCATCAAAAAGATGATCATTGACCCAAGTTAGTTACGTCAGTGTGCTTAACTGAAAAAGAGGTTATGGCTAATAATGACAATTCTGATGATGACAATGATGGTGATGACAATGATGGCATGACGAGAATAATCCATATTTTGTAAACTCCTACAGTATACCAGGCGGGTTGATAAGTCTTTTCACATAGATCATTTTTATCTCATTATTATGATAAGCCCAAAGGAGAGATACTACTAGTATTATTATCATTTCTATCTTACAGGTGAGAAAACTGAGGTTTAAATTGTTAACTAATTTGCCAAAGATCTTGTAGCTAATCGATGGGCAGGCCAGATTTCAAAGTCAGGCTATTAAACACAAAAGACCTTATGTTTAACCTCAGGCCAAGGAAATTCTATCCGTGTGAGCTTAATACTGGTGACGCCTTAGCATTGTCTCTTAGGTTTGCACGGTTTAGCAGGCAGAATTACTTATTTCCTATTTTGGTATTTTGCTCACTATTAGGATATTTTACGAGACTTCAGCACTAGGTTGGATCTGGGGAAGAAATGAGCAGTTTCCACTCATTGCCTTTCTTATTTCAAAAAATTAGAACTCCTCATTTAAAAACTCAAGCATAGTCTTTTTCAAAAGTATCTTTTCAGGTGCCCTGCATAACACATGATAAACATTAAATGAGATTTCTGAAATATAAATACTTAGGTATAATTTAGTTTTACTTATAAATTCTTAATTTTTACTAGCAAAGTCAGAATTTCTCATCAGTCTTCTGCAAATTATATAACCTCTTTATGCCTCCATATTCTGATTTGTATAATAACATTATCAAACTCACTGGGTTATTATAAATGTTTACAGATATGATTTAAGTAAAGCACAGTGCCTGGAATATAGTAGGTACTCAGTAAAAGCCAATCGTTATCATTAGAGTTTACAGACTAGAAACTCCTTTCACAATTGACTCTACATAGACTCACTCTATAAGTTGGTTTCAAAGCTAGAAAGCAGCTTATTGATAAAATTCCTTTTGACGGCTTATCGGGCATCTCAGTGAACCACAGCCAAATTGTCTCCCTAGAAGATTTGTAAGTTTAAGTAAAGGGTAAGTCTGGTTTTGCTTTCCTAGTTTCTAATTAACTATAAAGGTCTACTTTTCCTGTTGCCTGCCTTGTTCATTCACCCACGTGGCAGAGAACAGAAAGCTACAAGTAGATAAGTTTCTACAGCAGCAGCATGAATTCCATGACAATTTTTTAAACTGTGTTTCTCATTCTTTTCTTTTCCTTTTTTTCATGGCTTTTCTGCCATAGGGTACATGTCAATTTTCTATGCTTAGTGTGTATAGGACACAAATGCACACACACAAATACATAAGCATGGCTTTTGCCTATTTGGATGCTGTGTGAGAGCCAGAGTATGACCAGACTTCAACCTAGCTGGGTCCCAGCTTCAACTGTTTTCACCAGAAATTTTAATCTACAACTCTGGACTTCACTAGGTGATGCTTGGCTTCCTTGTCTCTCTGTCTCTACATAGATATGGGATGGTTACAAAAAGTCAGAAGCGCTGGCAGAGGTGGTAAGACTCACCGACATTCTTCTTCCAGCCAGGCAGGTTCTGTCACTATTTCTGGACGGTGTGCTGAAAGAGGAGGTGATATGTATCACTACCAGGCTGACCCAATGGAAGCTCATGTTCAAACCTTCCCAGCGTTGTTCTACCTGCAACATTGACAAAAGAGGCCATAAGTCCTGGATGGTGCTGCTCCTAGATGGAATGTTTAATCCAACTGGATACTTGAGTCAACACATGGAGAGCTGCTTGCAACTACAGTGGACTTGGTGTGCAAGATAAATACAGAAATAAATCTTTGATATGTTTATCCAGTGATTTGGGGGATTTTTGTTATCATGACATAAACCTATCCTCTCCTAACTAAAGTGAAGAATATCAGCCTTATAGTTTACAAATCCTGGAGCAAGAGAATGTTTCTCCCAATAGTTTTGGCAAAGTCTTGGATAGGTTTCTTTTTTTTTTTTTTTAGTAGAGAAAGAATACAGTTTTATTACTGAATGGGTATTAAACCAGAGTGATACACATCACAGGCAACCTACTAAGAGATCACAAAGACAGAAAGAAAGCTGCCCCTTTTATAAAGTCAAGCAGTAGATACAACCCATTACATACATGTTTTCAAGGTAAACAGTAACTAATCCTCAGGTCAGAGGACTTGATAGCACCATCTGTCACACAGTTCACCCTGAATTTTCCTGGTAATTGAGGTGACCATCTATGTTAGCTAATTAGCTTTATCCAGAGGAAAAACAAATTCTTATGCCTTTATAACAGAAAGTGGCTTTTACAGCTTGGAGTTCAGTGTTCACTGACGTTGGATAGGATTCTTATAGTCCCATTTGAGTCAAATGACCATTCCTGAACCATCACTGTGCCCACTGTGATTAACCTAACTGGCTAGTCCTATCCTATGTCATGACCTATAACCTAGACGGAGAAGAAAGGAGCAGAATATACCCAACATCATAATCTGGACTGAAAATGACCACTAGGGAATGATGGAGGAATGGCTCTCCAAAGTACACTGTATTTATACAGTGGGATGTTGATAGCTTCGGAGACTCATCTCTTGCTGACATGCAGTCATCTTGCTATAATAACTGTTGTCGACAGGAGTCACATTTGCTTCTCTCAAGTGCTTAAGGGGCAATTTGGCTTTTTACTTCTGTTGTCATCACTTTACGAAGAAAGTGAACCCACATGGTTGGGAGTAGAGAAAGCTGTGAAAACCTAAGAATTAGACCTAACCTTTTATTTCCTTCTATCAGCTCTATGCAGTGTCTCCCCTCCAATTCAATTCAACAAAGCCATATAGAAATGCTGAGGAGGCAGCCAGTGGGACACAGTACGGGAACAATCTGCTTAGTCTAAGTGGGAACCTGGAACAAGGAGTAGTTCTGATTTTCAAAAGCAGGAAAAAATTGCTGGGGAAGATGGTGGAAGAGTAAGACACGGAGATCACCTTCCTCCCCACAGATACACCAGAAATACATCTACACGGGGAACAACTCCTACAGAACACCTACTGAAGGCTGGCAGAAGACCTCAGACCTCCCAAAAGGCAAGAAAGTCCCCACGTACCTGGGTAGGGCAAAAGAAAAAAGAATAAACAGAGACAAAAGGATAGGGCCGGGACCTGCACCAGTGGGAGGGAGCTGTGAACGAGGAAAGGTTTGCACTCACTAGGAAGCCCCTTCGCGGGCGGAGACTGCGGGAGGCGGAGGGGGAAAGCTTCGGAGCCACGGAGGAGAGCACAGCAACAGGGGTGCGGAGGGCAAAGCGGGGAGATTCCCGCACAGAGGATCGGTGCCGACCGGCACTCACCAGGCCGAGAGGCTTGTCTGCTCACCTGACGGGGCGGGCGGGGGCTGGGACCTGAGGCTTGGGCTTCGGTTGGAGCACAGGGAGAGGACTGGGGTTGGCGGCGTGAACACAGCCTGCAGGGGTTAGTGCGCCACGGCTAGCCGGGAGGGAGTCCGGGGAAAAGTCTGGACCTGCCGAAGAGGCAAGAGACTTTTTCTTCCCTCTTTGTTTCCTGGTGCGCGAGGAGAGGGGATTAAGAGCGCTGCTTAAAGGAGCTCCAGAGATGGGCGCGAGCCGCGGCTAAAAGCGCAGACCCCAGAGACGGGCATGAGACGCTAAGGCTGCTGCTGCCGCCACCAAGAAGCCTGTGTGCGAGCACAGCTCACTATCCACACCCCTCTTCCGGGGAGCCTGTGCAGCCCGCCACTGCCAAGGTCCCAGGATCCAGTCCACCGGAAGAACGCACGGCGCGCCGGCCTCTGCCTCCACAGGCCCGCCCCGCACTCCGTGCCCCTCCCTCCCCCCAGACTGAGTGAGCCAGAGGCCCCGAATCAGCAGCTCCTTTAACCCTGTCCTGTCTGAGCGAAGAACAGACGCCCTCCAGTGACGTACACGCAGAGGCGGGGCCAAATCCAAAGCTGAGCCCCGGGAGCTGTGAGAACAAAGAAGAGAAAGGGAAACCTCTCCCAGCAGCCTCAGGAGCAGCGGATTAAGGCTCCACAATCAACTTGATGTACCTGCAACTGTGGAATACCTGAATAGACAACGAGTCGTCCCAAATTGAGGAAGTGGACCTTGAGAGCAAGATTTATGACTTTTTCCCCTTTTCCTCTTTTTGTGAGTGTGTATGTGTATGCTTCTGTGTGAGATTTTGTCTGTATAGCTTTGCTTCCACCATTTGTCCTAGGTTCTATCCGTCCGTTTTTTTTTTATTCTTGGCTTTTTTTTAATTTTTTTTCTTAATAATAATATTTTGGTTTGATAACTTTATTTTATTTTACCTTTTTTCTTTCTTTCTTTCTTTCCCTCTTTCCCTCCTTTAGACAACGAATCATCCCAAATTGAGGAGGTGGACTTTGAGAGCAAGATTTATGATTTTTTCCCCTTTCCCTCTTTTTATGCTTCTGTGTGAGATTTTCTCTGTATAGCTTTGCTTCCACCATTTGTCCTAGGGTTCTATCCATCCATTTTTGTTTTTTAATTTTTTTCTTTTTTTCTCTTAAAAATTACTTTTTTATTTTAATAACTTTATTATATTTTATCTTACATTATTTTATTTCAGTTTATCTTCTTTCTTTCTTTTTTTCCTTCCCTCCTTCCTTTCTTCCTTCCTTCCTTCCTCCCTCCCTCCCTCCTTTCTTTCTTTCTTTCTACTTCCACTAATTCTTTCTTTCTACTTTATCTCCCTTTTATTCTGAGCCAAGTGGATGAAAGGCTCTTGGTGCTGCAGCCAGGAGTCAGTGCTGTGCCTCTGAGGTGGGAGAGCCAACTTCAGGACACTGGTCCACAAGACACCTCCCAGCTCCACATAATATCAAACAGGGAAAATCTCCCAGAGATCTCCATCTCAACACCAGCACCCAGCTTCACTCAACGACCAGCAACCTACAGTGCTGGATATCCGATGCCAAACAACTAGCAAGACAGGAACACAACCCCACCCATTAGCAGAAAGGCTGCCTAAAATCATAAAAAGTCCACAGACACCCCAAAACACACCACCAGATGTGGACCTGCCCACCAGAAAGACAAGATCCAGCCTCATCCACCAGAACACAGGCACTAGTCCCCTCCACCAGGAAGCCTACATAACCCAGTGAACCAAACTTACTACTGGGGACAGACACCAAAAACAACGGGAACAACGAACCTGCAGCCTGCAAAAAGGAGACCCCAAACACAGTAAGATAAGCAAAATGAGAAGACAGAAAAACACACAGCAGATGAAGGAGCAAGATAAAAAACCCACCAGACCTAACATATGAAGAGCAAATAGGCAGTCTACCTGAAAAAGAATTCAGAATAATGATAGTAAAGATGATCCAGAATCTTGGAAATAGAATAGACAAAATGCAAGAAACATTTAACAAGGATCTAGAAGAACTAAAGATGAAACAAACAACGATGAACAACACAATAAATGACATTAAAAATACTCTAGATGGGATTAATAGCAGAATAACTGAGGCAGAAGAACGGATAAGTGACCTGGAAGATAAAATAGTGGAAATAACTCCTACAGAGCAGAATAAAGAAAAAAGAATGAAAAGAACTGAGGACAGTCTCAGAGACCTCTTGGACAACATTAAACGCACGAACATTCGAATTATAGGGGTTCCAGAAGAAGAAGAGAAAAAGAAAGGGACTGAGAAAATATTTGAAGAGATTATAGTTGAAAATTTCCCTAATATGGGAAAGGAAATAGTTAATCAAGTCCAGGAAGCACAGAGATTCCCACACAGGATAAATCCAAGGAGAAACGCTCCAAAACACATATTAATCAAACTGTCAAAAATTAAATACAAAGAAAACATAGTAAAAGCAGGAAGGGAAAAACAACAAATAACACACAAGGGAATCCCCATAAGGTTAACAGCTGATCTTTCAGTAGAAACTCTGCAAGCCAGAAGGGACTGGCAGGACATATTTTAAGTGATGAAGGAGAAAAACCTGCAACCAAGATTACTCTACCCAGCAAGGATCTCATTCAGATTTGATGGAGAAATTGAAACCTTTACAGACAAGCAAAAACTCAGAGAGTTCCTTTACAACAAATGCTAAAGGAACTTCGCTAGGCAAGAAACACAAGAGAAGGAAAAGACCTACAATACCGAACCCAAAACAATTAAGAAAATGGTAATAGGAACATACATATAGATAATTACCTTAAATGTAAATGGATTAAATGCTCCAACCAAAAGACATAGACTGGCTGAATGGATACAAAAATAAGACCCATGTATTTGCTGTCTAAAAGAGACCCACTTCAAACCTAGAGACACATACAGACTGAAAGTAAGGGGGTGGAAAAAGATATTTCATGCAAATGGAAACCAAAAGAAAGCTGGAGTAGCAGTACTCATATCAGACAAAATAGACTTTAAAATAAAAACTATTCGAAGAGACAAAGAAGGACACTACATAATGATCAAGGGATCAATCTAAGAAAAAGATATAACAATTGTAAATATTTATGCACCCAATGTAGGAGCACCTCAATACATAAGGCAAATACTAACAGCCATAAAAGGGGAAATCGACAGTAACCCATTCATACTAGGGGACTTTAACACCCCAATGGACAGATCATCCAAAATGAAAATAAATAACGAAACACAAGCTCTAAATGATACATGAAACAAGATGGACTTAATTGATATTTATAGGACATTCCATCCAAAAACAACAGAATACACATTCTTCTGAAGTGCTTATGGAACATTCTCCAGGATAGATCATATCTTGGGTCACAAATCAAACCTTGGTAAATTTAAGAAAATTGAAATTGTATCAAGTATCTTTTCTGACCACAACGCTATGAGACTAGATGTCAATTACAGGACAACATCTGTAAAAAGTACAAACACATGGAAGCTAAACAATACACTACTTAATAATGAAGTGATCACTGAAGAAATCAGAGAATAAAAAAATACCTAGAAACAAATGACAATGGAGACACGACGACCCAAAACCTGTGGGATGCATCAAAAGCACTTCTAAGAGGGAAGTTTATAGCAATACAATCCTACCTTAAGAAACAGGAAACGTCTCAAATAAACAACCTAACCTTACACCTAAAGCAATTACAGAAAGAAGAACAAAAAAACCCCACAGTTAGCAGAAGGAAAGAAATCATAAAAATCAGATCAGAAATAAATGAAAAAGAAATGAAGGAAACGATAGCAAAGATCAATAAAACTAAAAGCTGGTTCTTTGAGAAGATAAACCAAATTGATAAACCATTAGCCAGACTCATCAAGAAAAAAAGGGAGAAGACTCAAATCAATACAATTAGAAATGAAAAAGAAGTAACAACTGACACTGCAGAAATACAAAAGATCATGAGAGATTACTACAAGCAACTCTATGCCAATAAAATGGACAACCTGGAAGAAATGGACAAATTCTTAGAAATGTACAACCTGCCAAGACTGAATCAGGAAGAAATAGAAAATATGAACAGAGAAATCACAAGCACTGAAATTGAAACTGTGATTAAAAATCTTCCAACAAACAAAAGCGCAGGCCCAGATGGCTTCACAGGCGAATTCTATCAAACATTCAGAGAAGAGCTAACACCTATCCCTCTCAAACTCTTCCAGAATATAGCAGAGGGAGGAACACTCCCAAACTCATTCTACAAGGCCACCATCACCCTGATACCAAAACCAGACAAGGATGTCACAAAGAAAGAAAACTACAGGCCAATATCACTGATGAACATAGATGCAAAAATCCTAAACAAAATACTAGCAAACAGAATCCAACAGCACATTAAACGGATCATACATCATGATCAAGTGGGGTTAATTCCAGGAATGCAAGGATTCTTCAATATACGCAAATCAATCAACGTGATACACCATATTAACAAATTGAAGGAGAAAAACCATATGATCATCTCAATAGATGCAGAGAAAGCTTTCAACAAAATTCAACACCCATTTATGATAAAAACCCTCCAGAAAGTAGGCATAGAGGGAACTTTCCTCAACATAATAAAGGCCATACATGACAAACCCACAGCCACATCATCCTCAATGGTGAAAAACTGAAACCATTTCCACTAAGATCAGGAAAAAGACAAGGTTGCCCACTCTCACCACTCTTATTCAACATAGTTTTGGAAGTTTTAGCCACAGCAATCAGAGAAGAAAAGGAAATAAAAGGAATCCAAATTGGAAAAGAAGAAGTAAAGCTGTCACTGTTTGCAGATGACATGATACTATATACATAGAGAATCCTAAAGATCCTACCAGAAAACTCCTAGAGCTAATCAATGAATTTGGTAAAGTAGCAGGATACAAAATTAACGCACAGAAATCTCTGGCATTCCTATAAGCTAATGATGAAAAATCTGAAAGTGAAATCAAGAAAACACTCCCATTTACCATTGCAACAAAAAGAATAAAATATCTAGGAATAAACCTACCTAAGGAGACAAAAGACCTGTATGCAGAAAATTATAAGACACTGATGAAAGAAATTAAAGATGATACAAATATATGGAGAGATATACCATGTTCTTGGATTGGAAGAAACAACATTATGAAAATGACTCTACTACCCAAAGCAATCTATAGATTCAATGCAATCCCTATCAAACTACCACTGGCATTTTTCACAGAACTAGAACAAAAAATGTCACAATTTGTATGGAAACACAAAAGAGCCCGAATAGCCAAAGCAATCTTGAGAACGAAAAAAGGAGCTGGAGGAATCAGGCTCCCTGACTTCAGACTATACTACAAAGCTACAGTAATCAAGACAGTATGGTACTGGCACAAAAACAGAAAGATAGATCAATGGAACAGGATAGAAAGCCCAGAGATAAACCCACACACATATGGTCACCTTATCTTTGATAAAGGAGGCAGGAATGTACAGTGGAGAATGGACAGCCTCTTCAATAAGTGGTGATGGGAAAACTGGACATGTACATGTAAAAGTATGAGATTAGATCACTCCTTAACACCATACACAAAAATAAGCTCAAAATGGATTAAAGACCTAAATGTAAGGCCAGAAACTATCAAACTCTTAGAGGAAAACATAGGCATAACACTCTATGACATAAATCACAGCAAGATACTTTGCGACCCACCTCCTAGAGAAATGGAAATAAAAACAAAAATAAACAAATGGGACCTAATGAAACTTCAAAGCTTTTGCACAGCAAAGGGAACCATAAACAAGACCAAAAGACAACCCTCAGAATGGGAGAAAATATTTGCAAATGAAGCAACTGACAAAGGATTAATCTCCAAAATTTATAAGCAGCTCATGCAACTCAATAACAAAAAAACAAACAACCCAATCTAACTTGGACAGAAGACCTAAATAGACATTTCTCCAAAGATATACAGTCTGCCAACAAACACATGAAAGAATGCTGAACATCATTAATCATTAGAGAAATGCAAATCAAAACTACAATGAGATATCATCTCACACCAGTCAGAATGGCCATCATCAAAAAATCCAGAAACAATAAATGCTGCGGAGGGTGTAGAGAAAAGGGAACCCTCTTGCACTGTTGGTGGGAATGTAAATTGGTACAGCCACTCTGGAGAACAGTATGGAGGTTCCTTAAAAAACTACAAATAGAACTACCATATGACCCAGCAATCCCACTACTGAGCATATACCCTGAGAAAACCATAATTCAAAAAGAGTCATTTACCAAAATGTTCATTGCAGCTCTATTTACAATAGCCTGGAGATGGAAACAACCTAAGTGTCCATCAACAGATGAATGGATAAAGAAGATGTGGCACATATATACAATGGAATATTACTCAGCCATAAAAAGAAACAAAATTGAGTTATTTGTAATGAGGTGGATAGACCTAGAGTCTGTCATGCAGAGTGAAGTCAGAAAGAGAAAGACAAATACCGTATGCTAACACATATATATGGAATTTAAGGGAAAAAAATATCATGAAGAACCTAGGGGTAAGACAGGAATAAAGACACAGACCTACTAGAGAATGGATTGAGGATATGGGGAGGGGGAAGGGTAAGTTGTGACAAAGCGAGAGAGAGGCATGGACATATATACACTACCAAATATAAGGTAGATAGCTAGTGGGAAGGAGCTGCATAGCACAGGGAGATCAGGTTGGTTCTTTGTAACCACCTAGAGGGTGGGATAGGGAGGGTGGGAGGGAGGGAGATGCAAGAGGGAAGAGATATGGGGACATATGTATATGTATAACTGATTCACTTTGTTATAAAGCAGAAACTAACACACCATTGTAAAGCAATTATACTCCAATAAAGATGTTAAAAAAAAAAAAAAAGCAGGAAAAATTGAAAGGAAAAAGCAGCAGTCAGAATGGGCCTGGAATGATTATGAGGATGTCTATGGTTAGAAAAGAAATGAAATGGCATTCCAGCCTCAGAGACCAGCATGAAGAAAGAAGCGAAAATTTGTGTGGTCACTGGGATGGTAAGGTATGGAGTCAACAGGCATGGTCCTAGCAGGAAACAAATGATAGGCTTGTTCAAAAGCAAAATTCAACCAAGGAAACTTAAGATTTAATTGACTTTATTCAACGATATCAAGAATCGGGCAGGATCCAATCCAGCAAACTGAAACGATCTCTAAGGAGTTATGCAAAATCAAAGGCTTTTATAGACAGAAGGGGGTAGAGACAAGGAATAAGGAGATTACTTCATCTTTCTTTGGGGAGTGGAAGGGGTGTGTCAGGTAGGTTACCTCAATACTGCTGACTAGGAAATTCCACACTGACTGGGTAAGACTACATTCCTGGTAGAAGTTGAAATTTGCAATTAGGTTAGGTATTAAGTATTGGTTTGCTGATGTGGGGCTCAGCACAAGTGTCTTCATTTGGGGCCTATTGTTTCTTTTAACAGGCTAAAAAGAATGACTAAAGAGAGTCTAATGGGGACTTTTGCAACGTATTTGGAAGGGTTACATGAAATTGTGGAACACGCCGTGGCAGCAATAGTAGGAAGCAGTTAAGACAGGAAGAGGCAAGGCGAACAAAACCTAGAGAAATGTATAGCTGTAGAGGAAGGCCACCTGACAGGAGTTTTGGCCTTTCATAGAGAAATGATCCCATTGCCAGCACAGCCTGGCAAAGACAGACGGCTCAGGGAATAATGACCCCAGCCTCCAGTACTCTGACTCTGATATTTCTCTGCTGTCTCCCATTGGCCAAACACAGTGGGAAGCTCAGCTGGGATCCTCTGTGGAGATGAGCCTCCTGAGTCCCGGAGCAGGATAGACAAGATGGAGATGTGCAGGGATGAGAGCGAATTGCAGCACAGAAGAAGAGAAGGGTGGAGTTCGAGATGAGCCTGGAAAGGTAGTTTGCAGCAAGAAAACAGAAGGGGGCAACCTATTATGAAAAAGAGGCACCCTAGATTTTGATCACTCTGGAAAAAGTACAAGATATACATGGCACACAGTATTTCTGGAAAGCTCTCTCATAGGACTGTTCTCTCAAATATTACCAATTGTTATACGTTTAAAAAGACCCTGAAGTCAGATAACCTGTGGCAACATTAACACAAGTTAATTAGGTATTATAAGAAAGTTTCTTAGGTCTTTTAATACACTAATGTACACCATGAATGTGAAAAAGTGAAATATAATAATGTAGTATTTCCAAAATACATTTAACCATTAAACTTTTTAAAATAGAACATCTCTTGGTAATACCTAGAGCTCAGTAGTGCCAACTGAGAAATTACAACTTGGCATAAACTTGCTTACTCTGTTGTGCTTTATGATATATTTTATACTTAACTCTCTATCTTTTCAGTTATTTGAGGACAGGAAGGTGCCTTCTAAACCTTTTCAATCTGAAGCACTTTGCGTATTGCTAGGGGGTTGGAGATGGTGAGTAGAGAAGAGACCTCTATCTGAAAATGATTAAAGAGTCAAAGTGGAGAACTGAGACATGCAGGTAAGTCTGTAGTGTACGTAGGAGGGTCATGGAAGAACAGTGGTCGGGGAGGTGCATGGTACTTTTCAAAAGAGCAAGCCACAGGGAGGAATAAATTTGGGAATTAAAGTTGTACAGACCTTCAAAACGGCACGGTAGCCACACAGGGAGGAATTGTGGCCAGTTTGCCAAAGCTGTAAGCATTTCTATGGGACAGAGAACAAAAACATCCATGAGGATGAATAAAATTCATTCCCCCAAAAGCATGTCCCTTTTTAAGTCCCAGGCTCCTTCACCCGTGTTCATTTGTTTTTTATTCTAAATGTATATGAGTGTTGTGCTTAGGATCGATTTCCTGGAAAGCCACTTTCACTAGTGAAGATTCAACAGTCATGTTCCACTGATTGAAGGATGATGGAATAATTTATCAGTATATTACTCAATGATTCAATGAAAAAAAATATGTACGAAGTACCTACTATTTACACAGAATCATGTTGTCTCATCACGTCCCCCATATTCTGGAAATGAAAAGAGTAAAATAGAGTCTGCAGAATGCCAGAAAAGTTTCCAAATGAATGAACCAGGAAGGCAGAGAGGAGAGACACTTTTTGGAATACATATAGTTAGAACAGGACATACATATCTTGTCTGCCTATGTCCCATGTGCAAAGCACAGACAGTGTGCACACAGCCAGTAAATATCTGTCCACTCACCACTTACCCTGTTCCAACTGCAGCTCAGGGAACCTGCTGTAGCCAATCAACAGCTTATATGCAAGAGTCTGCAGGATTCTAGAACTGCCATTCCAAGGGCTAAATGAGAATGCATTTGGATTACTGCAAAGAGTAACCTTGGGTTTGAAGGACCATTCTGTAATTTTCCGGGGGTAAGGGGATGGGGAGGATATTGCCTGGTGAGCATGCAAGTTTAAAACATCATGCCAATTTCACTAGAATTGCTTAGGACCTCAGCTCTGGTGAACTGCGGATGAGAGTACTTCACACTGTTAACAGGAGAGGGGGCTTCTTTAGGAACTGCGCTGACCTTGAGATGACTGAAAATTTGGAGTAAAAGTCTTGATGCAGTTCATCAAATTGGATTCAAATGAAAAGTCTAATGTAGGGCCACTTTAATATCACACAAAGAACTCGTCCCTGAATTCGGGGAAATAAAAGCAGG
Source organism: Orcinus orca (assembly GCF_937001465.1). Taxonomy (NCBI): domain Eukaryota; kingdom Metazoa; phylum Chordata; class Mammalia; order Artiodactyla; family Delphinidae; genus Orcinus; species Orcinus orca. The sequence continues at coordinate 67,266,522 of NC_064572.1, read as the reverse complement.
GGGCATATGTCAGAGTCAGCAAGAGCCAGGGGTATAAGGGGTGGGGGGTGGAAAGGAGAGTGTTTTGTTCTCATTGTATTTATTTTTCTCCTTAATAGAGAATAGAAGGGGGACGACTTGGTGTCTGAGATAATGCAGTGTTTCCTCAATTCAGGGATGGTCATTTGTTCCTGTTTCAAATTTGAACATCTTAAAAATTCAGGGTGAAATCTTATATTTTCTATAAGCTATGGAAGGTCACAGAGTGGTGGCTGTCATTGCCTGGGCACAGACAAACTTGGTTGTAATTCCTTATGACGTGACTAGACCCCTTGACATTTCAGTCAACAAGCTGTTTAAGGATCTTCTGGGAAGGAATATATTGTTGTTGGCTTTCCAACAAACAGTTATTGTCTAAAAACCTTCCATTGTCACTTTCTAGTAATGCACCGGTGCCAGAATTTACTGATTAGGTATTAGCAGCACAGAAGAATCTGGAAGACAATCATGGAGCACTGTTGATTAACACATTTAATGGCACAAAGAAGATATTGTGGAGAAAAAAATATGGATGTTGATGACTCTGAGTCAAAGAGTGATTCCTGGAGACTGACATAAAGCTGCAGAAAAAATGGACAAAATTGTACAATGAGCTAATTTTGCTATTGTTATTTGAAAGGTTTCAGGAAAAACTTGTTGATATCTAGAGAAGAAGAAATGTGTCTGAAGCATACACTGTTTAATGCTTTTGATAAAAAATGGGAAATTCAGCTCTTTAAGGCTATCTTACTGGCAATTTTAAGCTGTAGACCTGTTGAGAAACAATTTTATGTGTTTAGTTATTTCCTCAGTGAATAGGTCAGCAATCTATTATTTGTTGCATGTCTCTTAGGGTAGCATGATCTGAATAATTAAGTCTTTATATAATAGAAAAGTAAAAACCTTTAAATCAATAGCTGACCCATGGGAACAATAATTTAAAATGTATAAAATGTCCCTGCCTTAGTTAAGAGTTTAAATGGATCATAATTTCACTTTTCATTGATGATTGCATCATTACCCACATAAATTCTTGTATATCCATGAGGAAATTGCTACTCTTCTCCAGTCCTTGGTTTCCTCATCTGTGCAATAAGGAAGGGAAGGGTTAACTGGGCAATTTTAAGGTCATTTTATGCCTTGAATGCTTATGCTTTTCTTGTATAAAAATCGTTAACATTTTAGGCTGAGATTGGGTCACTGATCTTCTCTATATGAAAACTCCAACCTAGAGTGTATTTCTAGGTGCAGTGGAAAGAACAGCACAGCTAGATCCAGCATCTATGTGACCTAGGCCAATTACCAGTTCTGGGCCACAGTTTCTTCATCTGTAAGAGGAGGAACCATACGAAGGGTCCATGAAGCTCTGCTATGATTTTTAAAAAACATAAGTTTAAGCACACAGAGGTTGTTGGAAAATTGGAGACAGACTCTCAGGATTTTTGGCTTACTCTTGTGGAAAATAACTCTAAAGTCAAATCTCAACTTATTTTCTAAGCAAACTTCAATTGTGGGATACACATAGAGAGTAAAATTTCTGCCTTGAATTCTCTGCTGCCCTTTCAATGGCTATCCTCTTAGACTTCTCCTACTGTCTGCATCAATGAACTCATCCATTAGTAAATATACACCATGTGCCTATTTTATGCAAGGCATAATTTTAGGAGTTGGCTTTCCTAGCCTAAAGGGACCCAATCTGATCAATTTATTCAAACTAAGGTTAGGGACTCCTAGGAATCCTTGCTGGTTTCTCTGGGAAACAATTAAAAACACAGATGACCCTGCTGGTAGTCTGACCTCTGCTCCCTCGGTGATTAACAATCCAATTAACAATGCTAGTTTAGTATTTAGTAGAGAATTACTTGCAGGTGCAAGTATTTGTGAAGATAATTATAAGCCGGATCAGTTTTTGCCTCCTCCAGAGTAAGCATATATTTGTGCTTTTCAGTTTCTCTTGTGGGACCACTGGGGGCACAAAAATGTTACTTAAATTCCCAGGATACTTGAAGCCAACAAACAAAATGATTTTTAAAAAATACAGCACCCAAACTTTCTACTGTTTTCAGATCAAAGGAATATTTAGAAACTTCCTACTGATTATCATTTTGCCAGTTTTGATTTCTTCTTCTCCAGCCATATAAATATTCTAAGTTATATAACCCCATAAATACGATATTTCTACTTCCACTTTTGAGTTTAATCACTTAGTATTCATGTGGCACATAGGATTTGTAAATCGCTTCATAATAATTAACTTGTTGAAGAAAAACACAGATGGATATTTTGGTATTCAAATTATATTGAACCCTGGTATTTCCTTTAAATATGTATAAATATATATACCTATAACACCTATTATTTCCAAAATGTTTTATAATTATGAAAATTACAGTGATTTTTTTTCAATCTGACTTTCTGTTTCTGTATTCCAAAACTCTTATCATTCTAATCTTCCAATTTTGGTGTATTTTGGCAAATAAAAAATTAATTCCTATTTATAAATCTCTTAGCATCGTGGAGATTGGTCTAAAGGCATTCTGATACAACTTTCCACCAAGGGGTTTAGACTTATCTGGCATTTAAGAAGACCCCCTTGAACAAATATAGAATAAGCACGTTATTATTCCTAATGCTTTATTCCATTTTTACATTGCCGTATGTTCCTGTGGGTTATCTTTCCACATCTCTGAACCAGGCAATCCTGAACAGTAATAATGTTATATCTCCATCTGTGTCCGCCCCCTTCATCCTCCCTCTCCTTTAAATACAGATATCAGGGTAACTATTGTAAATCTCATAAAATTAAGTCAGTGACACTACAAATCTAATCATAAGAGAGCTTAGCTTAGAACAATAGAAAATAAATACCATTTTATGTTTGTTCAGTAAACATGTATAGTAGAACATGTACATACAAAAATGTTCATTAAAAGACAAAAATCATTTAAAAATAAAGCAAAAATTAGTGATATGGATTATGTATTTCAAAATAAAACTGGGACATCTGATCCAACCCCCAAAAATGGTTTGAGAGAGAAAAAAGGGAAAGAGAACATGAAATAATAACATTATAAATAATAAAGAAAATAGGACTGCAGATACATAAGCTATTTGAAAAATTATAAGTAAATACTGAATGATACTTTATAGTCTAGAAAATCTAGAGAATATATTGCAATAGTAGAAACCTGAATGGATATATGTAGAGATATCACAGAGATAGTTATAATTTTAGCACCCTCCATCAAAAGGAACTAGGCCCAGTTTGTTTTACTAGAGATTTGCAACACCCACCATAAGGATGACCTGATTTTTGTATTATTTAAAATTATATCAATAGTAACTGAGTAAAATTCATAAAGCATGTCGGTCAAAAATAAGCCTGAAAACAAACATATGAACATAGTAACCTATGAATCTCTTTTAAGAAAAGTAAGTCTTGCAGACCCATGTTTTGATTTACCTATTACTTGTATATGTACAAGCTAAAAGTAGGTTAAAATTCCACATTAGTTATAGCTGTACTTTGAACCCTAAAAAAAATGCATACAAATTAGATGCATACTTATAAAAAATGATAGAATATAGAATATATTTCTAGCCACCCAATGTCAACCACCACATTAAGTGAAATAAGTGGTATAGGATTTGATAGAGGAAAGGCCTATTTTTCTATTTTTAAGTGTCTAAGCTTAACAAAACTGATAATGAGTATGCCTGGTCATATACATATTTTTTAAAAGAATTATGAGTAAGTTCAAGGTTTGGTTGACAAGGTTTAGTTACAAATCATCAGAACTCAATTTTTCAAAAGCCCTGCTAATGAGCAATCTTGCACTCTTCAAACACCAATTTTAATCAGGTACCATACAACCAATCTGCAGATATGCCAATTCACTTGAAAATAGATGAGCATTGTGGTACTTTGAAAGCAGGAATTAAATGGCTATTTTACTTTTATTGCTGGAATAGGAGTAGATAAAATCTTCATTACTTATTTATAGCATCATTTATTTTTACAAATTAATATACTGAGGCAAACTCTATGTCTGTGCTTCTCATTTCTGGCTGCACTTTAGAAACGTTTGTAAAGATTTTTTTTAAAGTTACTGATGTCCAAGCCCCAACTTTATGGATTCTGATTTACTTAATCTAGAGTTAGGCCCAAGGCTGTATAGGAAGTGCTGGGGACTTCTGAGCCACACAATGTATATACATGTAACTCTAAGACATTATTAACTGCCGTGATTAAATTCTTCTGGGCTTGGTATGCCCCTATTAATGTGTTCTTTAAGAATGACCCAATTCTCACTTTTTTCTATCCCTTGTTGTCTGTACACCTTGTCATTTTCTGATCTAACCTTGGTGAGAATGCCGTCTTAAGCACAAAGGCAAAGTAGGACATTGGACCTGATAGAAGTCCTCAGTTGTAGGGTGGTGACCCACATTTTCAAGATTATGCTTAGATGTGTGTAATTTTAGAAGATCATCAAAATAAAACACAACATGGAAGTATCTTACGATGAGACTAAATCTACAGAATACGTGTGTCCTGGGGTTTCAGTTTGAGAAGTATAGTTAGAAACCAATATGACATATAAATACATATGCAAATACTCTAGATAACTAATATGAAATTGAGTCCAACTGTACTTTAAAGAAGTGACATATTACGATTAATAAGGATTTTTTACTAGGAAAGTAAATATAGCTTTACCATCAGCAAATCTATTAGTACAATTCACAGCACTAATGATTAAAGGAGAGGGAACACAAGACAATCCAAACAATATTAAAACTTTTTTGATGAAATTCACCCATTTTTAGTAAACTAGGAACAGAAAAAAACACTATTAACTTAATAATTTCTTCCTTAAATCTAGAGCAAACATCACATTTAACAGTGAAATGTTAAAATCATTGGACTTTAAAATCAAGGACAATATTTTAATTGCCCAAAACTATTATTAATCAACAATAACAATCTTGTCGATGAAACAAAAGGTGAGATAATATTTTTGGAAATTAAGTAACAATATGTGTATTCTGCAAGTAATATTAACTATCACCCTGGAAAATCTAAGAGGATCACTTGAGAAATTCTGTGAATAATGAAAGTTTACTTTGGTAAGCTACCCAGATATAAAGGTAACACATGAAAATGAATAGTCTTTCCTTTATGCCAGTAATAACAAATCAGGGAGCATAATGGAAAAAAAGAGTTCTTATTCACAATAAAACAAGAGATATAAAATAACTAGACATCAGCCAAAGAAATATTCAAGGTATTCAAAAGAATAAATTGTAATTCTAGTTTCTAGCCAAGATAAGGTTAACTGGAACTGGATTTATCCAATTGCCTTAGCCAGATAATAAAAACTGGAAAAAACAAATTGGACAAAGGTTTTCAAGTATTGGAAAACAGGCAGTGCAGGATCCCCAGGAGAGGAACAGCAAATGAGGTAAGGCCTATAGTTGCCCCTCAGCTTACACCTAGAGAGTGTTTCGAGGCTGAGGTGCAGGAAAGAGGAACCTCAGTGAAGACTGTTGATCTCCTTGAGTTCAGCACTGATGTTGCTTTTCCAAGGAGGCCAATACAGTAAGATTAATCATAAGAAAGAGTACCATGGAGGAGAGAGATGCAGAGAGAGAGAGAGAACCACAATCTGAGATATACAGATCCCCCACCTCCCACTTTCAAGTCTTCAGGTGAGTACCAGTCAGAGCATGTATATGAAGCAACTGCTCAAGGCTTGGGAAAGTACATTCAGTAAAAAGCAGGCAAAGAAATCTACAGCACTCACAAAGGGAGAGGAATAATTTGTGTTCCAACCAGCCATATTATCAAATTCTCAAAACACATTGGGCATTATGTAGCATACTCAGAAGAATACTCCCTCGCTATGAAGATATAATTAGTTCAAGACTATAGGTTGCTGTGATGCCACTATAAAAAGCTTAAAAGCAAACCTCATAAGTCATTCTCCAAATAGCTTGACTACATTCCAGAATAAACCTCAAAAATATTTGAATAAGTACAAAAATAGCCAGGACCCAACAATGTAAAATTCATTATACCATCCATAAAAAATTACCAGGCATGAAAAGATGCAGGAGAATACAAGCCATAAACAGGAGAAAAATATACCAATCAAAACTGACCTAGAAATAACACATATGATAAAATTAATGCAGAAGCACATTAAAATAGTTACATAACTATATACTGTATATAAAAGAAGGTAAAGGACTATGTGAACATGTTAAGGACATACATGAATATAAAACAAAATGTCCAAACTGAACTTCTTCAGATGAAAATACAATGTCAGAAATGACAAGTACATTGGAATAAGTGAAAAGCAAAGAAGAGAAGCACTGAAGAAGAAAAGATGAATGAACTTGAATACATAGCAATAGGAACTATCCAAAATAAACCACACAGAATAAAAAGACACTTAAAAATGGACAGGACAGGGCTTCCCTGGTGGCGCAGTGGTTGAGAGTCCGCCTGCCAATGCAGGGGACACGGGTTTGTGCCCCAGTCTGGGAAGATCCCACATGCCGCGGAGCGGCTGGGCCCGTGAGCCATGGCCGCTGAGCCTGCACGTCAGGAGCCTGTGCTCCGCAACGGGAGAGGCCACAAGAGTGATAGGCCCGCGTACCGCACATAAAAAAAAAAACAAAAAAAAATGGACAGGACATCAATAAAGTGTGGGGCAATTTCAAGCACCCCAAAATGTATAATTGACATCCAAGAGGGAGACCAGAAAATGATTAGAAAAGAAAATTTAATTCCAAAGGTTTCCCAAAAGTGATAGAAAATATAAACTCACAGAATCAAGAAGTTTAAGGAACTCCAAGCAAAAGAAACACAAAGAAAACTACACCAGGGAACTATACCAGGGAACATCATAATCTATTTGCTTTAAACCAGTAATGAAGAGAAAATCTTAATCAGATCCAGAGAAAAATGACACATATGTACTAAAGAACAAAGATGCAAATGACAACAGACTTCTCATTGGAAACAACTCAAGCCAGAAGACAGTAGAGAACAATTTTAAAGTTCTGCAGGAAAAGAAACAAAAAAACCTCTGAACCTAGAATTCTAAGAGTTCTATACCAAGGTGAATCCATTTTCAGACATGCAAAAGCTTAAAGAATTTAATAGATTTTACTACAAGAAATATTAAAGGAACTCCTTAAGGAAAAAGAAAAGTGAAAGAGCACCAGAAATGGTAAATTTGTAACTATATCATTTCTCTCTTATTTTTACACAATATCATTAAAGGTCTAAAGCAAAAATTGTGACAATGCATTGTTCGTTTTATAATAAATAAAAAAGTAAACGAAACCTAGACATCTGGTCTCAGAGAAAATGACATAGACTCATTTTTCCCTGTCCCAGATCCTGCTCTGCCCAGCCACTTCAAGTAGCCCACTCCACCTGCACCAGCAGAGCAAGAACTTGCCAGAAAGGAACTCCATCCCCCAAATTCCTGCTAAAGTGGGAGTAGGTAGGCCTGCTCCACTTGCACTTGAAACAGCAGACGCCCAGTGTTTCCCATCCTTACACGTGTCAGAAGGAGACAGAAGATTGACATCTCCTTGCCATCCACCTAAGAACAGAATATGACCCAGGACCAACATCTTCTGACATTCCCACCTCCAAAAGAAAGAGACTCAAGTAAGCACCTTCTGTCCCAGCAGTTGACACCAGCAGAGATCCAGTGCAAATCTCATCAGCACTAGGCAGCCTGGAGGACTGACCCAAGAAAGCAGTCATTGAACCATAGGTGAGGCACCTCCTATCCCTCACCTGGCAGCACCTAGGCACAGGCAAGTGCACTTTGCCTCTGCAGGCAGCATCAGCTGGGATGGAGCAGAAGCCCCAGTGGCACCAGGTGAACAAAGCAGACCATGATAGCATTGCAAGGTTTCAAAACCAAACTGTCATTGAAACAATAGATCACAAAAGTGGGACAGCATACCTGCTAAAGCTAAATGGGATTGCTTCTTGCTAAAACAGAAGATTTAAACAGGATTTAGAATCTCCTAACATAAGCTCCAAAATGTCCAGGATTCAATTGAAAAATCATTCATCATAACCAGACATAAATGAGAAAAGTATATTCTGACTGTAATGGAAATAAATTAGAAATCAATAACAATACTGTCTGAAAAATCCATCAAATATGGAAACTAAATCAAATATCTCTATATATCCATTGAGTCAAAAAGGAAATTAAAATAGATGTTATTTCGAACTAAATGAAATTGAAAACACAACATATCAAAATTTGTGAGATGCAAGTAAAGCAGTAATTAGAGAAAATTTTATAACACTAATTGCCTATTGTATAAAGTAGGACTGCAAAGCAATGAGCTAATCTTCCACTTTAAGAAATTAGAGAAAATTAATCCCAAAGTAAGGAACACAAAGATAAATTAAAGGTAAGAGCAGAAATAAATGAAAACAGAAAAACAGACAAATGAAAGAAACCGAAAGTATGTCTTTGAGAAAGATCAATACAATGGATAAACTTAGATCCAGACTGATGAAGAATTAAAAAAAAAAAAAAGACCAACAATACAAATTATCAATATCAACATAAAAATGAAAGGGGAGGGATATTACTAAAGAGTCTTAGGACGTTGAAAGGATAATAAAACAATATTATAAATAACCTATGAGAATAAAATGACCAACTTAGATGAAATGGACAAATTCACTGAAAGATATAAACTACCAAAACTCAGTCAAGAAGAAATAAACTAATAGCCCTATATCTAGTAAATAAATTGAATTAATAGTTAAAAACCTTTCCACAATGAAAACGTTGGGCACAGATGGTGTCACTCTTGAATTGTAACAAATATTTAAGGAGAAATAATGACAATCTAGATAAATTATTCTCCAAATTAGAGTTTAAAACACTTTCCAACTCATTTAATGAGACCAGAATTATCCTGATATTACAAAGATAAAAGAAAGCTGTATACAAATGCCCCTCATGAACTTAGACTCAATAATTCTCTTTTAAAATCTAGCAAATCAATTCCAACAATATATAAAAATTATAATACACCATGACTAAGCAGGAGGCTATCCTGGGAAGGCAAGTTTGGTTTAATATACAATTCACCTTCATCACCAAGATAAAGAAGAAATGCCATAGGATCAGCTCAATAGATTCAGAAAGAAAATATTTGGCAAACTCCAACATTCATTCTGATAAAACTTCTCAGAAAACTAGGAATTAAAAGGACCTATCTCAACTTGATAGAATACATCTCCAAAAACTCTACAGTTAACATTAAAACATTTAAAGACAATGTTTTCCTGCATGATCAAAAACAAGTCAAGAAATTAAGAGTAATAGAGCTTCAGAGAAGGCTGAATTCTCAATCCTATAAAGTCTCTGATACCAATATCAACACTCTAATAGCAACAGGAGATGAAGTTCAGAGCCTTTGACTCCAGGATTACCCTCAATCTGCAGGGTCTTCTGAAGCAGTTCTCTGTCTTTTGTTGAAAGACAGTAGACTCACTTTCCTTGAAGAATAAGGAGAGGCTTTATTTAGACAAGGTGCTTTATAATCCATCACTGATGGTAGAAGACAGCAAAAGTCTCAGAGAAGTGGACATTCTAGGTTGAATGCAGTCATCCCTGGGTATCCGTGGGGGATTGGTTCTAGGACCCCTGCAGATACCAAAAGCCCCTTATATAAAATGGCATAGCATTTGCATATAACCTAAGCACATCCTCCCCTATATTTTAAACCATCTCTATGTTACTTATAATACCTAATAGGATGTAAATAATATGTAAATAATTGTTAATACAATGTAAATGCTATGTAAATCATTTCAAGCATGTGTCAAATTTAAGTTTTGCTTTTTGGAACTTTCTGGAATTTTTTCTCCTACTATTTTTGATCTGTGGTTGGTTGACTCTGCAGGTGTGGAACCTGTGGATACAGAGGGCCAACTGTATACTACACCAGCAGATGATATTCTGTAGGAAAGTTCAGCAGATGCATTCTTTACCAAAGTAATAAGGAATGTGCTGATGAGAGGGCTGCCAGCATCACTGAGAATCTCACTGGTGGCAGAGCAGCTGGTATGATTCTGTTATAGAACCGGGCACCCTGATTGCAGTAGAACATGACAAAGTCCCCAAATAACAGAGGCTAGGTAGCAGTGCCTTACCATCTAAATCAAGTGGGTACAATGATCTCAGTAATCACCAATATCAGTGGCACAGAGGTCCAACCTACAAAGCGCTATGGAGATGATTAGAGAACATGGTATCCCTAGAGGCAACATAGATGGCCATCCAATGAGGATACTGCTTAATTTATACAATCCAATGAAATCAAGAATGGATGAACTTAAGGTTGAGGATGGACACACCAATAAAATAATATGACCCCTTAACCAGTGTACAGACCTGAGCCATTTTTCATACGCAGAACCCACAGAATGAAGAAGATATAGGATCTTTTTAAAGGTCTCTGAAATAGTGCTACAAGTTAATTCAGTAATAATTTCTCAGAGACCTTTTTGGTCACTTAGGTGAACACAGATAAAGAGAAATATTCAGGATTATGAGTATTAGACATATGGATTTTTAGACACATGATCTGAACTGACATTGATACCTATGACCTCCAGTCAGAGTGGGAGCATATGGGATGCAGGTAATAAATGAAGTTCTGGCCCAGGCCTGATTCGCAATGGATCCCCTGTGTCCACACACAGACTTGGTTTTTCTTGGTCTCTAAAAGTATTTTTGGAATGGACATGCTTGTAGTTGTCAGAATCCTAACACTGGTTTCTAGACTTAGGGTAAGAACTACTGTATTGAGGGTAGAGTAAATGGATACTTTGGAGATACGTCGCCACCCACTCACCCACCAAAAAAAGATAATAATTAAAAAACAATAGTGTTACCAAACCAGGTTCATCTTACCGTAGGCACAACAAGCCGAGACGCTGAGGTTCGCAGCAAAAAAAAAAGGTTTATTGGCAAGGCAGCCAAGCGTAGAGAGGGGAGAACAACCTCAAATCTGCTTCCCGGAAGGAAAGTGGCTTGGAGTATTTATGCGCTAACAAACAAAGAAGCAGGGCGGTCTGAAGCGTGGGGAACGGGGGCGGCATGGGGAAAGGTGATTGGGAAAAGCTGTGGTAATTGTTCTGCGCAGGCCTAACTAAGCTACAGGGCTCTGCACATTCAAAAGGTCACCCAGAGGACACCGGCACATGCCCAGTTGAAGGGTCAGTGGTCCTCTTCAGTATTAACCAGCTTAGCTTGAACCAGACGCAGCTGACTCCAAGTTCCTAGAAAACAACTCAGGCAAACATCTTATTGTTTAGACTATGGGCTACTTGGAGGACATGCAAATCTTAAAACAACCTTATTAGTGAAGCTGGTGAAGTGGATTTGTCTAATCATTATGCACAGTTTCAAGAGGTGAAATGACACATACAGTGCCACCCTCAAATACATAAAGAAGGAAGTCAGTCCCTGTCATATCTTCATTTAATTCACCACTATGGTCCCCAAAATAACATGGATCATAGGATGGGGAAGAATGTAACTGTAGAATTAAGCAAGTAGTAACTCCAGCTGAGATTGATCATTGCCACCTGCGTGTGGAATGCGGCCATTGACCTGGTGCATCGCAGCATAGCCTTCTGCGGTTGTCAACACATCCATCTGCAGCAGAGAACTACACACTGTTCAAAATGCACAAGGCATGCTACTAGACCCTGACAGACATTGAGTTTTTGAACAGGAGACATCAAATGATGATATGGCCACAGCTGCCCATTATGAACTGAATTCTTTCAGACCAACAAAATCATAAGACTAGGTGGGCCAAGCAGCACTCTTGTAATATGAAAGTGGCATAGATTTCCCAGAAATCTACAAAAATAAAACTAAATAAGTTCACAGGATATGAACTCAACATACAAAAATCATTTATTTCTATGTACTAATAATGAACATGTGAAAACTAATTTAAAACATATTACCATTTATAATCACTCAAAATATGAACTACTTGGGTATAAATCTAATAAAAAATGTATAGTACTTACATGGTGAAAACTAAAAAATATTGATGAAAGCTACCAAAGATAGCTTGGAAAGACATATTATATTTATGGAGAGACATTATATTTATGGATTGGAAGACTCAACCTAGAAAAGATGTTAAATTCTCCCCAAATTGATACGCAGGTTTAATGCAATTCCCATAAAAATATAAGCAATATTTTTATGGACATAAGATCATTCTAAAATATTTTTGGAAAGACAAAGGAGCTACAACAGCTAAAACAATTCTGGAGAAAAATGTAAATAAAGTGGGAGGACTCACTCTACCCAATTTCAGGACTTCTTATATAGCTACAGTAATCAAGACTGAAGAATTGGTGAACAGACACACAGACATCAATAGATAGAATAGAGAACTAACAAATAGTGCCACACAGGTATGGTCACCTGATCTTCGACAAAGTTGCAAAACAATTCATTGAAAGAATGATAGTCTTTTGGCAAAAGGTACTAAAGCAATTGGAAATTCAATGATATGCTAATAGTAATAATAATAATAAATCCTAACTTAAACCTTACACTTTACACAAAGATTAACTCAAAGTGGATCATAGATTTAAATGTAGGATGTAGAATTATACAACTTTTAGAAGATCACATAGGAGAAAATCTTTGGGAATTAGGATTTGCTAGAGTTCTTAGACAAAGCACCGAAAACCCTATGTATAAAAGCAAAAAAAGCTAATTTGTACTTCATCAAAAGTTAAAACTTTTGTTCTTATAAAAACCATGTTAAGAGAATGAAAAGACAAGTTACAGACTTGGAAAAAATATTTGCAAACCACATCTCTGACAATGGATTTATACCTAAAATATATAATGAACTCTCAAAATTCAACATAAAAATACAAATAGTTCAATTAGAAATGGGGCAAAAAATATGAAGACGATATATGGAGGCAAATAGGTACATGAAAAATTATTCAATGTCACTATTAGGCAGATGCAAGTAAGAATATGTTGAAATATTGCTACATACATTTTAGAACAACACATATAAAAGAAACAAAACATATAAAACATAGTGACAATACAAATGCTGATGCTAAGGAGGAGAAATTTAACCTCTTATAAACTGTTGGCGAGAATTTATGGTACCCCCATTCTAGAAAATATTTCGGCAGTTTCTAAATAATAATAAGACTAATAAAACTAGCTAAACTAAACTAAATATACACTTACAAGATAACCCAGCAATCACACTCCTGGGCATTTGTCCTAGAGAGATGAAAACTTATTTCTGTACAAAAACCTGTACACTACTGTTCATAGAACTTTTATTTATAACAGAGTAAAACTGAAAATAACCAAAAAAATCCCTTAGGTGAATGGTTAACCTGTGGCTCATGTAGTATGTAACACTACATGATTAAAGTTAGCATGTAATATTACTCATCAATAAAAAAAGAATGAACACTTCATACATGCAAAAACTTATATGGATTGTAAAGGCACTATTGAGAGAAAAAAGTCAATCTCAAAGGTCACGTACTATATGAATACATCTACTTACCATTCTCAAAATGACAAAATTACAGATGTGGAAAAAAGATTAGTGGTTGCCAGGGGTTAGGGCAACCCAGCTATAAAACCTGATTATAAAGGAGCAGAGTGAGGGAGGTCACTGTGGCCATGGAATACCTCTGTATCTTTATTGCAGTGGTGGTTACACAAGACTGCACGTGATAAAACGACACTTGCATTATACCAATGTCACTTTCATGGTTTGGATATTGTGCTATAATTAGCTAAGATGTAACCATGGGGAGGAACTGGGTGAAGGATAGGTGGGGGCTTTCTTACTATTTTTCAACTTCCTGTGAATCTATAATTATTTCAAATAAAAAAGTTTTCAGAACTCAAACAGTGCTGGGTTTTTCCTCTGACATTGGAATTGAAACTGTTTGAGAACAAGTACAGTAGTTAAATTTTATGCTAGTTTGTATGAATAAAATGTTTCTTTTAAAATACTGGAATAATAGATAGGGTAGAGGGATCTTCACTCTACCAAAATTCCATGGGAATGGACACAGAGTCGATTCACATTCACAAAATCATATGCAATCTGGGCCATAACTGAATGATGAGTGTTGAGTACACTAGTAAGCAAAGTTGCTCACAGTTTGAATTTTCTCTTAATGTTTGCCCTGGCTCCTTCATTACTAGGCTCATATAGGTGAGTCTGTGTATGTTCCATGCACATTTTTGGTGACCTCATATTCCAAAGCTGCTTAATCATTATCATCTGTACAGACAGAGATGTGTGCTGCTTAAGTAAAGGCTCTTTCTTCTCTTAAGTGGATACTGAGAGCAATATGTTAGCGTCGTCTACAGCCCAAATGTGGTAGCTGCTCTTCCTAAAGTCCATGGGTACTGTAAAGCTCAAGCAATTCTATGGTGCTAAAGAATAAATACAACTTACAAAATGTGCCAAGGAGGCTGAAAATCCAGCTCTGTCGTCTATGACTGTATGTCTCTATTCCGTCAATAGCCAAAGTAAAGGGACACATCACTAGCTATTTCAAGGTGGTCGGCCAGTTTCCTTGGTAGATTATTTCTCTGGCCTTGGACATTCTTCTGTTAGATGACAAAACAAAACAAAACAAACAAGCAAACCCATAATCACCTTGCTTAAGGTGTGTGTATGATAATGATACTGAATCATCTTAGCTGAATGAGTTATGAGTTTGATCAGCCCCTGAAGTGAAACGTGGATCAGCTCTACCAGCTCCTCTTCTTGGCCATGTATTTAAAAACAGTAAAAAAATAAAAATAAATAAAAATAAAAAAAACAAAAACAGTGGCTGCTCATTGGCTCATGATTGAATAATAAGAGACCATTTATTCAGAACCTGTTATAGACTAGGTGCTTATATACATGACCTCTAATTTTTACCACACCTCAAAGTTTTTTGAGAGTTCAAGGAGAAGTTCAAAGAAGTTCAGAGACTCTTATCCCTATTCCTTTCCAGGGTTCAGGTTAACAGAGTATACACACATGGAACTGAGTGAAATAGGGATTCAAATACCAATTTTAATAAAAGTAATATTGGATTTGGAAAGTGTGGCTTTGTGCTGAGGCTAAAAGAGGCTTCTTATCCCTTCCTCCTAGATTCAAAAAAGCCAGACTTGCAGAGCGGAGCCAGACTTAACCCTCAGTTGTAGACCGAAATGCTGAAGGAAAATACTGGGTCTGCCTATTGTCAAGCTCCTTGGGCTTCAGGCACAAGACTAGGAGACCGCAAGAAAGAGACAAGTAGGTGCTTAACGTTTAAAGAACCTACTGGTTTATTGGGTGACAACTCACCTTCCCAGGGAAGAAGGGAGCTATGAAAGAGTGACCATAAAGTGATGTCTCCAATACCTACCCTGCTCCTTCCTGGGTCAGGAAAAGAGGCTGAGAAACAGATATTTCGTCTCCTCTTTGGAAATATAAGGCGCTGAAGGGACGTGCAGTGAGATGATACATGATGTTCACTGGCAACATAAGTGGCTTCTATGGGCGGGGGGTGGGCAAAGTGCTTTATGGCACTCATTTCATTTAATCCTCCAAACAACCTACAAAGAGGATGGTTGAATGATTGCAATTTAAATTTGAAGAAATTGTTCCTTGGAGAGGTGAAATGCTTAACGCCTGCTTGCTCTTCAACATTGGGCAAAGTTAGGATCCAAACTGGAATCTGAGTCTCCGTACATCACACTTCCCAAGCTCTATGAATGAGTGTATGCTGCCTGAAGATAAATCAGTTATCGGATATGGGGACCATCAGCACAGCCTGATATATGGTTCCTAACTCACGCAATCACCATGGGAACCTGGGTCTGGATTATAGGGACTGCTGCTAAGAAAGTCCAGGTAAACACAACTTCTCCTGATAACAGAGTGAGTTGAGCCTATTTTCATGTATTATTTAGAGTTTTCTTCGAAGGTGCTTTATATGCATATAACACGTGCAATGTCTTTGTTTGGGCTGCTGTAACAAAGTACCATAGACTCGGTGGCTTAAAAATAACCTAACTTTATTTCTGACAGTTCTGGAGGCTGGAGTCCAAAATCATGGTACCATCGTGATCAGGTTGTAAAGGCTCTCTTCCGGGTAGCAAATAGCTGACTTACTGCATCCTCACATGGTGGAAAGAGAGCTAACTAGCTTTCTGGCCTCTTCTTATCGGGGTACTAATCCCACTCATGTAGGCTCCCCCTCACGATCTAATTACCTCCTAAAGGCCTCACCTCCAAAACCCATCACATTGGCATTAGGGCTTCATCATGAATTTGGTGGGGGCAGTGGGACACAAATATTCAATCCACTGCATGAATAAATGCAGACACCCCTGAACCCAGTTCAGTCATAAAAATTTTTGTTTGTGCATGTATCTGAAAGAAGAAACAACATTTATAGATTCGTTTATATGCATCCTCCTGGTTCACACTTGGAACTTTTCTTCTGCCTCTAGGCCTGGTATTCTGGGTATCTGGCAGGGATTCAGCTTCCTAATGGACTGACTTTCTATGACATACACAGCATTGAATGCAAGGTTTTACGAAAAGGAAAATAAAGATGGGGGAGAGAGGGAACAATTGTCTCATTAAACAGATGATAATTGCAATTATTCACCAAGAATTATGAATCACAGCTGAGGATTGCAGAGTCAACTGGGAGACAATTTGGCTATAAATACTCATATTAAGCAGCCTAATGAAATCTGCTTTGCTTTAGAAACTTCCACTCTTGTTTTCGTCAAGTGCTTTGTAGAAGTGCAAATCTTGATAAATTATTCCTGTCTCCAGCAATGCAGAAAAAAGAAGTAATGTTCTATAATAAGCATGTTGATGGTGTGAGATCTTCTAATGGTAATAATATCACCTACAATTCAATTGCAAAGGGTTTTCAGGTTTCCCACTCAAAATCAATATTTCATGTGGTGCTCATGATGCCACATAATGTCAGGCAAGGGAAATATGCCATTACAAATGTACAGCAAAGGAGAATGTATTATAGGAAGGCACAATGATTACCCCAAGGTCACACAGTCAGTTGCTAGAGCAGAATCTGGGTCTGATGGGAATTCCTGCCCCTAAATCATATTGCTTCCATTATCAGTTTCAATGCTTTTAGTTTCACATAACTGAAACTTGAATTCAAATGGACTTGAACAATAACAGAATTTATCAGTTTATGTACATAGTAAGTTCAAACATAGATAGGTAGGTATGATGGTTGGTTGGTTGGTTGGTTTGATACAGTAGTTCAGAAATATTAACTGATTTTTTTCTATCTCTTCACTCTCTTTTTGTAACTTTTTTTTGTCTTAAGAATGGCTCACACTATGTCACAGCATAACTATTAACAGCTTCTGGGAGAGAAAGATAGCCACAAGAAAAGAGGAAAGAAAAAACAGTGTAGAGAGAAAGTTACAAACACAAGTCCTGGACTTAGTTCTGATGGGTCAATGTAATTTAAATGCACTTTCCATACCCAAGCGCTATGACTAAGGCAATACCATGTACTGATTAGTTTCAACTAGTGTTGATGTCCATTTTTTACCAATCACCAGGGCAAAGAAACTATTGTTGATTGCATTAGAACAATCAGAGTCCAGTTCTGAAGTCAGCATAGCATAAATCCTACCCAAACGCAAACCACATAAGTGCTAAACAATGATGTGGGGAGATCATTCTTCAGAGGAAAATCTGAGTGGTACTGAAAATGGAGGTGGGTGGAAATATGAGCTGGAAAGGTCACAAATGAATGTCTACTCTACCTCCAAATGTGCCAGTCATTGAACAAAAATGAGCAGAGCCTAGAGGCTGCTATACATAGATCGAGAACATGGAAGATACAGTCTATAGTTGGGGATTAAGAGGGTTGTAAATGTACATTAGTTCTCATATAAACTTGAGATTTGAAATGGGATGGAGAATGGGAATCCAGGCAAGAAGTAGTCTGAAATAAATCGATGAGGCCAGCAGGCTCATCTTTGGTGATCTTTCATGTTCTACCTACACCCACTTTCTCATTTTGCTCCATTTTTGTGTCTCGGCTTTCTCCTAATATTAGATAGAAGTGGTAGTTAAAATGCTCACTGACAGGGCTTCCCTGGTGGCACAGTGGTTGAGAGTCTGCCTGCCGATGCAGGGGACACGGGTTCGTGCCCCGGTCCGGGAAGATCCCACATGCCACAGAGCAGCTGGGCCCGGGAACCATGGCCACTGAGCCTGCACGTCCGGAGCCTGTGCTCTGCAACAGGAGAGGCCACAACAGTGAGAGGCCCGCATACCGCCAAAAAAAAAAAAAAAAAAAAAATGCCCCCTGACAGTTGATCCAATCTAAATCCATCTAGCTGCAACAACCCCAGCTGTGTGATCTTATAAAAAGTATTTGACTTCTCTGGGCTTCCATTTTCTCTTCTATATGATTAATGGTTTTATAAAATTAGACATAAAACACTTCATAATATTGAAGGTCCCTTCCAGTTTTAATATTCCAATAATTCCCCTGCTCTAGAGATGGATTCATTTAGCTTGAACATTATATTTAATTCTGCATGTATGAGGGAGAAATAGAGGAAGAGTTGGGCTTGAAACCTCTATTTCTCATTTTATCGTACATTAAACGGACTTGCTCCAGTCAGGGGAAATTAAAAGATTCCTTGTGCTTTGAAATAGATCCTGTTTTCCTCCTTCCAGCTGGTAGCAGGCAAAAGATTACATACCAATACGTTTCCACTTTCCTATCTAAGCCTCGGTTTAGTTTTTGCCATAACATTTGGTAGCCTAACCTAAACAA
The DNA here is from genome assembly GCF_937001465.1 of Orcinus orca. Classification (NCBI taxonomy): domain Eukaryota; kingdom Metazoa; phylum Chordata; class Mammalia; order Artiodactyla; family Delphinidae; genus Orcinus; species Orcinus orca. The sequence continues at coordinate 67,247,582 of NC_064572.1, read as the reverse complement.
TGGCGGCTGTTTTAATTGAAAACTGCTTCAGGAATTATTCACTTTCAAAAACTCTTGGATTAACAATTTAATCACCATCTCCAACTCTGTATCTAAACTTTTGCTATTACTAATAATTCTTTAATAATTAGGATTTATATTTTTATCCATCTGTCTTAGGAATAGATTCCTAAAAGTGGCATCAACAGGTCAAAGAGGAAATAGATACGTTATATTGCTAGATATTGTCAAATTTCTGACCATAATAAGTATTGTACCATTTTGCATCATCATCAGCATAACCTCAAAAATAGAGTATTCTGGGCTTCCCTGGTGGTGCAGTGGTTGAGAGTCCGCCTGCCGATGCAGGGGACACGGGTTCGTGCCCCGGTCTGGGAATGTCCCACATGCCGTGGAGCGGCTGGGCCCGTGAGCCATGGCCGCTGAGCCTGCGCGTCCGGAGCCTGTGCTCCGCAACAGGAGAGGCCACAACAGTGAGAGGCCCGCGTACCGACAAAAAAAAAAAAAAAAAAAAATAGAGTATTCTGGCAAACTTTAGAATTCTGGCCAATACATGAGAAATTGCATCACACTGAAGTTTAATTTGCATTTCCTTTATGTGAGTGAGGTTGAGCACAGTTTCCTGTGATTAGGAGTTATTTTCAGTTTGTTTTTTCCTATGAACTCTTTATTTCTTTAGCTCATCATCCTATGGGGTAAACTTTTCCTTTTGTCTTTTTAGAAGTTCTTTAAATATTAACTCTTATCTATGACAAAAGTTGCCAATTTTTTTTTTCACTACGTCATCTGTTTTTTTGCTTTGATTATATGAATTTTTCTTGGAGATATTTTTCATTATGATGAAATCAAATTTGCATTTATTTATTTAGAAGCTATTTTAAATAAGGTGCTGAGGGAACATCTCTCTGGGGAAGTGACATTAAGTCTGACAGACCTGAATGTAGGGTGACCAATCACGCAGGTTTACTCAGGACTAAGGTGTTTCTAGGGAGAGGGGATACTGAGTGCTAAAACTGGTACAGTCCCAGGCAAACGAGAATGAGTTGATCACTCTACGTAAAAGTTGAGCTGAATTGGTCATCTGGGGAAGCCAGCAAAGAGTGTTTGGGGGAGAGTGAACTTCAAGGACAAAGCTCTAAAGCAGAAAGAATCAAACATTTCCTAAGAAGTACCATGAGAACACTGTAGAAGGAGCACAGGAGAGAGAAAGACAGTAGCCTAATTAGATGACTGGCTAGAAGGGCCAGATCACGCGAGATCATTACACCATGGGTGGAGTGGAGGTAACTTGCATTTATTCTAAAAGCTTTAATAAAATTAATTAAATTTAATAAATTAAATTTAATTAAATTTAATAAAAGTTAATTAAAGCTGTCCTATTGACAGCTTTAATAAAAGAGTGGCATGATCTGCTCATGCCATTTGCAACTTGTTTATTGGTCACTGACTGAGTGTTGGCTTTGGTTCAGTTTTGAATCTTTGGACTCGAATCTTTCCATATGAGAGGCTTCTTCTCCTATGCTGAATCTCTTCCTCCTCACTTCAACATGCAGAGCCAGGGCCCACACAGAGAGTGATGAAAAATCTTTGTTGGATAAACAAATGGCAGATGGATTGAAAAGTGGCCCACGCTCTCCTAACATCAATCCTATAAAGGGCCTTCTCCAGGGAAACAGCTGATGCGAAAGCTTTTAAAGGCCAGCACAACACTCCAATGTAATACAGAGCCTTTAAATTTACATCACCTCCATTTGTCTATATCTTTTCTTAAGGCTCAAGGGGAAGTATTTATAGGTTTACCTGATACTGGATATTTCCCATTTTAATGAACATTTTGAACTTTAAGTGTAAAAATAAAATGGTTTAATTACTCTTTTTTTATTCCCTGTGTTTAACCACAGTCTGTCAAACCACTCTTTTTGATCCCTTAACGATATGTTAGGCAGATACCATAGCTTTACAATCACTTTAGGTTATTAGAAAAATCACTCAGACAAGAAGGATTTAAGGCTTCTGTCTCAAACACAATTCAATGGCAATTCCTCCCTCCCCTGCAATGGGCCTCACTATGAGTGGAACATGTGGTTTGATCTCGGACCCTCACATTCCAACACTTTAGAAGGATAGGGGTTAGCTGGTCTGGTTCTGGAATACTCCTCTCTCCTCCCACCTCTGTGTCCAGCCCCTCCATGCAGGGGGAGGGGACAGGAAGGAGCAGGAAAGAAGGAAGGGTGTCAGTGGTAGGAAGGTATCCATGGTCTTACCATGACTCAGCTAATTCCATTTGTTGCTGATGTAATATCCACCAGTGCGGTGATATCTGCAAACATGCGAGTGGTTTCCTTGAGGCAGAAGTTGCATTTCACTCTGGCTCCTCCAATACTGAGGGTGCAGAGAGGAACAGCTGTATCTTGTTTTAGCTCTGAGATTTAGACACACCCACTCCTCTTTCTAGGTCAGTTGCCCCTGCCTTGGAAGCCAAGTAAGCCTCCTCACGTTCCTTGCCTTTGCTCTATTCCAGATTTTTTCACTTCCCTTGAGGGCACGAGGGGCCTCAGAGATGTCGTTCCAAACCCTACAGGTGTAGGACTCTGGCACTCTCCCTGGCATTCATTCCTACCCAGATCCACTTGCTGACATCACCCAGGTTTTCCTTTGGGAATCAATTCCTCCCACATCACTGTGTAGCACCTATGTGCTTTGAGTTTGGGTAGGATGTGCTCTCTCTGCCTTAGAACTGAACTGTGATTGGTTGAAGTTAATTAACCTTTATTTAACTCTTTTCCATGAGAATTAAGCTGGGTGTGAGTGCCCATCCGCTTCATACTAAGCACACTATCCAATAATGCCAACTCGCTCTATTGCTCTGGGTGACTCTACCTTCAAACATCTCCAGATGAGAAGCAATCCCTCATCTCTTTGGGAATTCTCCCCAACTCCAGGGAGAAAGTGTCAGGCTCTACCAAAAATTTAAAACTCATTTCTATTCCTTTCCACTGTCTTCAGAGTCTACAACTGAACAATCTACCACTATGGGAGTGAGATACCAGCATGTTCTCATGTAGACATTCTACTCGTTCGTAGAGTTTGGAGCCCTCTCTCACTTTGGAGCCCTCTCTCACCTTCTCCATGGGGAAGAAAAGTATATTAGATGCTCTTTCCTTTCCCCAAGTAGGGGGCAGGTATGCTCTAAAAAATGATGGGAAGGAACAGGGTGCAAAGAGATGCGGTGACAGGAAGCACTAAGACAGATGCTGCTCATATGGCTCCTTCCAAGAACCGGAGAAAGGATTTCCACTCTGGGAGGATGTAGCCTGTGTGCACTCAGCCAGGTTAGCAGGGTGCAGGCTGGATTTCAGTCCTCATTACTCTCTTGGCTGTGCACATTTGAACAATAAAAAACCTACAACACCAAACAACTCTGGGCTGTAGTCCTGGCACTGCAGTGATAATCAGAGAGAACAGGGTTGGTTTGGCTATAGCTTAACAAATACTGGAGAATGGGTCTGGTCTCAGCTTGTATTTGCTCTGTGCCAGCTGTGTCATGAAAATGAGAGGCCAAGGAAAATTACCATCAAACTTCCACACTATTGGACATTGTGCTCAGTGACTTAGACTGTTGCTTGGAAAAATTGTTTCAAAATCATATCCAAGGGCAATTTGGAAAAGAAGCTATTGCTCATAATGATTGAGAGGAACTAGGCACCTAAAAAAAATTAAACTATAATTTAAGCCCCATATCTTTACCTAAAATACTCAAAATAGCAGGAAGATGTTTCAGTTGAGACAACCAAACTCTGGAACCAAATATGAAATGAGGTGACAAAATCATGAAAAAAAATTAGCTTGCCTTCAGCCTAATGGAAATGTGATGTGACCAAATTCCCTTAATTTATTTTTTCTTTGGTTTGTTCATTTGAAAGAGTTTTCTATTTTCTTTTTCTTTTTAAACAGGACAAATGAGGGCTTCCCTGGTGGCGCAGTGGTTGAGAGTCCGCCTGCCGATGCAGGGGACACGGGTTCATGCCCCGGTCCGGGAAGATCACACATGCCGCGGAGCGGCTGGGCCCGTGAGCCGTGGCCGCGGAGCCTGCGCGTCCGGAGCCTGTGCTCCGCAACGGGAGAGGCCACAATAGTGAGAGGCCCGCGTACCGCAATAAATAAATAAACAGGACAAATGAAAAGCTACTCACATTCTTTATGCCAGAACACTCCCATCTTTGGCTCCTCCATTTTTTACTTGTTTTTTTCCCCATGTGTCTTCATTCTAAATAGCATTTTTCTCCCAGCTACAGGCCACTATTTTAATGGGTTTTAAATATATCTATACATTTGTATATAACTTTGTAAAATGCATGCATTTAGGGGATATTTTTAAACTTTAATTATTTTTATTTAAAAATATTTTATTTTTATATTTATATACTTAATTTCTATATTTTTCATTTTATATGTATTTTTAATGTTTATCATATCATAAAATTATTTCTATTTATTAGTTTTTCACTCTCAGCCCTGTTTTTAAGATAATTCATCTTTATTGTGTATGCATGACTGTGTGTATACGATTTTTTGCTTCTACTTGCCACAGAATATTCCACAGTTTGCATTCACCACACTACAATTGTCCTTTCTTTAAATAATGGATTGCTTCCAACTCTAAATATACTGATTCATATCTCCATATGAATCTGTATAAAACATGGATTGTTGTGTCATGGGATATCTGTACATTTAATTTCATGAAGTACTGCCATGATGCTCTCCAGAATGGCCGCAGTGTTCTACACTCTCACCCCAGTGAATTATGGGCTCCCTACTTTTGCCAACAAATATTACCTTTACAACTGGCTTGCCTTGACTGCCTCAAGGGGACACACAGAAGACTGAATCTACTTAATGCAAATGGGCTTTACATAGTCTCAGAGATCAGTGTGAAGAAACTGGGGCGGAGACAGCTGTAAGATGTGTGGATGCAGAGAGGATATTATAATTATTAATGAGGCTGATGAAAATCAGATAAGCTAAATAGATGGTTAGTTAACACTATGAAGAGGGCCTCATTCTCTTACTTTCTCTTTTCTTTTTCCACATTAAAAATAAATTTACTGGGCTTCCCTGGTGGCGCAGTGGTTGAGAGTCCGCCTGCCGATGATGCAGGGGACACGGGTTCGTGCCCCGGTCCGGGAGGATCCCACATGCCGCGGAGCAGCTGGGCCCGTGAGCCATGGCCGCTGAGCCCGCGCATCCGGAGCCTGTGCTCCGCAATGGGAGAGGCCACAACAGTGAGAGGCCCGCGTACCGCAAAATAAATAAATAAATAAATAAATAAATTTATTGCAAATGTCTCAAATGATTATGGAAAAACACTTTTACGATGACATTAAAAAGAAAAAAAATTGGAAAAGTTGTTGTGTTTGTCTATACACATGTGTCTTTACATAGTGCTTTTCATTTTGCATTATTGTGGTAAGGAAACACAGTATGCGATCTACCCTCTTAACCAATTGTTAAATGTACAGTATACTATTGTTAACTATAAACACAAATGTTGTACAGCAGATCTCTAGAACTTTTCATCTTGCATGACTGAAACTTCATATCCATTGAATAACATCTCCTGTTTCCCCATCCTCCAATCCCCGGCAATCACCCATTCCACTTTCTACTACTCTTTTATTCTCTTTTAAAACTATTTTTTGATTATCACAATTATATATGTTTATTATAGGCATCGGGAAACTGTAGACAAGTACAACAATATTAAAGATAAAATTTTATACACTCTTCTTTATTCAGAGTCAATTAGTCTGTTCTATAATTTTAAAACATATTTGAGATTTTATAGTATATTACATTTCCTACACTTTACCCAAAATATGTTTCAATTTTTTTTTGTTTTTTGGGGGGTTTTTTTGGGGTTTTTTTTGTTTTTTTGGTACGCGGGCCTCTCACTGTTGTGGCCTCTCCCATTGCGGAGCACAGGCTCCGGACGCGCAGGCTCCGTGGCCATGGCTCACGGGCCCAGCCGCTCCGCGGCATGTGGGATCTTCCCGGACTAGGGCACGAACCCGTGTCCCCTGCGTCGGCAGGCGGACTCTCAGCCACTGCGCCACCAGGGAAGCCCCTATGTTTCAATTTTAAGCTGGTATAATTTGAACATTTTCTTCAAACATCATTTTAAAAAGTAACTTAGTTTGTCACATTGTATAGATAAATGCAGACTTCTTAATTTCAAAGTCACTTTTGGATTTATAATTTGAAGTTGTGGTGATGATTATAAATCCCTGAAATAGATAATTTACTATACTATATGTAAAAACAAAAAAGATTTTGGCCCCTCGTATCACTGCCTGATATCTCCCCTAGTCCAAAAATAAAGACAATTTGAATTCTTAACCTATATTCTAGCATTTCAGTTCAAATTACAGTTGATATCTAGGTGGATTTTTTTTTATTGCTTTCTCTAAAGAGAACATAATTTAAAATGAAACATCAGGAAATCATGGCAGTGTTAGGGGATCAATCTCTAAATTTCACCTTATAGCACTATTAGAAAAATAATGTTATTACAGAAGGTCCAGGGCAGTTGAAAGAAAGTAGAAGGACTGCTGAAATTTTCCTTTGGCATTAGAAAGCGGAGAGGAATGTCAGCTTGTTTTAGTCTAAACTTCCCAATGAGAAAAATATATATAGCTTGGACAATTTTTTTTAACTTTTTGGAGTTATAGGGGAGCTATCAAGAAGTCAAAAGTTTAGCGTCAACTTTTCTGAAAGCAGGGAAGCCCAGAATGGTGAGTCCAACATTCAGTACTACTTTTCTCTGAGGCATTTGCTGATTTAAAAGGTAGCAGCTGAGTAGCTAAAGATCTGAGCATAAAGTAAAAGCTAAAATGATTGGCAGTCTCACAGGTCTGGGGGCAAAATTGGAGTCCAGGAGCCATCAAAAATGAGGGGCTCTTACTTACAAATGAGACTTTAATTGGGAACTTGAAAAGCTGCCTTGTAAACTTAAGTGTGAACCAGATATAGACCCGCTGCTATAGGAGTGAAGTTCAGCTTTGAATCAGCTCAAATCCTGATTAAAGCAGCTCCTCTAGCAAAAGTCCTCCTTGGTCTTTTATCTCTAAGCTATGCAATGCAAAATATCTAGTATCCATTAAAAAAACAACAACAAAGAATATCAGTAAGAGTTCACTCAGGAAGCAGAAACCATACAATGCATTTCAGTAGAAATAATTTAAAATAAAGAGTTTTTCAATGGAAATCGAAGAACTGGAAGGCAGAAGGGAGGATATCAAAATGTCACAAAGGTAGCAAATACGGAAACAGCCATCTCATTTACAACTGAACAGGAGAAAGAAGTTAGAAATATTTCAACAAATCTTAGAAGAGACGTCCCTCAAAAATAAAAACCAAGACATTAAGAGAGGGGTTGCTTCTTGGCTAGTATCCTCTCTGAGCTTGGAGGAGGATTCTTATGGGACCAAGACCAGACTTCTTAGGAGGTAATGATGCCTGGCCAGAGCTGGAGTCTCTGAGCAGTAATGTTAAGGCCGGTTCTTTGTTTGTCTGAAGAATTAGAAACTGGAACTAATTGTTGCTACTTAAACAAACACCTGCTCTGAGGTGAAGAAATTTAGGTATGATGATACTGATAGAAACAGGAAGCAAATCTGCAGGAAAAAGTCCCTTCTTCTCCCTCCAATCTTACTATCTCCCTCTAGGGTCCTGTATAGGCAGAGCCTAATGGGAAGTCAGTGGGCAAATCAGCAATGTTTTCTGCAGATTCCCTCCTCAGAGCAGAATACAGAACGGTGGACTTGAGGCTGAGAAATTATAGCCCAATAACTGCTATAACAAGTGTGTAAAAAACATGATTGACCAAGAGCAAGTGAAAAAGCAGACAATAGTATAGAACCAGAGGGGATCCAGATACTGGAGCTGTCAAACACTTACTTTAAAATAACTGTGATTTTTTAATTTTAAAATTACTGCTCAAGAATTTAAATGGAAAAACGGAGAGCATTTATGCAGATAACTGGCAACTATAAAACCAAATGAAATGGAAACTAAAAAAGCATAGTAACTGAAATTAAGAACTCAACGAAAGTTCAACTTCTGATTAGGAAGTAGAAGATTAAAGACATTTACTCTCACCAAACTGTCAAGAAATCAACATAAAAAAAAAATAGCACCTTTCTTTAGAGCCATTGAAGATCAGAGGGCAAAAAGAATCTAAAACACTGAAATCTGGAATGATAAACTCTTCCCAGGTGAGCAAGACAAAGGACATTTTCATGCTTGGGGTGAGTTACTAATGTTGTGGAGGTGCAGGGGAAAGGAAAGTCTGTACCCAACTGAACTGTTGATGAACACATGTATTAACCTGTAGAATTTTAATCAAACACACGAAAGAATTCACTCTGCCGAGTAATTATCATACAAGGGAATTTTTTTGTTTGTTTGTTTGTTTTGTTTTTTTGGTGGGTGGATAAGCAAATGTGAAGGCAAGACTAAAAAGTAGAAGTAGGGCTCTGACTCTTACCTCCAGAGCTGCAAATTCTCATAATCTCAAAGTCTTGCTGTCTTGCAGATTTACACTCTCACAATTTCACAGACTCAGAATCTCATGGTTTGGCAGTCTCACATTCCATGGTATTGCAATATTAAAGGTTCCAGGAATCAGTCTTATGGTCTCATGACCTCTAAACTTTGCAAATTCATGGTATCCAAATCTAGAAGTCTCACAGTTTCATAAAGACTCAAGTTCTAGAAGTCTAAGACTCTAGGAGTTTTACAGTTTTTAAATCTACCATACTTGAAGGCTCACAGTTTTGAGGTCTAGAAGGCTCTACTAGAGGGAGAAGTCTGAAACACATTCAAAGTATTTGAAGCCAGAGATGAAATTAGTCTTACCCAAACTGTAAACAAACCTCCTTCAAATTCAACTACTTTTAAAACTGTTTATAAATTATCAGCCTATGGCAATGCAAGTTGAGAGCTGGACTGACAGCAAAAAGAGATATACTTAGAACACATATATACAGGATAAATAGAAAATTAATAGCAAAATGGTAAATTTAAACACAATTATATCAATAATTATGTTAAATGCAAATAGATTCATATAAAAAGCAGATTATCAGACCAGAGGAAAAACCAGCTACATAGGTAAAATTCTCAGACTGAACAAAAAAGCAGAAAACAGTACTTTCAATATGACAGCAGTTGAAAGTGAATGAAAGGGAAAGATAAACCATGACAGTACTAAGTATAAGAAATTGCACATATTTCAAGACAAGAAGCATTACCAGAGATAAAATGGATATTTCATAAATATAGAAGTGTCAATTGCTCAAGAAGGCATAACCAATCTAAATGTGTATGCACCAAGTAACAGAGCTTAAAATACGAAAAGTAAAAGTTGGAAAAACCAGTGAGAGAAACAGACAAATTTATAATTATAAATAGATCTGTAATATATTTTCCCTTGTAATTGATAGAACAATAACTCAATGAGAATATTGAAGTTTTGAACAAAACTATCAACTAAAATGAACTAACTGACATTCATAGATCACTACACCTAACTGCTAAAGAATAAACATACTTTTTGCATACACATGAAATATTCACCAATAAAGACCATGTAAAAAGAAACAAAGGAGCCATAAAACAAGTCTTAAATTTTTTCAAAGAACTGAACCTTTATACTGGACATTCTTTAATCCCAGTGAAATGAAATTAGAAAACAATAACAGAAAGAATTGTGGAATATCTCTAATACTGCAACAAAGCGACACAATTATAAATGATTCATCAATGAAAGAAGAAATAAAAAAGAAAATTGGAAAACACTTTGAATTGAGTAATAAAAACACAACATATCAAAATTTGTGAGATGCATTTGAAACAGTTCTTAGAGAAAAAATATAGTTTTAATGATTTTATCAGAAAATAGGAAAGAACTACACTCAACGATCCAAACTTTGACCTTAAGGAAGGAGAACAAAGATAAACTTAAATAAATGAAAGCAAATACATTTTAGAGCAGAAATCAATGAGATGAAAGGGAGACAAATACCAGATAAAATTAAAAAGCCAAGTTTTTTTTTTTTTTAAGGATGAATAAAATTGATACCCTGTAGCTACACTGGTCAACAAAAATGAGAAAACATGAGTTAGAATCAAGAATAGAAGATACAACATCACTACCCATCTTATAGCTATTTAAAGGAAAATAAGATTATATTAAGAATATTTTGCCAATAAGTTCGACAATTCAGATGAAATGAGAAAATTTATTTTTTTAAAACAACTATTGAGGTACAATGATATACAAAAAAAAAGCTGCACATAATTAATATATACAATTTGATGACTTTGAACATAGACAAACATGCGTGAAACCATCTCCAAATCAAACTAACAAACATATCCATCACCTCAAAAGTTTTCTTGTGGTTCTTTGGGTTTTTTGTTTTGTTTTGTCTTCTTGTAGTTCTTTGGTTTGGTTTAGTTCGGTTGTTGTAAGAACACTTAACATGAGCTCTGCCCTTTTAACAAAGTTTTAAGTATTCAATACATTGACTACAGGCATTGCGGTGAGCAGCAGGTCTCTAGAACTTACTCATTTGCATAACTGAAACTTTATACCCATTCTGTCTTTTTGGCATATTTTGCTTAGAACTCCAGGCATTTGTTGTAATGTTTTATGGCTCCTAATATACGGACAGAAATACTGAAACAGTAAACAAGTTTATTCATATTTGTTAACAATTTCTCATTTATCCCTAAGGCCAAGTACAAGTTTTGTCCCAAGAAAGCATTCATTAAAGATTTGAACTGAGTACAAAGTGTTGAAATAGAAAGAAAATTAAATTTATAGACCTGGCATAAGGAAGATAGAGGAAGAGAGCTGACATTTTTTGAGATCCCACAAAATACCTGGCACTGGGCAAAGTGGTTGTGTACATTAAGTGTTTTGGAGTTTTATGAGGATTGAATGACAACTTACTTCCCACACCTAAAGGAGGAGTATATGCAATACCAATATACTTAAGTTGTAAAGTGCTTTGCAGTTGCTTCTATGCCTTTGATAGATGCCTATGCTTATTTTTCTGGTACTGCTTTCTCCCTCTAATAATGGAACAGTAACAGCATGGTGTAAATGGTATTAAAATAACCTTCTAAGACTTTCTTTCATCTGAATACAAATCCCCATATAGATGGGTGACATAACCTCTCTCTACCTCTACTACCTTCTTTTAAAACTATTACATTATAGAGTAGTCAGGAAAATTTGAGATAACATATGTAATGTGCTTTTTACAATGTCTGGCATCTAGAATATACTTAAAATGTTTCTTCTTATTATTATTATCATCATCATTATCATGATTATTACAAGGAAAGCAGCAAAAGACACAGTGTTATCTGTAGCAAAGCTTGTGGTCTCTCAGGATATTAGTTTCCAAATCGGTAAAGAGAGTATCTTGACTTGGAATTCTTAACACCCGTATTGAGCTAAAGCTTGTTTATGTACCTGTTTATGCACCCATGTATATATCACTGGTTATTATCTGAAATGATATAATTCACATTTTAAATTTTCATTTTCATGTATCTGATTATCTTCAGGGTGTTTTGTCAGCTTGGGCTCAACACAGTAAAACTCTAGTAAAAATGATCACGGGGGATAAATTAGGAGTATGGGGCTTCCCTGGTGGCGCAGTGGTTGAGAGTCCGCCTGCTGATGCAGGGGACACGGGTTCGTGCCCCGATCCGGGAAGATCCCACGTGCCACGGAGCAGCTGGGCCCATGAGCCATGGCCACTGAACCTGTGTGTCCGGAGCCTGTGCTCCGCAACAGGAGAGGCCACAACAGTGAGAGGCCCGCGTACCGCAAAAATAAATAAAGAAATAAATTTATGATTTGTGCCTAACAAATATTTGCTCCCAACAAACTTCTGTGGAACGTGTGAGGACAGAGAAAAGGGCATGAAGATAGATAGATGGCTGGATTGAGTCAAAGCTTATACTTGGGGAGAAAAATTTCTCACCCAAATCTGTACTAAAAACTTTAAATAAGCTCCAGAGACTTCATAAAAAAAAGGAAAAAAGCATACAACCCCTGAATTAGTTTAAATAATATTGATCAAGTGGTTGGTTCAACTTAGGTTATTATTTTATACTACAAAATCTAGAATTCTACACGCTGCATTAAAATCATTTACTTATTTCTTAGCTTTGTGGAAATAAAGGATTTCTCTTTCCTTCTAGCTCGGATCATGCTAAGTTAAGAAGCTTCAGAATGGTATTATACACAACTTTTAAAATGAGATGTTTTTTAAAAAAGAACTTAAAAATAACTTATTAGTAGTTATATTGTCTATGTTTGCTTTATCTTGGTCATTACATAATTTTCACTGGGGTCAGGACCATATATTCTCAATATTTTGACTGGAATATTATAGATAATTGGTAAATACATGCTGGAAAAACACTACAGAAAAAAGTGAAAGCTACAGATATTTTGATTTTTGAAAGCAGAACAGAGAGGATGTCTGAGGTTTGGGGAAAAAATGCACTTATTATTCCATTAAGATATACAGATAATAGGACCAGGCTAATCAAGAAAATCCAAGAATAATCATAACTGAGATTTCCACTAACCAATAAAATCTGGTAGATCCAGAAAGTTGAGTCCAAGATAAATATCCAAGACAAGCAAGTCCAACCCTTCAGAAGTTCCCAGTATCCAGAAAGCCATAGAGTTAGCAAGCTAATTAATATACATTAATTAATGTACAACCAAGGTATTATTTTTACTTTTGTTCATACTCTCTGCTGAGTGAAAGTATCTTGGGTCAACGAGTATTCATCCATGCATCCAACCACCCATTCATTTTTTGAATAAGTTTTTGCTGAATATATACCAAGGGATAGGAACTAGGTACCAGAGACCTAGGGGATGATAATGGAGATATATGACTGCCTTCAGGAGCTTAAAGGCTAGAAGAGAAATAAATCAATTAAATTATCAGTAACAGTAAACCATGATAGGGGCTAGATATGGATGAAAGGAGCATGCTACTTATTCTAGAGAGTATCGAAAAGGAGTTCCTAGAGGAAGCTTTAGAACTCAGTTCTAAAAGATAAGCAGGAATTTTTTAGCTTAAGAGAAAATAGTGAGAAAATGTTTCAGATAGATGGAACAGCAGTTGATGACTTCAAGAAGATGATCAACAGCCTAAAGTGAAGGCTCTCTTTTATTTAGCAGTTAAAAGAGTACCTAAGGTCACCCCAAGACCCTTACCAAATGGAAATACTGATGCAGCTGGTAGAAGGCTATTTCACCTTCCTATTATTTATGATTAACAAGAAGTCAAGGAAGTTCATCATAAGCATGAACACTGACAGCAGCACTCTATCAATAAAGGCAAGGGAAAACATGTGAAATGATTAAATACCGCTGAGTACTCAAGTCAACTGAGAGCTCAAGACAATTCCAAACAAATTTGGGGCATGTAAATAGGTTCTTTTATGCAAGGAGGATTATGGAACAAAAGAATCAAGGTACATAAAATTAAGCTCCAGAATAGGTGGCATTTATTTTGGATATGCTATATAATTGAGTGTCCTGATTTTTCTAACTGTCCAAGCCAATAGACACAATGGAGACAGCACTAACTGAGGCAGCCATAAATGTACTGGCTGCCAAAGATCCCCTGACTCCCTGAGTTTGTCTGCCTCAAACACGTGGATCAGGAAAAAATGCCTTATTCTAAGACATCTCACAATCCTATTGATTTCTGATGACAGCATCAGAACTCTATGAATCTACGCATTCTTATTCTCAGAGGCTCACAGCTACTCTTAGCCATTTGATAAAATAATCCAGTAACCCAAGACTTCTGCTTGCCTCAGAACTCTTCTGTTATCTCTGAAGACCTTCCTTGTAAACACAAGAATTACGGTATCATGTCAGGAATTATTTTCCCAATCGGTTCAGAGTCAGCCTGTGCAGCTACCCAAACATTCTTCCATGCCTAGTTTGGGCTTAAACCTTTGTCTGGAGTTTCTCTGTTCTGAATGAGCCTGAACAAGGTGGTGTCAAATCCTGCAGCAGTGATAAGGACACCAGGCTCTTACATCTGGTTCTTCTCCGCGCCACACTGTGGTACTGTGATGTTTGTTCCCTTCATTTCCAGCAGCTTCAGGTTAGCGCATATAAAATAAATATAATAGTACCTTGCAAGGATGTTGGAAGCTAGAAATTTAATATTTTTTATTAAAAATATTATTTTTAAGAATATTTTAAGGAGCTTAGAAAAAAGACATAAGCAGAAAATATTATTAATAATAAAAGTGAAGAGAGATGAAACTGTAAATAGCACAGCTCCTTTGAGAGGGCTAGCTCAAGCCCACCTCATTTAAATATATTTTTACCGCTTATTTTCAGGGCATTGAATCAAACTAAATGCTCTTCTATTTATATAACACTGAAGATATTAAAACAATTCCACTATATCTGAAGATACCAAAGGACATTAATTAGCGCTACTTGACTACATGTAAAACTAAATGCTTTAGGGTACTGTGCTCCAGACTTTTTTTTTTTGGTAAATATATAATAGGGTGTTAGTCTAAGAAAAAAGACATAGTTTTTGGCTTTTTAGCTTGCTTATTTGTTAAAAATTAATTTATGTTTTAAACTCTCTGCTTCACTTGGAATCTTTTAGTCTATCTTTTCTAAGTGTCTCCCATTTATTGGTTACTGGACTATTACAACTATGATATTCTCATTCTGGATTTCCCACCAGTAATCAAGGAAAGTTGTAACCTGTTCAGATTCTTCACATAAGATCCTCCTAATGTATTTATTTACCTCCAGTAATAATATTCAACTACTCCCACAAGTATCATTTACCTTAGAGGTAGAGGCATTGGAAGGTATTTATGCAGACAACTCACTTTTAGAGTCTGGTTTAAAAAAATACAAGGAAAGATCCACCCACATAGTCCATATAGGCGTAAGATATGGTAAAGACAAATTTGGTTAAGAAGAGTGTTCCAGATTTTCTAGGAATCTTGGCATACAATATGGAATTGACCTATTTAATCAACCATCAACTATTTTATGGGTGCCTATTATAGGTACGGGACCATATTGAAAATTGTCGAAATTACAATAAATCACAAGACTTTGTCCTGGAAGTACCCATGATAAAGTAGAGAAAGAAACACACAAATATTTTTAAAGTTTGAAAAAAACAAAACAAAATAAAAAGCAAGAGACACAAGCCCACATTGCTTGTTCAAAGCAAAAAATTGGAAAAGATATTTCTTCCAATTCTGATCTCTGTGATTAAGAATGAACAACTGGGGCTCACTTCGGCAGCACATATACTAAAACTGGAAGAATGAACAACTGGTATAGAAAATGCATATTTCTGAGCTTTTAATTTTTCTGCTGTTGTGTTTCCTTAGGCATCTTTTTCTGTAATTGTACAAAATTTATATTTAATTACCACCTATATGCTAATAATTACTAAATATATATATTTTAACCTATATATCAGTCATAACACCTAGCTTCATCTCTTACCAGTTGCATAATGCCAGGATAAAATGGATGTATTTGGTGAATAAATTATCTGTTACATAAATGAGTTAGCTGCCACTTCCCTCATAATTTTGCTGAACAAGAAAGAACAAGTTGGTGATTCAGAGGTAGGTATGATATTTTGAGAAAGTACCTTAAAAAGCCAAGAAAGAAACTAAAGAAGGAGACAGATCTATGTTTCAACACTTGGTAAAAGCAGATTTCAACATATTCAAGGGAAAGTAAAATAGTAATCTATAGACTGACACCATTAAAGGAAAGGATTCTGTTGAATCCACAACCACTCCCCGCCTCTAGAGGAGACCCTCCAACACTAGCATCCGTGTGACTGACAGGGTCCTTGTGCTCCAGCTGGGTGTCAGGACTGAGCCTCGGAGACAGGAGAGCTGAGTTCAGGACATTGGACCACCAGAGTCCTCCCGGCCCCACATAATATCAATCAGCAAGAGATCTCCCAGAGATCTCTGTCTCAATGCTAACACCCAGCTCCACTCAATGACCAGCAAGTTCCAGTGCTGGACACCTCATACTGAAAAACTAGCAAGACAGGAACACAACCCCACCCAATAGCAGAGAGGCTTCCTAAAATCATAATAAGTTCAAAGACACCCAAAAACACACCACCGGACTCGGTCCTGCCCACCAGAAAAACAAGATCCAGCCTCATCCACCAGAACACAGGCAACCATCCCCTCCACCAGAAAGCCTACACAACCCACTGAACCAACCTTACCCACTGGGGGCAGACAAGAAAAATAATGCAAACTACGAACTTGCAGCCTGAGAAAAGGAGAGCCCAAACACAGTAAGTTAAGAAAAATGAGAAGACAGAGAAACACATAGCAGATGAAGGAGCAAGGTAAAAACCCACTAGATGAAACAAATGAAGAGGAAATAGGCAGTCTACCTGAAAAAGAATTCAGAGTAATGATAGTAAAGATGATCCAAAATCTTGGAAATAGAATCGAGAAAATACAAGAAATGTTGAACAAGGACCTAGAAGAACTAAACAGCAAACAAACAATGATGAACAACACAATAAATGAAATTAAAAATTCTCTACAAGGAATCAATAGCAGAATAACTGAGGCAGAAGAACGGATAAGTGACCTGGAAGATAAAAGAATGGAAATAACTACTGCAGAGCAGAATAAAGAAAAAAGAATGAAAAGAATTGAGGACTGTGTCAGAGACCTCTGGGACAACATTAAATGCAACATTCGAATTATAGGGGTCCCAGAAGAAGAAGAGAAAAAGAAAGGGACTGAGAAAATATTTGAAGAGATTATAGTTGAAAACTTCCTTAATATGGGAAAGGAAATAGTCAAGTCCAGGAGGTATAGAGAGTCCCTTACAGGATAAATCGAAGGAGAAACACTCCAAGGCACATATTAATCAAACTATCAAAAATTAAATACAAAGAAAAAATATTAAAAGCAGCAAGGGAAAAGCAACAAATAACATACAAGGGAATCCCAATAAGGTTAACAGCTGGTCTTTCAGCAGAAACTCTGCAGGCCAAAAGGGAGTGGCAGGACATATTTAAAGTGAGGAAAGGGAAAAAGCTACAACCAAGATTACTCTAACCAGCAAGGATCTCATTCAGATTCAACAGAGAAATTAAAACCTTTACAGACAAGCAAAAGCTCAGAGAATTCAGCACCACCAAATCAGCTCTAGAGCAAATGCTAAAGGAACTTCTCTAGGCAGGAAACACAAGAGAAGAAAAGACCTACAATAACAAAACCAAAGCAATTAAGAAGATGGTAGTAGGGACACACGGGTAATTACCTTAAATGTAAATGGATTAAATGCTCCAACCAGAAGACATAGACTGGCTGAATGGATACAAAAACAAGACCCATATAAATGCTGTCTACAAGAGACCCACATCAGACCTAGGGACACATACAGACCAAAAGTGAGGGGATGGAAAAAGACAGACTATGCAAATGGAAATCAAAAGAAAGTTGCAGTAGCAATTCTCATATCTGACCAAATAGACTTTAAAGTAAAGACTATTACAGGAGACAAAGAAGGACACTACAGAATGATCAAGGGATCAATCCAAGAAGAAGATATAACAATTGTAAATATTTATGCACCCAACATAGGAGCACTTCAGTACATAAGGCAAGTGCTAACAGCCATAAAAGGGGAAATCAAGAGTAAGACAATAATATTAGGTAACGTTAACACCCCACTTTCACCAATGG
The DNA here is from genome assembly GCF_937001465.1 of Orcinus orca. NCBI lineage: Eukaryota > Metazoa > Chordata > Mammalia > Artiodactyla > Delphinidae > Orcinus > Orcinus orca. The sequence continues at coordinate 67,229,735 of NC_064572.1, read as the reverse complement.
ACAGGTCAACCAAAATGAAAATAAATAAGGAAACACAAGCTTTAAATGACACATTAAACAAGATGGGCTTAATTGATATTTATAGGACATTCCATCCAAAAACAACAGAATACACTTTCTTCTCAAGTGTTCATGGAACATTCTCCAGGATACATCATATCATGGATCATAAATCAAGCCTTGGTAAATATAAGAAAACTGAAATCTTATCAAGTATTTTTTCTGACAACAACACTGTGAGACTACATATCAATTACAGGAAAAAACCTGTCAAAAACTACAAACACATGGAGACTAGACAATATGCTACTAAATAACCAAGAGATCACTGAAGAAATCAAAGAGGAAATCAAAAAATACCTAGAAACAATTGAAAATGAAAACATGACAACCCTAAAACTATGGGATACAGCAAAAGCAGTTCTAAGAGAGAAGTTTATAGCAATACTATCTTACCTCAAGAAACAAGAAAAATCTCAAATAAACAATCTAACCTTACACCTAAAGCAATCAGAGAAGGAAGAGCAACAACAAAAACCCCAAAGTTAGCAGAAGGAAAGAAATCATAAAGATCAGACCAGAAATAAATGAAAAAGAAATGAAGGAAATGATAGCAAAGATCAATAAAACTAAAAGCTGGTTCTTTGAGAAGATAAACAAAATTGATAATCCATTAGCCAGACTCTTCAAGGAAAAAACGGAGAAGACTAAACAGAATTAGAAATGAAAAAGGAGAAGTAACAACTGACACTGCAGAAATACAAAGGATCATGAGAGATTACTACAAGCAACTATATGCCAATAAAATGGACAACCTGGAAGAAATGGACAAATTCTTAGAAAAGCACAATCTTCCGAGACTGAACCAGGAAGAAATAGAAAATATAAACAGACCAATCACAAGCACTGAAATTGAAATTGTGATTAAAAATCTTCCAACAAACAAAAGTCCAGTAGCAGATGACTCCACAGGCGAATTCTATCAAACATCCGGAGAAGAGCTAACACCCATCCTCCTCAAACTCTTCCAAAATATAGCAGAGGGAGGAACACACCCAAACTCATTCTACGAGGCCACCATCACCATGATACCCAAACCAGACAAAGACGTCACAAAAAAAGAAAACTACAGGACAATATCCCTGATGAACATAGATGCAAAAATCCTTAACAAAATACTAGCAAACAGAATCCAACAGCACGTTAAAAGGATCATACACTGTGATCAAGTGGGGTTTATCCCAGGAATGCAAGAATTCTTCAATATACGTAAATCAATCAACGTGATACACCATATTAACAAATTGAAGGAGAAAAACCATGATAATCTAAAGAGATGCAGAAAAAGCTTTAGACAAAATTCTACACCAATCTATGATAAAAACTCTCCAGAAAGTAGGCATAGAGGGAAGTTACCTCAACATAATGAAGGCCATATATGACAAACCCAAAGCTAACATTGTTCTCAATGGTGAAAAACTGAAACCGTTTCCACTAAGAACAGGAAGAAGACAAAGTTGCCCACTCTCACTACTATTATTTAACATAGTTTTGGAAGTTTTAGCCATAGCCATCAGAGAGGAAGAAGAAACTAAAGGAATCCAAATTGGAAAAGAAGAAGTAAAGCTGTCACTGTTTGCAGATGACATGTTACTATACATAGAGAATCCTAAAGATGCCACCAGAAAACTACTAGAGCTAATCAATGAATTTGGTAAAGTAGCAGGATACAAAATTAATGCACAGAAATCTATGGCATTCCTATACACTAATGATGAAAAATCTGAAAGAGAAATTAAGGAAAGACTCCCACTTACCACTGCAACAAAAAGAATAAAGTATCTAGGAATAAACCTACCTAAGGAGACAAAAGACCTGTATGCAGAAAACTATAAGAAACTGATGAAAGTAATTAAAGATCATACAAACAGATGGAGAGATATACCATGTTCTTGGATTGGAAGAATCAACATTGTTAAAATAACTCTACTACCCAAAGCAATCTACAGATTTAATGCAATCCCTATCAAACTACCACTGGCATTTTTCACAGAAATAGAACAAAACATTTCACAATTTGTATGGAAACACAAAAGACCCTGAATAGCCAAAGCAATCTTGAGAAACAAAAAAGGAGCTGGAGAAATCAGGCTCCCTCACTTCAGACTATACTACAAAGCTACAGTAATCAAGGCAATGTGGTACTGGCACAAAAACAGAAATATAGATTAATGGAACAGGATAGAAAGCCCAGAGATAAACCCATGCACATATGGGCACCTTATCTTTGATAAAGGAGGCAAGAATATACAATGGAGAAAGACAGCCTCTTCAATAAGTGGTGCTGGGAAAACTGAAGAGCTAAATGTAAAAGAATGAAATTAGAACACTCCCTAGCACCATACACAAAAATAAACTCAAAATGGATTAAAGACCTAAATGTAAGGCCAGATACCATAAAACTCTTAGAGGAAAACCTAGGCAGAACACTCTATGACATAAATCACAGCAAGATCTTTTTTGACCCACCTGCTAGAGAAATGGAAATGAAAACAAAAATAAACAAATGGGACCTAATGAAACTTAAAAGCTTTTGCACAGCAAAGGAAACCATAAATAAGACAAAAAGGCAGCCCTCAGAATGGGAGAAAATATTTGCAAATGAAGCAACTGACAAAAGATTAATCTCCAAAATTTACAAGCAGCTCATGCAGCTCAATATCAAAAAAACAAACAACCCAATCCAAAAATGGGCAGAAGACCTAAATAGACATTTCTCCAAAGAAGATATACAGATTGCCAACAAACACATGAAAGGATGCTCAACATCACTAATCATTAGAGAAATGCAAATCAAAACTACAATGAGGTATCACCTCACATCGGTCACAATGTCCATCTTAAAAAAAATCTACATACAATAAATGCTAGAGAGGGTGTGGAGAAAAGGGAACCCTCTTGCACTGTTGGTGGGAATGTAAATTGATACAGCCACTATGGAGAACAGTATGGAGTTTCCTTGTAAAACTAAAAATAGAACTACCATACAACCCAGTAATCCTACTACTGGGCATTTACCCTGATTAAACCATAATTCAAAAAGAGTCACATACCATAATGTTCATTGCAGCACTATTTACAATAGCCAGGACATGGAACCAACCTAAGTGTCAACTGAAAGATGAACTGTTAAAGAAGATGTGGCACATATATACAATGGAATATTACTCAGTCATAAAAAGAAATGAGATTGAGTTATGTGTAGTGAGGTGGATAGACCTAGAGTCTGTCATACAGAGTGAAGTAAGTTAGAAAGAGAAAAACAAATACCATATGCTAACATATTTATATGGAATCTAAAAGAAAAGAAAAAAAATGTTCTGAAGAACCTAGGGGCAGGACAAGAATAAAGACGAAGACATAGAAAATGAACTTGAGGATATGGGGAAGGGGAATGGTAAGCTGGGATGAAGTGAGTGAGTGGCATTGACATATATACACTACCAAATGTAAAATAGCTACCTTGTGGAGGCAACCACATAGCACAGGGAGACCAGCTTGGTGCTCTGTGACCACCTAGAGGGGTGGGATAGGGAGGGTAGGAGGGAGATGCAAGAGGGAGGGCATATGGGGATATATGTATACGTATAGCTGATTCACTTTGTTATATAGCAGATACTAACACAACAATGTAAAGCAATTATACTCCAATAAAAATGGAGTATAAAAGGGGGGCTAGGGAGGATTGACTAAACTGAGATATTTAGTAGCTATTGTAAAATATATGTGCTAGTTTCCTTGTAGTAAAAAAAAAAAAAAAAAATTGCCAGGGTAAGATTGAAACCTCGCAGATAAAGACTGCACCTGTTTAAGCGATTTAAATCATTATCCTAATGGTGGAAACAAGCATCCTTGAGGAGACAGAAGAAAAGAGGGAGAGGTCCAGAGAAGCACAGTCCTATTCACAAATGTAGAGCGAGCAGAGAGGATCAAAGAGAAGATGCAAGAGAAATGACATTTGAGTAGCTAAGGGACACACTATGGGACTGGTCAACAAAAGGAAGGCCCGGTTTCTGGTAAATGGACACCACGGCTTTGGCTAATTTTTCCTCATTCTTGTTTCTCAGCTTACTCATTACCTCTCTGGAAAACCTGAGTTATTTGTTTCTTCAGTCAGAAGCCTGACTTTGTTCTCTTAGGAACTATCAGTAGAATGTAGTAGTTAAGGGGGTGGCCGTGGTACCCGAGAATCCTCTGTTTTAATCTCAACATCATCATTTACAATTAACTGCGACTTTGGCTAAAATAAAACTGCTGCGCCTCAGTTTGTTTACCTGTAAAATGAGGTTAATAGTACTATAACATTAGTTCAAAATAAGGGCTAAACAAGGTAACACAATGAGCACAACTTGAACCCTTAGGAAAATGTCCGATAATTAATCATTGCTCAAGAAATGCCTACCATTGTTATGACTAGTCTTATAACTCATTTTCTTGTTCATATTCCTCATAGATAGTAAGCTGATGAAGGCATCGGTTTAGATGTTCACTATTGCAGGGCTGCTGAAAACTTAGCATGCATACCAATCCCTTGAGGATATTGTTAAGCGCAGATTCTGTTTCAGTAGAGGTAAGGTGGGATCTAAGCTTCTGTATTTCTAATAAGCTCTCAGGTGATGAACTGTCCATCTAGTTAGATTAACAACACAGTAAAAACCAGAAGTACTTGGCAGCTAGGAATCCAGGTCCTGGAAGATTTGGCCAGCACCGCAATCCTCTACTCTCTTTTACTTTGGTTCCGTGAAATAACTTTACCTCTATTTGAAGATTCACTTCCTATTTCCACGCCTGAAATGAGTCCCATAGATACGTAAAGTCAGTGCCACTGGGAAAATAGGATATTGAATTAGTTTCTTGGTATAGTGGGATCCCAGACTCCTATTCCAGCATCTACTTAGTTCATCAGGCTGCCAGAGATGTAGGGAGAGACTGACTTTACTCTGTGAGGTGTAGCCAGCCTGATCTTCCGAACTTCTGCTTCAGAGAATAAATGGAAAACTGAGCAGTGGCTGAAAAGCTGGTTCTCTATCAGGGAAGCAGGCACACCTGTTGATCATACGTGAGGACCTTTATATGGGTCGTGAAAACCATCTAGGCTGAGGGTTCAAGGAACATCACTTGGCCTACAGGCCATATTTTTCCAGGTTCTTTCTTTCTTTCTTTTTTTTTTGCGGTACGTGGGCCTCTCACTGTTGTGGCTTCTCCCGTTGCAGAGCACAGGCTCCGGACGCGCAGGCTCAGCGGCCATGGCTCAGGGGCCCAGCCACTCCGCGGCATGTGGGATCTTCCCAGACCGGGGCAGTGACCCGTGTCCCCTGCATCGGCAGGTGGACTCTCAACCACTGCGCCACCAGGGAAGCCCCCAGGTTCTTATTTGATGGCTTGAGAGTATCCTTTTCTTTCGGTGTTTGCTTTATGTTGTTAGGTAATACTGACTCTATAATGATCAGGTGTGCACAGTAACTCGCACAGATAGATAGTTAAACATGTCTGGTTGATTGCAATGGCAATATACTGTGCAGGAACAAGAGCGAGCACGGCTGCCTTTGCAAAAGTCCTTCTGGAGGGCTTCCTTGATTACTAACTATAATTCTTAGCATCTTCTTTCTCTAAATTCATATTACTAAAATAGTCAAAATAATTAAAACTTGGCATTTGATTACCATTTTTAATTTCTCACTGCTTTCTACTGTTTTCATTTTGATGAAACCTGGTTTCCATGACTGTACTGTAACTCACTGAGTGAATAAAAGAGCCCTTGCCTGTCTTACCATCTATTAATGTGCTCAGTGCAGTGCTGGACACCCAAGGCATTCAGTGAAGAGCTGCTGGAATTTGGCAATGAGTTATAACCTTCCTTCTGGACATTAACAGCAACTACTTGATGAAGCAACTGAGACTGGAATCTCCAAACATTTTCTATCTTTAAGTTAAAATTAAAGCCTTTAGAGTATGGTACAAATACTGAATTGGACCAGCCTCCAAGGGAGCTTTTCCATTTAGGAAAATCCAGTTGCCTAAGGCTTCTTTCTCTAGGAATTTAAGACTCTTTCTTAACATATATGACAGATGATGATAAAGGAATTCTGTGGCTTTGAAAATGCCCTCTGAGAATTTAATAAAACATACTGGGTAAATTGCATGCTGCTTTTGTGTTTGCATGTGAGAAGGGGGAGAGAGAGAGACTCAGAGAGAAAGAGACAGAAGGTAACAGAGGAGTTCACATGTATGGGCACTTCTTATACACACACACACAGACATATAATATATAAAATAATTATATATTTACATATGCATTATATATATAATATATATAACTCTTTCTTCAAGTCCAAAGGAACCGTATGCAAATGTATTGGTATGATTAATAGGTTAATTGATAGGAAGATTAACCCGTACTCAGAGTACCAGTAAAACAGGAATACGAAATAAATGAGGAAAAGATGGAAACAATATGATATTTAATATTTTTAAGCATCAAAATTGTCCTGGAGAAGCTTAGGTCTACATTGGCCTTTCACCTTATTTTATGGTTTAGTTTTATTTTTGTTTTGAATTACTTATGGCCCTATGCCTGAAGTTCTCAATAGAGACCTGGGCAAACTAGGAATTGTAGGTTAGCAGATGCGAGTAATGAGAGGCATAAAAACCTGTTCAGGCCACACACAAGGATTTTGCAGCTTGGATCCAAACTTCTTAACTGATACTATCAAATGTGATACCATACAAATCACTTCACATTTTACAGTCTTATTTTTTTATCAGCAATTAAATAACAATACCAATACTGACCTCCTATATAACAGGAAAGATTTGAGGCAAAAATAGGGTAGAAGTTGTCATAAAAATGATTTGAAAAAAAGTTTCTGTACAAACAAAAGCTCTTGGTTAGTGATGGGATGTAAGAGACTAGAGAAAGAGAGGAAGTAAAAATAACTTTGTGATTTCCTACTTTAGTCATGGGAGGGGAGTGATGTCATTACACAGAACAAGACAGCAGTCTCATTAAAGAGAATAGAGAGGATTGTGCTGGGCTGGAGGTGATAGGGAATACCCAAGTAATGTTCTGAACTTTACACAATAGGAATCTTACACATCTTCATTCCTAGAAAACAATCAATGTTTATACACTACTTCCATTGCATTGTAAAGCCTTCTGATGACAGAAACTATCTTAGATAAAAATTTTTGGCAGTTGTCCAGGGACAAGCCCTCAAAATCTGCAATATTTGCTTGAATCTGTCTACTTCCCATCACCTCAGATGCTAGTCCACTTTATCTTTCCTCTTGATTCACTGTCTGGGCATTGTGCTTGGGCCTCTGGTTTAGACAAGAAAGCAGCCTAGTCTCCTTATCGAAAGGAGTTTCTGTCTATAGGGTCAAAAGATTTATATCAGTAAACATTATTTACTGATGTAAATAAACATTATTTTATACTTTTTAGTAACAATTTTTATACGTTTTTTAGTAGCAATTTTTATACTTTCTAGTAACAAGTACTAAATGTATAGGACTATGAATTTTCCTCTGAATAAAATTTTGGCTGCTTATCATTTGGCTGCATTTTGAATCATATAATTTTGAATTTTAGTCTTGAGAGATCACATGGATCAACAAGCTCATTTTTAAAGAAAAAATTTAGGAAAACATAGCCAGAAAGTGACTTGGCAAATATTACAGAGTAGTTTCCAAAGTATATATACAATTATGCTTGGTGAAAATAAACCAGGAAAAAAAAAATCTTCTTTAAGCTGTCTTTTGACTATATTTTGCAGGATCTAATGTGTATGCAAATCTCTGAGATTATAGCCAACTTAATTTTTGCTATTTTCAAGGAAGTTCTTCCTTAACCAAATAACAATGAAAAATCAAGCAAATAAAAATGAAAAATTTCACCTTCATGATGTCCAAATGGATATTAATTTTGTAAATTCTAATAAAAGCCAAAATTTTTAAATTACCTGAATAACTATTCCACTTTCAAAATGATTTTGGCAGTATAGATCTAAGCCTTCCTATATTATATAAGGAAGGAAGCCTTGAACAATTTTAGTGCTTTAATTTCATTCCTTAAATATCAATTCTAAGGAGAAACTGCTGCCTAGTTATAAATTCACAGCTAGAAATTGGTACTGAAAAATCTTCAGTCACTCTATGATAATTCATTCCATTTTTGTTATATAATCATTATCACTATTATTGGCATGGTATTCAGGGTTTTCCCTTTGGAAAGCTTCAAGAAACCCAAAGAGACTAACTATGCAGAGTTTATATGCCCTTTACAAAGTCTACATTAGGTGTCTCATTTGGAATCTATGAACCAGATAAACAAAATACAGGTTTAATTTTGTTTCATTAGATTGTGAAGAGACCAACATGAATTAATTAGTGTTAACTACAACACGCTTCACTAACATCCTGCCAACACAAAGATTTCCTACAGTGCCAAGATGAGAGACACGTTCAGGATGATAGGAGAGAAATGTAAGTGGGTTGGTGCAACTATTATTACATTTATTGCTGCAAAGAGTTCTAATTGATAGGGGATTTTGCATTTGGGGGGTAATAAGCTCTCTTAAGATCTGGGGCTAGACATTTAATTTAGTTTTGATGGCATCATTTTATGTTAAATGGCTTAAAATTAATTATTAAGGCATATTTATTATGATTATTCATACAGAAAACAACATCTTAAAATGACAATTAGGAACTTTTGAAGGTAACCCAGCCACACAGTCACTCATTGGGTTGAAGTGACCATGAATTGAGAAGAAGTCTCAGATACAGTAAGTGGCCATTTATGTGGTGAGGGAGAGGCTCTATCCACATCAGAGATACAGCGTTGCCTTCAGGTTATGGTTCTGGTCATTTAAACTAGAGCACCTCCTGTTATTAAAACACCTGTTGTACAAATGATGCCTTTTCTCAACACTTTGAAGACTGCTCTCATTTTATGTATTGCAACATAAATCACAGTAATGTTAGCAAATTAGTGGTAACGTTTTGTCCTCCAGGTTTCCTACAGAGCAAAATACACATACAAATGGAACAAAGGCACAATACGAACTAGCTGCAGTGTTAAACAATGTATACTTACGGTACACACATTAAAAATTACACATTGCAGTGATTTCTAATGATTATCCTGTGCCTCATAACTATACCCACAAAGTAATGTAATTCAGCTCTAACTCCTGGCAAGTGTTCTCTGCTATACTTCTAGGTGTCACTCAAAGGTTGCAGTAACTTAAACGGCAGAGAGAATTGAAGCAACCCTCTACCCACACACATTCCATACACGTACACTATACACACAAAGCCTTTAAATATTTCCTGATTGTTTTAGTATTTGTCTAACACATACTCAGCCCTTCAGAAAACAAGGGAGATCTCCATGGCTTGGAAATGATAGGGGGTTGGAGGTGACGTCCACATTTTAATGAGACAGTGAACAGAAAGAAATCTTCATGTGGAGGAGTAACAGATAATAAGATCAGATGGGTGGGGTTCTGAACTTGAGATACTTTGGTGGCAGATAGGAAGGCACCAATGCATGAGGAATAATATACATACTGTGATATTATAAAAATATTTTGTCTAATGTCTCATTCAGAGCACAGTCACTTTCTGGAAGAAATGAAGCTTTGCTAAAAGCAAGGCATTGCCAAGACAGACTCGGCCTTCCAAGCACTGGTACATCCTAAGGTAAGATCTCCAAGAATTTTTCATCTAAGCTTCAGAGTAAATTTCTAAACCTGATTTCCCTGAAGGAGGATGACATGGAGCTCTCCAAACTTCTGCAAAATAAAGCTATTGTTATGAAGAACTAATTGCAGATTAATATGGATTGTACATCACTAGAGAAAGAATTTGAAAAGAGCTGGATTGGTGCTGCTTGGAAAATGGTAGGGGGCTTTCACCATCACATGATACCACCACCACTGCCTTCCCTTTACCAGCCAAATATCAACATTGCAATTCTCAAAATTCTGTCCTTTGGGTGATGGCCAATTGTGTGAAACCATTTACACCCATGGATGCTAATAATAAAATGAGTCTTTAGTCCTAAGATCCTAAAAATTCTAAAAGATGAGATGACTGCCCCATGAGAAAAGAACTTTATCTTCATGACTGTGTACACTATAGAACATTTTAGAAAATGGGAAAACATTTTGTTTTTCTCCTTTAAAAGTATGAAAATAATAACTATTTACAGATTTTAAATTCAGGGAAAAGTTAAAATATGTTTAAAAATAAATTTTCACAATACTTGTTCACTTTGTGTGCCAAAATTTTATTTATTTTTACTTTATTGGTTGGAGTAGTGGTTGCTGTTCTTTGCTGGCTTTTCTCCCCCAGGAAATGGGCAATATTAGGCAAGTATCACACATGTGATACTATCTTACCTCTGTCACATAAAACTTTGACAAATTTCAAAATTTTATGTTGTTTCAGGACCCTCTTTCCTCAACTGATCGTGTGTTAGAAAAATATATTTACTGCTTTTCTTTTTAATAAATGAATGTTTATATTCCTTACTATGTTTTTAGAACTGATGATGGAAGATGTTATGATTTTCAAAAGTGAATTAACTGGCTATTTACCTGTGGAACTACCCTTTTTTTTGGTTGTTGTTCCCCACAGATACCCTCTCCTTGCAAGGTTAGTTCTTAGTGGAAAAGATATGTATTCTGCTAGTCTTGTAACTAGCCCCTTAACCAGATGAATCACGGTTAGAATTAGTACCCCCATGTGATTTGTAAGCACATTTCGTATCCTAGTCTTAAGATAGAAACTGACTTCCTCATGCAAAGTAAGTGTCTGCTAGAATCAACTCATTTTCATTACCCATAAATAGCCTTATTAAAGGCGGAAAAGGGTTTTCCTATCCTGTGTGTGTGCAAATTATAAGCTGACAGAGTCAGGAAATGGATATGAATTCCCGGAATTGCCATGTGGAGGGCAGAGAGAGGACACAGTTCCCACGGCTGATGCTGGCCCCTTCATTCTGGCTGTACCCTTCCTTTGGCTGTTTGTGGTCACAAAGGGTCAGAAGCTGAAGTTCGCTTCTGAGTGTAATGTCTGTGCCTCTTTTGCCACTGTTCACTCACCATGACAAATGGGACCCAGTCAGGCTCACTGTATTCTGAACCCGTTCCTGGTGGTTTGCATCACTTTGTTCTTTGACCGATAGTGTAACTCTGAATATATATCTGTCAGGATACACTTCTATAGAGATGCTACAAATTTAACCCTAAATTTGGTACATGCTAGAAATAGAATTATGACATAAATTAACTAAACGCATTTTATGATGTTAAATCCTAATTTTCCCCCTTTCAGAAGAATCGTTGACTTGTCAGTCTGTAAGCAGTGTGTCTATGCCCCGAACTTCATGCCACTCAGGTTGCTCTAGGTTTCTTCAACTACAAATCCTTAGTCCATAAGCCACTGATTTATACATGTCCTTCCCTTCTGTGTGTGCGTCTTTCTTTCTGTATTAGAAGCTCTTCTAGGATATGGATTCTATCCTGACTGCCATATGCCTTCTGACGCCCTAATCCTTCTTAACCCTCCCTGTCTCTCCCCCCACTTCACCTTATGAAAGATGTCTTTTTGAATTCATCCATTTTATAAGTATTAATAGATCTCCTCATTTATTTTGTTTTCTAATTACAGTATTTGAAGTGTTTATTTGCTTATATAAATGAGAAATATAGAGGTATGGAATAATCTCATCTGTGGCTGCATACAGGGTATTGAAGAAAAAGCTCAAATGGCCTTCCCTCTCTCTCTCTCTCCCTCTCTTTCTCTCTCTCTTAACTCCTGTGATTGTAGGTTCCATTTCTTTTGGAGTATTGGCCTCAGTGTCTTCTTAAAGATGATTTTCTCCATTCAGAAGGGGTAGATAGCCATCAGATGTTCAGCTTGGATGTCCTTAGAGCTTTGGACTCTAAAAGAGGAGAACATCTCCCCCAAAGCTCTCTCATAACAGTCTTGGGGAGGCTACTGATTATCCTGACCTGGGCTTATGTCCATCACTAAATTTAAAGGGCCCTAGATCAGACACACCAGAATCATATAAAATGATACCTATGTGATTTCTGAAAGAAAGGGTTCTATTCTAGGCAACACACTACACAAATGGACAAGTCATTATATTAGACATTGGGCATACAGAGGTGAAAGACATGCCTATAAGGAACTTGTAGCTAGTGAAGGAAGCAGACACAAGACAATTCTAGTTTGATGTGATAGTTACTGAATATCCTTAAGCTCAGGGTGTTCTTGGAGCACAGATGAAGGCCAATCAGAGGAGTGTTACCTAAAGGATTCCTGGAGGAGCTAAATCTTGCAGGATGCTTAGGGGTTGGCAAATGAAGAAGACTGATGTGCATGTTGCAAATAACTGTACAAGCATGAGGACAACATTAGACAAGAGAGCCTGCTGCAGTCTACGATCTGTAAGTAGTTCTGGTGACAAAGAGGAAGGTGCATGAGAGGGAGGACAGAGAAACTTGAAGATGGGTAGGTACAAAGGCTAGATCCTCAAGACTAAAATTTAAGACCATAAAAATGGCCTGTTATAGGAAAACATTAAAAGCTATAACATAATCATATTTATATATTAATAAATATAAGTCTAGGAACAGTAGGAAGAATGAATGTGGAGATAGGGGAATAGAGGGCATGGAGAATTGTCAAAAGGCATCTGCACTGACCTCAGTGAAAGTCTAAAGGGAGGAGCAGCAGTAGGGAGGGGACCGGAACTGAAGAGCTTTGGAGGAGCTCAAAGGGATAAAACTGAGTGACAAACTGGATGGGTTGATAGAATACCTAAATTGATTTCAAGTTTTCTAATCTGGATGAAGAGAGGAATGACAGATTAGAATCAAGATATAGAAGGCTGGGGGAGGAATACTGATCCTTTATTTATTGTAAGTCTACTCTACAAACCAGCTGGTCTTCCAGCATTACAGAATTTCAAGGATTATTTTCTGAAGGTAGTTGATATCTCATTTTTTCCTTAATCTTCTGATGATTATGAAATTCAATATTATGACCCTCAAAAATCTCAGTTTCACTAGACCTAATCTAAAACTAAGACCTAAGCTAAAAGTAAGGTTAGGTCCAAAAATATCAGTGCCACCTAAAATGGTGTGATCCGTTAAGTGGTCTGATTTTAATCCTGGGTCTGATGGAGAGGTTTGGTTGAGAGATCCTGACAAAAAAGTTCCTGCAGACATGACAGAAGGAAACTTGAGGCGCTGGCAGGAGGGACCATGCAGTTTAAGTTGGCTCACAGCCAAAGATACAGACCGGCACCATTGATTTACAAAAGAAATTAGAAAAATGTGAAACGATCCACCTTAAGATTATGGATTCACTTGTTGATTCCCTTGACCACCTTTAATATACATTTCTCTTTGCTTTCTTTGAAAACGCTTCTTTCTTTCTCAAAACTTCTCATCTCAAAGTTTTGGGTTTCTCCCAGAAAAGTGAAAGACATGAACTTCTAATTTTCTTTAAGAAATAAACATGCTTGAAATAAATAATGCCAAGAGTTTGTTAAACTTTTCTTTCTCTCATTGTTTTTATCCCTGCCTCTCCTGTACTTCTCTCTCTCTCAATCCCTCTCTCAATCTTCTAGATCAAGATATTGGCTTTCTTTACAGAATAAACAAACTGAAATCCTCATATTCTGACATCGTTCCTTGATATTCTACAGGTAAAAACAGGTTGTATGTCATGGAGCTGAGTTACCTCAAGGTAAGCAAGAAGAAAAGGAAAGATTTATAAGATAATAGATCATTGTCACTGATTTCTGCCCAGGAATCACACAGTTCACGGAAAGTACCATGTGAGCTAAGGCTGCACAGATAAGGCTAATCTTCAGATGACATTCTCAGAGTGAAAACTAAGCCCCCTAAGGCAAACCAGCATCCTCAGTACCCATGGTCTAAACAAAGTCTTCCTCTAGACTTCTGACTCTCTGGACCGGGTTCTGACCTTGCTACTTCATTTATACTTAGCTCTTCTTGAGGTATCCACATGCTAGGTTCCTCAAACTGCCTCCCATTGATTATGTCAACTGGTTCCTTTCTTCTCACCATATTCTTTGGTCAAGGCCAAGCTCAGTGTTCACCCCCTTCAAGCAATGATCTCCAATCCATTCCATCCTATAATAAAAACTTCTCCAGTCAAATATACTTTGAGATTTTATAATGTAAAACCACATCTTTCTATGTACAGCTATTTGTCTACTGTTCTGCCTTCTAGTTCTAGTTCATTCATTCCACAGCCGTTAAACTAAACACTTGCATATGCATACAAGCTCTGTGTTGATTACAGATACATGTAAATGATATACGCTCCCAGATCTCAAGGAATTCTGAATAAACGGACAGTGTCAATCCAGCAGGAGAAGTTCTAGCTGGAGATATTTAGAGGATGCTATGAGAACACAGAAGAGATGCATGGGTTTCAGACTAGGGAGGCAAGACAGGCTTTCCTGGAGGATATGGGGCCTCAGCTAAGCTTGTGAGCAACATGAAGAATTACCTGCTTGGGAGATATGGTGGGACTTCCCGGAAGACTTGAAACAGTCTGAGGTATTAGAGACATCTTAAGCAGGTTAGGATGTTTGTGCAGAAAATGCATGCAATCAGTGGTGGGAAACAGGCCAGAGAAAATCTCAAATAGAAGGTCTCAAATTTTGATATACATCAAAATCACCTAGGGAATTTACAAAGGAAGAGATTTCTGTCCAGATCCAGGAAACCAGATTCAGTGAGGCCCAGTAATCTACATGTTTAATAAACTCTTTTTACAAAGCATGAAGAGCAAATGCTAAGCAAAGACATTTGAAAGGGACCTTGAAAGATTCAGGGAGCCACTGAAGGGTCTTAAGTAGAAGAAGGACAAGGTCCACTTGTTGAGAAGAAGTTGCCTGTTTGGGGGCTGTTTAGAAGGCAGTTTCAGGAATACACTTATTACATTTACACACACAAGATTTATATTATATTGTTTTCTTTTAATTCCCCAGAGCAGTGTTTCTAAAATACATCATACCATGATGATCTGGCATATTGAAAAGTAAAAATTCCTGGGCTTCCTTCCTTACATACTAGATCAGAATCCCTGGAGTGGGACCCAGCAATCTAGAGTTTAACAAGTTTCTCAAGTGAGTCTTACGTGCCACAAAGAGCAAAGTATCTCCAGAGCATCTCGGAGAAAACTGGGTCTGTACCTTTCGGACCAAACCTTTGGGTTGCCACGATGGGCTCTAATCTGAATGCATTGCAGCATCTCAAACACAGAATTCCTAACATGCAGCAACAGCCCTAAAACAATATTTTGTCAGAACAGGAGTTTCTGGTATTTCCAAGAAGCACTTCCTATCTCCACAGCAGTTAAAAAACAAAACAAAAGGTCCTCTTGCAAGCTTTTTAGGCTCACGCTGAACGAACTGCAGCTTCTACAAGTCACGTGGAAATAACCACGTATTAAGATGTATCTTTTAAAAAAAGCTGCCGATACTTCTGCGAAGTTTAAGGACCTCTTTCTTAAAAGAAATCAGGTAGGGCTTCCCTTGTGGTGCAGTGGTTGAGAGTCCGCCTGCCGATGTAGGGGACACCGGTTTGTGCCCCGGTCCGGGAAGATCCCATATGCCACGGAGCGGCTGGGCCCGTGAGCCATGGCCGCTGAGCCTGCGCGTCCGGAGCCTGTGCTCCGCAACGGGAGAGGCCACAATAGCGAGAGGCCCGCGTACCGCAAAAAAAAAAAAAAAGAAGAAATCAGGTTATTCGTTTTGAATTAAAGTTAAGCACTTGGCTTAGTTCTCTTTCATTTTTCTTCTTGTAAATCTCCAACTAAATTAATTAAGCTGGTGTTTAAAGCTGGCAGCCAACCTGACACAGGAAGCCATGTGGCAAACTGGGCGTCAGTGGTGAAATTAGAACAAAAGTTAGAATCAGCTGCGCGGGAGGAGCTGGCCTGCTTTCCTTCTGTCCCCTCCTCCACCCCTCAGCACACACAGGACGAGCTGCCACGACCTTCCTTGTTGGATGCCTCATCCCTGAGTCCCACAGCTGACTTTTTTTTTCTGTTATATAAAACTTACGACAAACGCATGAGCAATAAAAAGGAAGCTCGGCCATTTTCCACTCAGAAGCCGAACGGCATGAACAGCTGCAGCTCATCTCATCATCCAACACCAGATTAAGGCAGGGCCTCCAGGCCAATGACAGCAGAGACACCTGCCCGCATCACAAGGAGAGGTGGTCCTGAGCTGCCATTAACATCAGCTATGAGGGCTAATTTCCTGTGTCAACTTCCCCTGGACTAAGGGAAGCCCAGGGAGGTGGTAAACATTTTTTCTGGGTGTGTCTGCGAGGGGGTTTCAGGAAGAGATTAGCGTATGGATCAGTAGACTGAGAAAAGAAGATGCACGTCACCAGCATCCGTCAATGAACTGGGTGGTGGGCATCGTCCAATTCACTGAGGGACTGAAGAGCATAACAAGGCAGAGGAAGGACGCATTTGCTCTTGTTGCTTGGACTGGGACATCCATCTTTTTTCGGCCCTCAGACTTGGGCACTCCTCGTTCTTGGACCTTCAGGTTCGGACTGGGACTTATACTACCAGCTCTCCTGGTCTCAGGTCTTTGGACTTGGACTGAATTATACTACTGTTTTCTTTCTGATTCTCCAGTTCACACACGACAGAGTGTGGGACTTCTTGGCCTCTATAATCAAGTGAGCCAATTCTTACAATAAATCTCATATATTTCTATGTGTGGATATATCCCACCGGTTCCGTTTCTCTGAAAAACCTTGACTTACACACCAGGCACTAAAGCAAAAGTGCAAACGTGAATTTCTCTTCCTTCCTACCTCCTCTCTTCCTCCCCATCTTCTTTCTTTCCTTCCTTCCTCTCACCCTCTTTTTTACCCTCCTGTCCTTCCTTCCTTTACCCCTTTCTTCCACTTCACTTAAATATTAATTGAGCACCTACCACAGGCTCGGCCCTGATCAATCAGTGGTGAACAATACAGGCAAATTCCCTGTCCCCTTAGGGAGCTTGCATCCTAGTGGAGGAAACAGATCACACGCAATGAGAACAATTAATAAAGAAAATAAATATTGGGACACATCCTCTGCCACAGAGGATAAGACAGGGGCACTAGACAGGGTGGAGATGTTGAGGAGTGCTTTGGAATTTAGACATGCAGCCTGAGAAGGAGCCTAGAGAGCTGGAGAAAGTGGTCCTGGAAGAAAGGCTCCTGGGATGGGGCTCCGAGAATTTGAATGGAACTTATTTGTCTCTTGGAGATCACTGTCTCTATTCTTCATCATTCCTTTCAATAAGAAATCACATTTTCGAAGAGTTCTAAGTAGAAATCTCACAGAGCTCTGTAAGGGAATCTCTGAAATGAAGAGGTTGCTTTCAAAGTGACTCATTTATCCTCTTTTCTTGTAAGTTTAAGACACGAGTAGCTTGAGTGCACACGGATCAAGGCACCTAACAAAAAACGCCAGTGGAAAAGCACTCCGTGAGAGCAAAGCTGTTCTCCTACCTTAATTAACCTTCGTTCTAAGTTCGACATTCAGCCCACTTCCTCCTAGAGTCGGCTACCGAAAAGAGGAAGGCATCTGCGGTAATTATATGGGCTCAGTTGTTTGAGTCCCTGAAATCTGTTTGACCTGAAGATTAAGGCAATTTAAAGCAAAATTTGTTTTGGTTCTGAAGCTTGGGGGTTGGGGGGGCGCTCAATGCTAAATTGTGGCAACTCTGAAATACCAGCTGGGCCCTGGCGGGGCAGAGACGGGGACAAGCCTGGGTCGCTCTGATGTGTGCCTGTCTCCACAATGCGAGGTGATGTGATTTGACATCAATTAGCTGTTGTGCAAGAAAGTCATCCCTTACCCCAGTTGGCGGTAACCATAGGGTATCATGCACCTCTTCAGACATGACAAGCAGCACGCACGGCATTGCCTTTGTTGATGCTCATCAAGGATGGCAGGCCGTGAGTTACGGAGAGGTGCTGAAGAAGCCGAAAATGTGATTGGCCACAAACAGCATTGGGGAGGATAAAACCTCCTGATGTTTGGACCAGGTGAAATAACCAGGCAAACTCTAAGTGTATTATGGCCTCAAAGCATGAACTCAGAAGGTGTCTGTAAACATCCTGGACATCTCAGGGGACTCATTGGTCCAGGAAGAGGGAAGACGTTTCCCAGAAGAATCCCCAGGCTGAACTCTGTCTAGTAGAAAAGACTGACATGTTAGCTAACTTTCAGAGAACATGGAAGTTTGTAACCTTCCAATGTTTTTGAAAACAGAGAGCATTCTCCCAAACAAGAAACAGACAAAAACTTAAGTGTGACTTTGACGGCCATCATTTCACAATTTATAACTGTGTTTACTTATTTTAAAAATGACGATCCTCAGTGCATAAAAGGATGAACAGGCATCATAAAAAACGCTATTTCATCACACCTCTCACTGCCAGAACTGGGCTAAAACTCTGCTGCTTGATGCTTTGTGACAGCTTAGGAATTATTGGTGACTCCCATTTCCTATAAAAATCTCAAAAGTCCTCAACCCAGAATTTTATTCAATTCATACCTCCCTATGCAAACTTCTCTTTATGAAATCATGCTTTATAGTTCCACGGGTCCTCTTTTTTCCATGATCAAAAGACAGACAGAGGGCTTCCCTGGTGACGCAGTGGTTGAGGGTCCGCCTGCTGATGCAGGGGAAGTGGATTTGTGCCCTGGTCCGGGAGGATCCCACATGCCGCGGAGCGGCTGGGCCCGTGAGCCATGGCCGCTGAACCTGCGCGTCCGGAGCCTGTGCTCCGCAATGGGAGAGGCCACAACAGTGAGAGGCCGCGTACCACAAAAAAAAAAAAAAAAAAGACAGAGACAAAGAAAGATCCACAGGAAATATTTTAAGGTACAAAAGCCAAGTATAGAAAGATATATACCATACAATTCTGTTATTTTTTTTCTAAACTACCTGTTTATATACTCATTCAATTAAAGGAATGGACAGCAAAAATATAAGGCCTAATTAAAAGGAAAGTTTCCTTTTTTACCTTTTTTTCTTTTGTATACTTCAAAATTTGGGATTTTTTTACAATTAGCATATGTGTGCGTGTATTCATGGCATAAACTTATATAGATGTATATCATTATCATGGAACATTTGTGCGGTAATGGTATCTCATAGTTCCATAAGATTCCACCAAAATCCCAGAGAACACAGGGGGAAAAGAAAGTGATTTACAAATCTAACCCAAACCAGTTTGTTGGTTTAAAATGATATAGATTAGTCAATGACACATCTTCCTCAGTTTCTTCAATGTTTACAGGAAAATGTCAATCACTTCTTCCAACTAGGCTGAGAAATGAGATGTTTAACTGGAGTCAGACTGCAGCTGTGCCCAAACCCTAAATTCAAACTCAAAATCTCAGTTGATAGAAACAATATTTATGACCAATTGCCTGGAGGAAGTGCAAATCTGTCACCTCCTTCAATCAGCGTTTCCTAAGTGTGTCTTTTGGGACATAAATCTACAAGATGTCCAGTGAAGAAAGAATTCTTTGGTCAATCAAGTTTGGCAAATTATTATGTATATTACCGTCCATTGATTCAGAATACAAAAGGGTGTACAAAAATATCTGAGAATTTGTGAAGTAGAGAAAAACGCCTCAATTTATTAACCTAGAATTTTCCCAATCTGTTTGGTAAGGAACCATTTTTACACAAAACCCAATGTAGTATACTCAGGGAAACGTTGCTCCAGCTGTTCCCATATATGCTCCTAGGTTATACCCCCAAAACTTCTTACCCAATCCTGTTGTGTTGCCCAGCCTCCTGCTACTTTATAGAACTGCAGTTACTGAACCGAAAGCCTTTTCAACACTATCACTTTATATCAATGCACTTTGAATCATGTTATTTTGATTAGTGAAAATTGTGAAAAATTTTGCTTACGTTAAAAATAAACTCACTAGGGCCTCCCTGGTGGCGCAGTGGTTGAGAGTCCGCTTGCCGATGCAGGGGACACGGGTTCGTGCCCCGGTCCGGGAAGATCCCACGTGCCACAGAGCGGCTGGGCCCGTGAGCCATGGCCGCTGAGCCTGCGCGTCCGGAGCCTGTGCTCCACAACGGGAGAGGCCACAACAGTGAGAGGGCCGCGTACCGCAAAAAAATAAAAATAAAAAATAAACTCACTAAGTTTTAGCTACTATTATGAACAAGCATCATGCTTAACTCCTTTCATGGACTAGTCAACATAACCCTCAAAACAATCCTATGAGGCTATAGCGCTGTTGTTACAAATTAGTGATGAGGAGAAGAGCCTGAAGGGGTTTGAAGAGTCTCGCCCAAGACAACACAGTGAGGAAATGTCAGGTTGGTTTCAAACCCAGGCAGCTTGGCTCCTGGGCTCACATTCGTAACCATTCCATGAACTCGATGTCTAAAATAACCCATAATGGATAATTCTTGGTGTTTCTTTACTAGAAATAACTTGATTCCTAAACACTTTCATTTTTGTTTTAATACTTTATTCACTATGTTGTATGAAATGGTTTTGTTTTCCTTTTCCCATTGATGCCCAAACAGCTCCAGCCCAAAGCCTGGCTCAGCAGATGTGAAGAAGGCATGCATGTGGTAGACCAACCTTACAGTGGCTCCACCTGACATTTTTACTTAGTTTCCTTTTGCCTCATTTTGCGTCTCAGCAGTTTCAATTGTTTTGCGTTGTATGCTGTGCATATGTTACACAAATACAAGGTAGGCTGGTCAAAACATACTGCACCTCTGGCACTTCCTATACATTCCCTGCCTGCCGCAGACCTTTTTTCTCCAGCTGCATCATCATAAAGTATCATGATGAAAATGAGCCAGAATTGAGTTCCAGTCATAAACGTACCTTCTTTACTAGAGAGCTCTAAGCCTAGCTGGCTATTAGCATACAGGGCATTGCAGGGGAGAAGATTTGTCAGGAGTCCAGTTTGTCATCGACAGATAAGTAAAAGGTAGTTAATGTAAACTGCATTTCCAAAATTCATTCCACTTAGCATGACTCAGGAAGGACCTTGAGACGGCAATCTAGAGATTGCTATGAGTGAGTAATGTGATGGCCGCTTTCCATTTACGTGAGCATTTCTCTCCAGAGAGCACTTTGCTGTTGTCCTATTTACTCCTCCTTGCTACACTTGTCCGGTTGTTCAGGTGTGTTATGAGAGTGTGAAAACTTGAGCAACCAGTAGTAGCAGCCCCCCAGAGCACACGGCTTAAACTGTGCTGAGAGATCTGGTTCATACCAAGCTCGTGCAAGTACCTCTCGCCCTGTGTGGGAAAGGTGTCTATTTCAAAGATGGCTGACCATGTGAGGAGCTGAGCTGATTCATCTGGGTGGCAGTATCCCAGCAACCGCATTGTCCATCAGTTTCAGTTATGGGGATGACTGAATCTAAGCTCAGACTTTGGGTTCAACTATTTAACCAGTTGTTTTGCAACAACAACAAAATCGATTTTTTTAAAGACTTGAAACAACAATAAAACTTCACTACAGAAAATGTTTAAAATATGGATATACAAAAAGAAAAAAATACATAGCACCAAAATTGTTCACTGGGCCATGGGAATGTGAATTATTTCCATACTTGGATACACACACACACACACACACACACACTAACTCACTCCACGTATGCGTGTGTGTATGTATATATGTGTAGTTTCACAAATCAAGCCCCAGTAAGGATTCCAAACTTCCATTTAACTACCTGGTAGACTGTATTACCACTTACCATGATCTAGTTCCTCTTTTTGCAGGAAGATTTTACTTTCCTGACACCTTGAATTCAGGTTTGACTGTGTCACTTGCTTCAGCCAATAAAATACAAGGAAACAGATGTGAGATACCCCCTGTGTGGAAGTGTTAAGGGCTGGTGCATGAAAATAGACATGGCTTTTTTCCCCCAAAAGGATTAGGGTGGCAGGTACTTTAAAGGACAGTGGAAACTATAGGAAATTTTAAAAAGGAAATATATATGAATTTCTACCAGTTAACTATGCTAGACTGACTTCGTTGGTATAGATTCATCCTTTTCTCTATGCAGAAGTTTTACCTAGTTGTAGTCACACTGCTTTTGTAATTTTATATCACTCTCCCACTTATCATAACCTAATAAGCATTTTTTCATACTATTATACTTTTTTCATAGTCAACATTTTTAATGGCTGCATAAATTCCTTTGATTGGTGATACTGTCATTTGTTAACCACTTCTCTATCTTGTACTTTCTAAATTTGCGTAGCTTTCTTGCTACGCAATAGAGCAGCGTCTCTATTGTTTCACCAATTGATGCCGTTCTTCAGGAGTTTTCTTCTCATATATTAGACTGCATTTTCACTTTCTCCCAGCTACTCCTTTTCTCTCATGCCCTTTCTGCCTTCTAATATAGCTTGGAATGCCCTATGACAAGCATTTGATTTGATTTTCCCCTTGTTACAAAGCACCTTCTAATCTGTCAGGAAAGCTCAGGCTTCCGTCGCTTACCCCATGAGCTGAAGCCGAGGGAAGCATCAGTGATTGTCAAACACGTCATAAGCAGCATAAAGTTGAGCCCAGAGGGCATTAATTCAGAGAGAGGGAGAGAGGAAGAGAGACAGAGCAGGAGTACCTCCTCTGTAAAAGAGGGAAAGAGTGATGATAAAGGGAAGTGGAAGGGAAGCTTTGGTTTCTAGAAGAAACGTTCTGCCGTGAGAAATGCCTAGGAATAAAATTGACCTCCATGACGGATTATTACACGTTGATAAGAGAGACCAGGAAAACGGCATCGGTTAAACACCACTATCCATTCACTGCATTAATGAGACAGCTTTCAGAATTCACTTGTATAAAGAGGGCTATCAATATCGGAGAAATCCAGAGGTACCGTGGCAGATTAGAACAGGACGAATATTTGCTAAGGGGATGAGGATTTTTCATTCTGTTTCTCATTTCCCGGCACACCACCATCAACACTCAGCCATGCCCAGAAGCCTGAGAAATCCAGCCTCATGCTTGTAATACTGCATGATAATTTCATTGTACTAAATGTGGAAAACACTAGTGGGTCATTCACGCTGGTCAGCTTTCAAAGCTAACTTGGCATTCTGGTGATACAAGCTCCACAAAGCTCTTGGAGTCAATACATTTTATTGCTCAAACAGATGTCCAAAGACCACGATGTTTTTGATTGGGAAGTTTTTTTGTTGTTGTTACTGTATTATATTAATAAACAATAGGCATTCATTTATTGTTACCCAACCAAAGCCCAAATTCTTTAATAGGTTCTTTATAACACTGTCTTACTGAGGAACCCCACTGGTCCCATGGTGTATGTTTTTGCTCACGGCAACGAGTAATAAACAAGACTTTTTTCAACTACCATTGTGCTCAGGATGGGCTCTAGCTGGAGGGCATTGATACTATGGAGTTCTTTCTAGACTGAGTAGAGACAATTCTCCATGTGAACAAGAGTCACTTTTATTTTACAATAAATAGAGTATGACTTGGACGAGGAGTCCTTCAGCTTGAACACCATGTCCAGTACAATTAAGATATACTTGCTTCGTCCATCATGGTTAAGAAGTTGGGTTCAGATTCACACTGTCAGATTTCAAATTCTGGCCCCACTGCTTACTATTTTTCTAGTCCCTGAATCGCCCTTAGTTGTCTCATCCTAAGGCTTGGATAATATTAGTTCCATCCCCACACGGTTGCCATGACCACTGAAGAGATGATGGCCATAAAGGACCAAGCACAGTGCCTGGCACATTTCAGGTCTCAACAAATCTTCATCATTATTAACATCGCCTTTTACCCATAATGAAATCATTTTGCATGAGGAAGTTTAAGTGCATAGAAGAGAGTGTTATTTTAAGGTCTTTAGAAAATGTCCAGCATGTAGTAGACATTCAATGAATATTTTTGAACGAATGGGTACAACTTATTTGGTAATTTTTTTTCCCTGTAAAGTTGAGCATCAGTGAAGTTATTAAAAAGTGAAAACATACTAGGTATATTCCAAGTTGCCTTTTGGTATATTATTAGTTAATGTGAATAACCAAAATTTAGGGATTTACTTTTAACTTCAGGGTTGGTTTGTTTTTTAATACTAGGGGCGTATCTGGAGTATTGTCAACCACTGAATTTTTTAGAGTAATGATGTATGATCTAACAAATTTCTTTAAAATATATCGCTTCTGCTTAAAATTGGACAAACATCCACCCTGATGAGATGCTACAATCTTTTTTAAAGACGAAACTCCCGATACGATTTTTCACGGGTCTTACCAGTAGGTGGAATATTTTCACACAAGCCCACCCACTAAAGTATCACTTGTTTCTAAATAAAGGTATCCTTTACGCTTTGAAAAGAATATGTCCATCTATCATTCTTTTGAGGTTTAGGGAGGAAGATGCAAAAGCCAGCAAGATTCCCCCTGGCAGCCATGATTTAGAACATATTGAAACAATCAAATTTGACGTTGTTAACAAGTTATCTGGCTCAACCTTAATTCTGATGTACTGACAAGTGAAAATCTGGCAGAAACTCAGTGAACAAATTCCCTAATGTTTCAAGTGTTCTGTGACGCTTCCTTCCAAAATCCTTCGACTCAAGCCACACCCTAACTATACCTTGGAACAATCTCTCACAGGCTTTCAACTTTGTTTTGTTATGGTCATGCAAGAATCCAGACAGGAGTTAAAAGGATTTAAATTGATCGATATGTCTTTGTGTTTGTACGTATATATGTTTACTTTTTTTCCTGTCAGAAATAGTCCTAGTAAAATCTCAGTGATGGATTTTTAAAATTTTTGGATTTATGCAATATCTTGGCTGAAATGCTGCTTCTGATTAATGCATGAAAAAAAAGTTTCCAACCAAATTAATCCACAGCAGCAGTTCTCAAATTTCTCTGTATATTAGAATAAACTAGTTCATTTTACAAGTTTGGAGGCTGAGGCTGCATCCCATTCCAATGAAACCTCTGAGAGTGAAAACTAATCATCCGTATTTCTGAAGCCCCCTCCCAAGTTGGTTCTAGTGTGTAGCCAAGTTTGGGATCAGTGATCCAACCTGGTAACTCATAGCGTCGTATGTGGTGAATAGCACTGGTACTAGCGCTGGGAGCTTGTCAGAAATGCCGAGGGCTGGGTCCCTTCCTAGACCTACTGATTCAGAATCTGATCTAGACCACTGCTTCCCAAACTTTAATGCGCCTTCCAGTAACATTGGATCTCTTGTCAAAACACAGATTTGAATTCAGTGGTTAAGTCACAGAGCCTAAGACTCTGCATTTCTAATAAGCTCTCAGAGGACACCCATGGTTCTGGTCCAAGACTAGTCTTTGAGAAGGATCTAGCTGGTAAAGTCTTTGAGTCATCTTCCTTGGGTCACGATCATCACAGCCTCCAATCTAACAAGGATAATAACAGCTATGGCTTTTAGGCAACTACCACATACCAGACAATGGGTTAAGAGCTTCTTTTTTATACAAGCTCTATGAGAAATAACTATGATAATTTATACTTAAAAAATAAATTATGGTTCAGAGAGGTATAGTGTGGCTCAAAGCTGCTCAGCTTCCCCTATATCAAGGGCTCTCAGACTTCAGAGTGATTATGAATCACTCAATGTGCTCAGTACATATGTAAATTATAAACTGCTTCAGTGTGGTTGAGGTGAGGGGACTCAATAATCTATCATCACCCTCAGAGTTGGTCTGAGTCCCTTCCTAAGTTTCAACTGATGACATACAGACAACAGGATAGGACTATAAAGTGATGCTCAATGAACATGCCAAACTAACCCTAAAGGACTTCTACTTACCAACACTTTATAAGTGTTGTACTTAAACTTGCAAGACATACGATTGAAATGAATTTTTCAAGAGATGGGCTTCTTAGGTTTCTAATAAATGTGGGGATACCATCACTGGGCTTACCACTCTGGGACGTTCAAAATAAGTGTAATACACAGCACGTTTATGAAAACCATATTTAGAGGAGACATATAAACTCATAAAGTAGCTGAACAATAACACAAGGTGGCATATGGTAGATGCCAAATGGGCGACAGAGGCAGTACTCATAATGAAAGTAGCTACCACTTATTGAATAACTATTATATGGCAGATGTTTTATATAAATTGCCTCATTCTATCACTACAATTAAAGTAAGGTTATAATTAATATTTCTATTTTACAGATAAGGAAAAGGAAGCTCAAGGCGTTATGAAATTTTCCCAAGGACTCACCAATATTAAAAGCCAAACTGGGATTCCAACCACAGCTCTGTGTGACCCCAAATGCAATTCTATTTCTAGAAGACCTTATTGCCTCTCCTACACCATCCTACCTCCTCTGTATTCTCGGAGGTCAGTGAAGGAAAACATGCAGCAACAGAGCAAGGTTTGTGAGCAGATTTTTGCATGAGCTGTTTTTATAAAGACTGCTGAGAATCTGATAAGCCGAGAAGGGGCAGGAAGAGAAATTGAACCAGGAAAAGAGATTGGTCGGGGAGCAGTATCAGGAAACAAAGGGGTGTTGAAGTTTGATAAGAAATGATTTGTTTGGGGAAGAAGTGTGGGGTGAAGTACATAAGCTAAGAACGTTATAAAGGACCTTAACAATCCTCTCAGGGATGTTGGTCTAAGGACAGTGTGGTCTGACAGAAGTTTTCAGGAGAGGGAGAGAAATGATAATCCTAGAGTTTTCATAACACGTGTAAGACCCCAGGGTACTGAATGGCTTGTAGGCTAAGGAAGGAAGGATTTTGTGAAGGACTCTAGTAAGCCTCACTGAAGTTCCAAAGGAATAGGAAAACGAGCAGATTTGTGGATGGGGCGGGGCAGAGGGGTTCCTTACGGAACCTGGAAACATAAAGCAGTGATGTCTTGACAGTTCCAAATTGCAGAGTTCTAAGGGATTTGGAATTTTCTCCAGGCAGTGGAAAGCCATTATGAATATCAGTCTAGGACAGACTGGAAACAGGAAGACCTCTTGGAAAACAATAAAGTTTTGATTTGAGGTGTTGAAAAGAAAGTATAAATAATAGGAACCAAGACTCTATAGGAGATCAGGAAACACAGGGTGACTGGAACGTTGGCATTCTGAGGAAATTCAGAATGATGAGAAGGTGGTAACGCCTGGAAGAATGTGAGTTGGTCATCTATTTACCCCTACTTAAAATCTGGACTTTGAAGTTATAGTGTAAAGGAAACAAATACTGAGTAGGATGCATTTTCCTTTCAAAAAACCCTTGGTGACAATAATAATAGCTTATGTCTATACACTTTGTTTTTTATTTATATGTTTTATTATTTTATTCAAAGGACTCTTAAATAAATTACCTAATTGAAATCTCACTTATCCATGAAGAAGTTAGGGTAGAAATTATCACCCACATTTTCTATGTCAGGAAAGCAAGGCAGAGAGAGGTTCAGTCATTTACTTGAGGCCACTCAGTATAAATGGCCAAGGCAGAACTTGTCCCGTGGTTGTGTTTCAAGTCCACGATCAGTCTCCTACAGCAAAGACAGTGAATCCTAGGCAGGAGAAAGCTGGGCTGAATGGGGATGAGCACATGGGTTTGTGTAGCAGTGCATCATTCCTTCAATTAGTCCATAAAGCAGAAGACAATTCAATAAAAGTAGGTAATGATTTTGCACTTTGTCATTAGGCTTAAATTACAGAGGTACTTCTCATCAGTTTCCAGGAAAGTGAGAGAGCAAGAGGAATAAAAGTTGGTTAAAGGTGAGCGTTTTTTCTCTCTTTTTTGAAGCGCGTGTTATCTGTGTCTAAATGTGGAATGAGAGGCCGGTGGATTCTGCACTGCAGAGGGAGAGGTGACCTCGGCGCCGCAGCAACCCTGGGCCGCGAGTTTGGGCATCTGATGCGGGTGCGGCCTGTGATCACCTACAGCTTGTCGCCCTTGGAGCAGCGCGCCTTCCCGCACTGCTTCAGCAAGGGCATGCCCAACATGCTGCACCGCACTCAGGCGTGCATCCTTCGCGTCGTGCCACCACTTGTAGTGTTTTATTTTGTCTACACATGCGGAACACAGGAGTTTGAGAAATCCAAGAGGAAGAATCCAGCTGCCTATGAAAATGACAAATGAACAACTCATCTGGATAATGGTCCCTTGTCTCTGAAAGACTCTTCTCTGGGAGAGGAGTCTACATTGTAGTGTCTCGAAGACACAATAAACTTATTAGAGGCCGCAAAAAAAAAAAATGTGGAACGCTTTGCGTGAATCACTGACCCCTTAATTACTGAGTTCTAAAGCTGTTCATCTGCCTGATGAGAAGAAGCCCACTCCAAATGAGGGCTCTTGGAGTCAACAACTCTCAGATACTGATCGTGACCCAAAGCAGGCATGCAGGTTATTTAAAGTTTCTCACACTCCAACTGGGCAGGGAGGTGATGAACCTTAGGATTGCCTATGCCTCTGCTTACATCCAACACTGCCTTTTGGAAGGAAACAAACAAATAAACAAAAACAATGAAATTCTGGAGACCTGGATATACCAGTCTATAAATTGCATATACCTTGAGCAAGTCATTTAACCACTTTGTGCCTCAGTTTCTTGTCTATCAACTGACAATAAAAGGCATTAATTTCTAAATCTGTTTACTGATTTAGTGCATGAATTGAAG
Organism: Orcinus orca; assembly: GCF_937001465.1. Lineage (NCBI taxonomy): Eukaryota > Metazoa > Chordata > Mammalia > Artiodactyla > Delphinidae > Orcinus > Orcinus orca. Next base: position 67,200,942 of record NC_064572.1, on the reverse strand, counting down.
ACCTTACAATATGCCAAGGGTTGAGTTTAGTGCTGAAGGTCCGCATGGGGTAACACAGGTTCTAGTCCAAATGAAACTTGGGGATTACCCAGAGAAATTAATAGTAAGTAAATAATTACAAAAATTAAGACCTCAATGTTTTAGTGAGGCTCTCTAGAATGAAGGGATTTCTAGACTTAAGACACAATATAAAAGCAATTAATTTTAAGGTCAGGGAAGAGAGCTAAGTCTTATTGAGAACCTATTATCTATTAGGTATTATGGTTAGATCTTCACATGCATTTTCTAATTTAATCTTCCCCTAAAACCACACATTATCTGCTATTATATGTGTTTTCCCATAAAGGAACAAAGGTCGGGGAAGTTCATTCAATCGCCAAAATTCAACATATTGTGGTGACTAAGAACCCAAATTCTGGAGTTAGGTTCCGTGAGTTCAAATCCCAGCTCTGCCTCTTATCATCTGTGAACTTGGGAAGTTATTTAACTTTCCCTTTATCTTAGTTATCTCATCCATAAGATGAGAATAATAATATTACCCAGATCATAGGGTTGTTGTGAGAATTAAATGAGTTCATTGTGCCTGGCCAAAAGGAAGTGTTACAGAAACATTAACTAACATATTATTCTTAACGTTAGTTGGTTTGATAGTCAATTTCATGTGTCAACTTGGCTAGGTCATGGTGCCCACTTGTTTGGTATAACGTCAGTCTAGCTGTTGTTGCTGTGGAGGTATTACCATCCACATCAGTAGGTTTTCAATGAAGCAGTTTACCCTCCGTCATGTGGCTGGGCCTTATCCAATCAGTTGAAGGCTAAGGCAAAGACGGAGGTTTCCTAAAGGAGAAGGGTTTCAGCCACAAGACAGTAACATAGAAACTCTGCTTGATGTCAATCCCAAACTCCCAATGTATCTCTCTCCTCCACCTTTCCCCTTTGGTAACTATAAGTTTGGGATTGACACATAAACACTATTATATTTAAAACAGATAACCAACAAGGACCTACTATATAGCACAGGGAACCCTGCTCAATATTCTGTAATCACCAAAATGGGAAAAGAATTTGAAAAAGAATGGATAGATGTATATGGATAGCTGAATCACTCTGCTGTACATCTGAAACTAACACAACATATACTCAACTATACTCCAATATGAAATGAAAATTTAAAAAAATTTTAATTTAATGAAATTTAAAAATTTAATGAAAATTTAAAAAAATAAAGCAATTTAAGGGGAAAAGAAAAAACCTGCTTGAGTTTCCAGCTTGCCTGGCCTGCCCTGTGGAATTTGGACTCAAGACTAGGTCACCTCTTCCCTGAATTTCCAGCCTGCTGGCTTACCATATGGGTTTTGGACTCATAAGCTCCCATAATAGGATGTATCCTATTGGTACTGTTTCTCTGAAGACTCTGACTAATACAGTTGATAAAGTCTGAATGTGAATCCAGCTCTGATTGCAAAGGTCAGTTCTTCATTTCAAAGTTCCTGTCGTTAAAAGCTGTTCAATCTATACTGCTCTCTTTTACCAATTTGTTTTTTAAAAAACAAACAAGGATTTTGATGAGTTTTTACTGAAAAAGGCAGTGGCAATCAAGTCCAAAGAGACCTGGCTACAGGTCTTTTCTCTTTGTTGTCCAGAACGTTCCTTCCCTGAGGGCTTTGTCACGGTGAATGGGGCCACAGCTGACAAGTCACATTTCTTTCATAATAGAGAGAAAAGTTTAAAATGAGACTTTCATTAGTTTTTGCACTGCCCTAATTTCTTTTCTCCTTTGCTTTCACACCAGCTGCAGACTTTAATTAAACTGTGGCAAGTCTCCTAAACTTGGCGGGCTTTCCAGAGAAAACAAGGGCATCTCCTCCCAGGACAGATCTTTCCCGGAGTCCTCCAGCTTGCATTTATTTTCCCCAACTGTCTGGATTACTGGCTACAAACTTTGCCTGTCCTCATACCTTGTTTCCTCCCTTTTGTTCTCTCTCACTTCACAGATTTCACTAGAACTTCCTGAGCCATGTATTACTGCCATGACTAATTCTAAGTAATATTTCATGGCTGTAATTATGGTAAATTACTACACTGGTTTATCATTTTGACTCTTTAAAGCACCATTCATAGCCACAGGATAAAACTATCATATCTGTGTTTACAGATGAAATTAATCCACCCCTTTATTATAGGCAGTGATAAAATGAGAGTTGAAAAAGCACAGTCTTATTAGGATGTAGACAATGACAAAAATATCCTGGACCATCTCAAAATACTCCTGAGGGCTTCCCTGGTGGCGCAGTGGTTGAGAGTCTGCCTGCCGATGCAGGGGACACGGATTCGTGCCCCAGTCCGGGAGGATCCCACATGCCACGGAGCGGCTGAGCCCGTGAGCCATGGCCGCTGAGCCTGCGCGTCCGGAGCCTGTGCTCCGCAATGGGAGAGGCTAAAACAGTGAGAGCCCCGCGTACCACAAAAAAAAAAAAAAAATACTCCTGAAACTCAGTGGCTATGTACCCTGGGCCCTGCTTTCTGCACCTGTTGTGTGATTATCCAACTGCGTAATACAGACAGCTGAAACTCACAAGTTAATTCATCATTGCTTATATGACAAGGTTATTTAAAAAACAGTATATTTATTTATGAGACCATTTCCTTCTGCAGAGATTCTTCTGCAAGCTGCATCACAGTACCCTTCCCACCTTGAAATGAGACAGCTTAAAGGAAAATTATAGAAAATGTTGATGTAAAGACAGTAACAACTGAATATATAAGGAGGGGTCAGGGACTGCACAAATGACAGGGGGAAGAAGTTGAGAATCAGTGACTGTGGAGAAGAAATATGCACATATCTTTTGCTGAGGAAAGAAAATACAGGGGAACAGCAGGAAAGGGTACCGGGAAGTAGCTGAAGACAAGGTTTTTAGACCAAAAGAGGTGATATCCAGAAGGTCCAGGAGAGCAAGCAAGAATCAAAAGAAACCTAAGATTATCCTCCTTCTAAAACCTAACCAGGATTCACCTATATAAAGAGCATTCTTTACCAAATAATAACCTCAGGCCATCTTAGTTAAGCACTAGATGTTAAGTACTTCAGCAAATATTTACAGAGAATCTACCACGTCTTGTCCTCAACTAGGCACTGGAATGTAGCAGTGAACAAGAGAATTATGGAACTTGCCTGCAAGATGCTCGCAGTTCAATTAGAAAGAGACACATTCAATAAATAATCTTTTGATAGTTTATTCTACTTAGAAGTGTTAGAAGTTCTATAAAGAAAAAATACAGGGTATTATGAGAGCACATCATGGGGCGGGGTTGTTTTAGCTAGGCAGAAAGCTCAAAGCAAACCTCCCTGAGGAAGTGATATTTTCAAACCTAAAAATGAGTAAGGCTTCACACAGGCTGTTCCCTCTGCCTGGAACTCCTCCCTCCCCTTGTGGCCAAGAGCCTAGGGGGGAAAAAGCCTGACCCTCAGAATGAAGAGTAGCATGCTTAGAGGACAGTGAAGGGGGAGGAAAGGGCCTGAGGTGAGGGGGTCGGGGGTGTCTTAGGAAGACTGTGCCAGGGATTCACAGACCACATGAAGAATTTGAACTTTCTTATCAGAGCAAAGAGAAGCAACTTCAGCATTTCAAATGAAGGAACAACATGACTAGATTTGCAGTTTTAAAAGATACCCTCTTACGAGAACAGGTCACAGGTAGCAAAGCAGGAACAGGGGCCATCGGAAGATAACCTCAGCGACTGGTTTGTACTGAGAACACTCTATGTGGCAGGCATTGCGCTTGACGTATGCGAACTCACTTTGCCTCACTCTATGTGGCTGGGATTCAGGGCTGGTTTTGTGGGCATGTTGCAAAGGACCAGCTCAGTCAGCAAGTGCCTGGCACGCGGAAGAGCCCTGCACTGGGGTTTTAAGGCTCTGTGTTGTCTGTTTTGAAATTCCTAATAATTTGATCATTGCATGATTGAAGATGTGGCTGGAACAATGGAGACTGCCCGGGGCTTAGTCCTGCCTCCTTTGCCCTCTCTGCCCATCTCAGATGGTTTCTCAGCTGTCTGCTCCCAGTACCCTGGCACCCTGGGTCCTACCAGACCCTCCCCCTCCATCCCTGCCCCATGACCACAGCCACTCTTTCCCCCGGGGAATGATGGAGTCATGTCGGCCTGAGAAGGCCTGCTCTCCACCATCATCCTGTGCCCGCAGCAGGGCCCTCCCCTCCACAAGAGTATAGGATGGAGCTCAGACACGTGTTGGCCATCCCTGCCCGCTGTCCAGGGCTGGCAGCACCACGGGGTGTTTCGCGGGTGACTTTTCAGGGATGAGCCCTTCACCTGCCCCAGTCCAGGCACCAAGCACATCCTAGCACAGAGAATGAAAACTCTTGGAGGTCACCACTGGCCCGGGGCTGGGTCGGCAGGCCCAGAAACAGGAGATTGACTGGGACATGTTGCCTTCGTCTGGCAGCTGACTGACCTGCTGCCACCTGCCCTCACAGGGTGGGACCCTAGGACACCTGTGGAGTCTGCATGAGGATTTCCACCCCTGAGGGAGCATGACAGGAAATAGCAAAACCAAAAAACACACAAAACAATGCCATGACAATTTAAGAGACAGACTGCAGAAGAAAGCTTTATATCTTAGTACCGCTAATGGCTTTATCCTGCTCTTTGAACAATGGTCTTTCAACTTCATTCTGCACTAAGTTACACAAATTAGGTAGCCAGTCTCGCACATTACTGTTACCACGTTTTCCGGATATGGAAATTAAATTCTGTGTGGCCAGCCATGTGAAAAAGGGCAAGTTGTTTAAGCTCTCAGAGCTCAGGATCTCTTTGTTGTTGTTGTTTGTTCTTTTTTTACATCTTTATTGCAGTATAATTGCTTTACAATGGTGTGTTAGTTTCTGCTTTATAACAAAGTGAATCAGTTATACATATACATATGTTCCCATATCTCCTCCCTCTTGCGTCTCCCTCCCTCCCACCCTCCCTATCCCACCCATCCAGGTGGTCACAAGGCACCGAGCTGATCTCCCCGTGCTATGCGGCTGCTTCCCAATAGCTATCTATTTTACGTTTGGTAGTGTATATATGACCCTGCCACTCTCTCACTTTGTCACAGCTTACCCTTCCCCCTCCCCATATCCTCAAGTCCATTCTCTAGTAGGTCTGTGTCTTTATTTCCATCTTACCCCTAAGTTCTTCATGACATTTTTTTTGATTCCACATATATGTATTAGCATACGGTATTTGTCTTTCTCTGACTTACTTCGCTCGGTATGACAGACTCTAGGTCCATCCACCTCACTATAAATAACTCCGTTTCATTCCTTTTTATGGCTGAGTAATATTCCATTGTATATATGTGCCACATCTTCTTTATCCATTCATCTGATGATGGACACTTAGGTTGTTTCCATCTCCAGGCTATTGTAAATAGAGCTGCAATGAACATTTTGGTACATGACTCTTTTTGAATTATGGTTTTCTCAGGGTATATGCTCAGTAGTGGGATTGCTGGGTCATATGGTAGTTCTATTTTTAGTTTTTTAAGGAACCTCCATACTGTTCTCCAGAGTGGCTGTACCAATTCACAATCCCACCAGCAGTGCAAGAGTGTTCCCTTTTCTCCACACCCTCTGCAGCATTTATTGTTTCTAGATTTTTTGATGATGGCCATTCTGACTGGTGTGAGATGATATCTCATTCTAGTCTTGATTTGCATTTCTCTAATGATTAATGATGTTGAGCATTCTTTCATGTGTTCGTTGGCAATCTATATATCTTCTTTGGAGAAATGTCTATTTAGGTCTTCTGCCCATTTCTGGATTGGGTTGTTTGTTTATTTGTTATTGAGCTGTATGAGCTGCTTATAAATTTTGGAGATTAATCCTTTGTCAGTTGCTTCATTTGCAAATATTTTCTCCCATTCTGAGGGTTGTCTTTTGGTCTTGTTTATGGTTCCCTTTGCTGTGCAAAAGCTTTGAAGTTTCATTAGGTCCCATTTGTTCATTTTTGTTTTTATTTCCATTTCTTTAAGAGGTGGGTCAAAAAGGATCTTGCTGTGATTTATGTCACAGAGTGTTCTGCCTATGTTTTCCTCTAAGAGTTTGATGGTGTCTGGCCTTACATTTAGGTCTTTAATCCATTTTGAGTTTATTTTTGTGTATGGTGTTAGGGAGTGTTCTAATTTCATTCTTTTACATGTAGCTGTCCAGTTTTCCCAGCACTACTTATTGAAGAGGCTGTCCTTTCTCCACTGTACATTCCTGACTCCTTTGTCAAAGATAAGGTGACCATATGTGTGCAAGTTTATTGCTGAGCTTTCTATCCTGTTCCATTGATCTATCTTTCTGTTTTTGTGCCAGTACCATACTGTCTTGATTACTGTAGCTTTGTAGTATAGTCTGAAGTCAGGGAGCCTGATTCCTCCAGCTCCATTTTTCTTTCTCAAGATTGCTTTGGCTATTCGGGGTCTTTTGTGTTTCCATAAAAATTGTGACATTTTTTGTTCTAGTTCTGTGAAAAATGCCAGCAGTAGTTTGACAGGGATTGCATTGAATCTGTAGATTGCTCTGGGTAGTAGAGTCATTTTAACAATGTTGATTCTTCCAATCCAAGAACATGGTATATCTCTCCATATATTTGTATCATCTTTAATTTCTTTCATCAGTGTCTTATAATTTTCTGCATATAGGTCTATTGACTTCTTAAGTAGGTTTATTCCTAGATATTTTATTCTTTTTGCTGCAATCGTAAATGGGAGTGTTTTCTTGATTTCACTTTCAGATTTTTCATCATTATTGTATAGGAATGCCAGAGATTTCTGCGCATTAATTTTGTATCCTGCTACTTTACTAAATTCATTGATTAGCTCTAGTAGTTTTCTGGTAACATCTTTAGGATTCTCTATGTATAGTATCATGTCATCTGCAAACAGCGACAGCTTTACTTCTTCTTTTCCGATTTGGATTCCTTTTATTTCCTTTTCTTCTCTGATTGCTGTGGCTAAAACTTCCAAAACTATGTTGAATAAGAGTGGTGAGAGTGGGCAACCTTGTCTTGTTCCTGATCTTAGTGGAAATGGTTTCAGTTTTTCACCATTGAGGACAATGTTGGCTGTGGGTTTGTCATATATGGCCTTTATTATGTTGAGAAAAATTCCCTCTATGCCTACTTTCTGCAGGGTTTTTATCATAAATGGGTGTTGAATTTTTTCAAAAGCTTTCTCTGCACCTATTGAGATGATCATATGGTTTTTCTCCTTCAATTTGTTAATATGGTGTATCATGTTGATTGATTTGCATACATTGAAGAATCCTTGCATTCCTGGAATAAACCCCACTTGATCATGGTGTATGATCCTATTAATATGCTGTTGGATTCTGTTTGCTAGTATTTTGTTGAGGATTTTTGCATCTATGTTCATCAGTGATATTGGCCTGTAGTTTTCTTTCTTTGTGACATCCTTGTCTGGTTTTGGTATCAGGGTGATAGTGGCCTTGTAGAATGAGTTTGGGAGTGTTCCTCCCTCTGTTATATTTTCAATGAGTTGGAGAAGGAAAGGTGTTAGCTCTTCTCTAAATGTTTGATAGAATTCACCTGTGAAGCCATCTGGTCCTGGACTTTTGTTTGTTGGAAGATTTTTAATCACAGTTTCAATTTCAGTGCTTGTGATTGGTCTGTTCATATTTTCTATTTCTTCCTGATTCAGTTTTGGCAGGTTGTGCATTTCTAAGAATTTGTCCATTTCTTCCAGGTTGTCCATTTTATTGGCATAGAGTTGCTTGTAGTAATCTCTCATGATCTTTTGTATTTCTGCAGTGTCAGGTGTTACTTCTCGTTTTTCATTTCTAATTCTATTGAGTCTTCTCCCTTTTTTTCTTGATGAGTCTGGCTAATGGTTTATCAATTTTGTTTATCTTCTCAAAGAACCAGCTTTTAGTTTTATTGATCTTTGCTATCATTTCCTTCATTACTTTTTCATTTATTTCTGATCTGATCTTTATGATTTCTTTCTTTCTGCTAACTTTGGGGTTTTTTTGTTCTTTCTCTAATTGCTTTAGGTGCAAGGTTAGGTTGTTTATTCGAGATGTTTCCTGCTTCTTAAGGTAGGATTGTATTGCTATAAACTTCCCTCTTAGAACTGCTTTTGCTGCATCCCATAGGTTTTGGGTTGTCATGTCTCCATTGTCATTTGTTTCTAGGTATTTTTGATTTCCTCTTTGATTTCTTCGGTGATCACTTCGTTATTAAGTAGTGTATTGTTTAGCCTCCATGTATTTGTATTTTTTACAGATCTTTTCCTGTAATTGATATCTAGTCTCATAGCATTGTGGTCGGAAAAGATACTTGATACAATTTCAATTTTCTTAAATTTACCAAGGCTTGATTTGTGACCGAAGACATGATCTATCCTGGAGAATGTTCCATGAGCACTTGAGAAAAATGTGTATTCTGTTGTTTTTGGGTGGAATGTCCTATGAATATCAATTAAGTCCATCTTGTTTAATGTATCATTTAAAGCTTGTGTTTCCTTATTTATTTTCATTTTGGATGATCTGCCCATTGGTGAAAGTGGCGTGTTAAAGTCCCCTAGTATGAATGTGTTACTGTCAATTTCCCCTTTTACGGCTGTTAGTATTTGCCTTATGTACTGAGGTGCTCCTATGTTGGGTGCATAAATATTTGCAATTGTTATATCTTCTTCTTGGACTGAGCCCTTGATCATTCTGTAGTGTCCTTCTTTGTGTCTTCTAATAGTCATTATTTTAAAGTCTATTTTTTCTGATATAAGAATTGCTACTCCATCTTTATTTTGGTTTCCATTTGCATGGAATATCTTTTTCCATCCCCTTACTTTCAGTCTCTATGTGTCTCTAGGTCTGAAGTGTGTCTCTTGTAGACAGCATATATATGGGTCTTGTTTTTGTATCCATTCAGCCAGTCTGTGTCTTTTGGTGGGAGCATTTAATCCATTTACATTTCAGGTAATTATTGATATGTATGTTCCTATTCCCATTTTCTTAATTGTTTTGTGTTTGTTATTGTACGTCTTTTCCTTCTATTGTGTCTCCTGCCTAGAGAAGTTCCTTTAGCATTTATTGTAAAGCTGGTTTGGTGGTGCTGAACTCTCTGAGCTTTTGCTTGTCTGTAATGTTTTTAATTTCTCCATCAAATCTGAATGAGATCCTTGCTGGGTAGAGTATTCTTGGTTGCAGGTTTTTCTCCTTCATCACTTTAAATATGTAACGCCACTCCCTTCTGGCTTGCAGAGTTTCTGCTGAAAGATCAGCTGTTATCCTTATGGGGATTCCCTTGTGTGTTATTTGTTGTTTTTCCCTTGCTGCTTTTAATATGCTTTCTTTGTATTTAACTTTTGACAGTTTGATTCATATGTGTCTTGGAGCATTTCTCCTTGGATTTATCCTGTATGGGACTCTCTGTGCTTCCTGGACTTGATTAACTATTTCCTTTCCCATATTAGGGAAGTTTTCAACTATAATCTCTTCAAATATTTTCTCAGTCCCCTTCTTTTCTCTTCTTCCTCTGGGACCCCTATAATTTGAATGTTGGTGCGTTTAATGTTGTCTCAGAGGTCTCTGAGACTGTCCTCAGTTCTTTTCATTCTTTTTTCTTTATTCTGCTCTGCAGTAGTTATTTCCACTATTTTATCTTCCAGGTCACTTATCCGTTCTTCTGCCTCAGTTATTCTGCTATTGATCCCATCTAGAGTATTTTTAATTTCATTTATTGTGTTGTTCATCATTGCTTGTTTCATCTTTAGTTATTCTAGGTCCTTGTTAAATGTTTCTTGCATTTTGTCTATTCTATTTCCAAGAGTTTGGATCATCTTTACTATCATTATTCTGAATTCTTTTTTAGGTAGACTGCCTATTTCCTCTTCATTTGTTAGGTCTGGTGGGGTTTTTTCATTTTGTTTTCTGTTTGTTTGTTTTTGCAGTACGCGGGCCTCTCACTGCCGTGGCCTCTCCCATTGTGGAGCACAGGCTCTGGACGCGCAGGCCCAGAGGCCATGGCCCAAGGGCCCTGCCGCTCCGTGACATGCGGGATCCTCCCGGACCAGGGCACAAACCCGCGTCCCCTGCATCGGCAGGCGGACTCCCAACCACTGTGCCACCAGGGAAGCCCGGTCTGGTGGGTTTTTATCTTGCTCCTTCATCTGCTGTGTGTTTTTCTGTCTTCTCATTTTGCTTATCTTACTGTGCTTGTGGTCTCCTTTTTGCAGGCTGCCGGTTCGTAGTTCCCATTGTTTTTGGTGTCTGTCCCCAGTGGCTAAAGTTGGTTCAGTGGGTTGTGTAGACTTCCTGGTGGAGGGGACTAGTGCCTGTATTCTGGTGGATGAGGCTGGATCTTGTCTTTCTGGTGGGCAGGTCCACATCTGGTGGTGTGTTTTGGGGTGTCTGTGGACTTATTATGATTTTAGGCAGCCTCTCTGCTAATGGGTGGGGTTGTGTTCCTGTCTTGCTAGTTGTTTGGCATCGGATATCCAGCACTGTAGCTTGCTGGTCATTGAGTGAAGCTGGGTGCTGGTGTTGAGATGAAGATCTCTGGGAGATTTTCGCTGTTTGATATTATGTGGAGCTGGGAGGTGTCTTGTGGACCAGTGTCCTGAAGTTGGCTCTCCCACCTCAGAGGCACAGCACTGACTCCTGGCTGTAGCACCAAGATACTTCCATACACATGGCTCAGAATAAAAGGGAGAAAAAGTAGAAAGAAAGGAAGAAAGAAAGAAAGAGGATAGATTAAAATAAAATTATTAAAGTAAAAAATAATTATTAAGAAAAAAATTTTTTTTAAAGAAAAAACAAAAAAACGGATGGATAGAACTCTAAGACAAATGGTGAAAGCAAAGCTATACAGACAAAATCTCACACAGAAGCATATACACTCACAAAAAGAGGAAAAGGGGAAAAAGTCATAAATCTTGCTCTCAAGGTCCATTTCCGCAATTTGGGATGACTCGTTGTCTATTCAGGTATTCCACAGTTGCAGGTACATCAAGTTGATTGTGGAGCTTTAATCCGCTGCTTCTGAGGCTGCTGGGAGAGGTTTCCCTTTCTCTTCTTTGTTCTCAGGGCTCACAGGGGCTCAGCTTTGGATTTGGCCCCGCCTCTGCGTGTAGGTCGCCGGAGGGCGTCTGTTCTTCGCTCAGACAGGACGAGGTTAAAGGAGCAGCTGACGCGGGGCCTCTGGCTCACTCAGGCCAGGGGAAGGGAGGGGTGCGGATGCGGGGCGAGCCTGCGGCAGCAGAGGCCAGAGGGACGTTACACCAGCCTGAGGCGCGCCGTCCGATCTCCCGGGGAAGTTGTCCCTGGATCACAGGACAAGAGCTCAGGATCTTAATCACCATGTACAGCTCCCTTTTTAGACAGGATGTAGTTTTGGATATATTTATTTTGGGTTCTATTGAGGCAACTAGTGGAGATCTTGAGAAGGCAGAGAGATGTGTGTGTGTGTGTGTGTGTGTGTGTGTGTGTGCGTGCAGTATATTTATGTGTATATATTTGCATATATACATATATATTTCAAATTTTTCTTGTGAGATAATTTAGAATTGTAACTCTATCATCTTTTTTATAGGTCAGAATTTCAAAAAAAGGGCATTTGATTGAGTCATAAATCTAAATTATGTCTCACAAGGAAATTCTGGGAGCCAATTCAGATGTCAAGGAATTGGGGGTTCTTTTTAATGGAAATGATCAGATAAATAATAAACACATTGAGCATGTATTATGTGACTGACCTAAATCTAGGCCCTTTACATGCGTTATCTCCATCTAAGACTAACTTTATTATAATTTATTGTTACCTTCACTTGACAGATAAATGTTCAGGTCCTAAAGAGGTAATTTGCTGGAGATCACACAGCTTCACTTGCAGAAATGAAGTCTGTGTGCACAGTTTGCCGGGGTATGAGGTGGAGTCCCTCTTCCCAGGTCACCTTTGGCAGAATGAGGTCATCTGAGTGTGGCACTGCTCAGAGAGTCCTCTGGGTCCAGAGCAAGTCCCCTGGTGAGTGGTACAGGCGGGTTCCCCAGTCCTCTCCAGGCATGGCCCTGGCCAAAAACTTGCTGGTTTTCCTCCTTACTCTGGATGAGCGTGATACGACTTTCCTTTCAAGAGCTGTGCTAAGGCTCCCCACCCCAGTACACTGACAAGGAGCCTTGTACTTCTCTGCCCTCATCTTGACCTCCCTCCATGTGACTAGGTAAACAAGCAAGAATAAACATAAAACAAGCAAACATATAAAACAAACACACAATATATATACCCTTAGTGCTTCCGGATTTGTAATAACTTCCCAAGAGACTTCATGGATGAAACAACTCAACTGGTAAGAATCATTCATTCCTGCATTCATTGATTTTGCTTTATATATTGATTATCAGCCAGAGCCTGTTCTGGGTGTTGGAGATTACAGTGGGGAACAAAACAGGATTACAGTGGGGAAGAAAACGTAACTCTTTCATGGACCTCGTATTCTAGTTGGGAGGTGATATGATAATTAAATATATGTCTAACAGTGATAAACGCCATGGAGAAAAGCAAGCAGGTAAGTGCAAAAAGAAATGCAGGAGAGCCAGGCCAGGTGCTATTTAAACAGGGGGTCGGGAAAAGGCTATCTCTCTGATATATTTGGGCAGAAATTTGAAAGTAGTGAAGGGCAAACCTACATACTTACCCGAGGAAAGAACATTCCAGGAAGTATTTCAGCAAGTGCAAAAGCCCTGAGGCTGAAGTTTGCTTATCATATGCAAGGAAGATAAAGGAGGCAGAGTGAACAGATGGGAGAAGAGGATGACGCCAGGGAAGTGATGGCAGGGGAAGCAGGGAGATCACCTGATGCTTTGTAGGGCAAAGCAAGGACTTTGCCTTTACTTGCATATGGGAAACGACCTGAAGGTTTTGAACAGGGTGGTCACATGATCTGCCATTTTAACAGGCTCCTCCTGGCTGCTATGCTGGGAAGAGACTTTCCCAAGCTGGGAGGTGTTACCAGGCAGAAACAGGGTTTCCGGTTAAGAAGTGATGGTGATGATCCGCATGAGAAATGAAGGTGTCGTGGCCCAGACTGGTGGTGATGGAGGTGATAAAAAGGCGTCAGCTCTAGATGTGTTTTGAAGACAGAACCAATAAGATTTGCCAAGGGACTGGCTGTGAAAAGTAGGAGAAGAAAAGATCATCCAAGATTTCTGGCCTGAGCCATCAGTGATGGGGAATGGAATGTGAGAGCTCAGTTTTGGACGTGTTAACTTTGAGATGCCTATCAGATATCAAAAAGGAGGTGTTGAGTAGACAAGGTTATTTATAGTCTGTGGTTTAGAAGAGAGGTCCTGGCAAGAAATAAAAATGTCTTGTCTTTAGAGTACTGATAGTATTTAAAGCTACGTCACTAAACGTACTTAGAAAGAAAATATAATTAAAATGTGAATAATATGTGTAATATACATTAGCTTAAGGAATCTTAACATTATCTCTGCAAAGTAGGTGGTATTCATCTCACTTTACAAATGAGAAATGCAGCAAGGTCGAGTGACTTACCTAAATTAATTCAAGTAGGAAATGACAAAGTGGATCTCAAATCCAAGACCCCTGGTTTCAAACCACACTCCTTCAGTGTAAATGCATTGATCATTGTGTGCTCTGGACACCACAGCTTCTCCTAAGTACATGTTCTTTTCTCACCTGAGTTGGGAAATGTTCTTAGGCACCAACCCCCTTATGTGCAAAGCATTTGAGAGAGGCTGCTGAAGGATAAGAACCATTGCTCTAACATCCTCAGCCCATCTCCTTTCACACTGAGTCCCCTGCCTTGCAAAGTACCCAGGAGGGACCGCGAGAAAGGAGGCCACTGGAGCTGAATGATTTTGTTGCAGAAAGAAATGACCAAAGAGTTTTACGCACATCCCAAAGCTGAACCTCCCTAAAGTTTATAGCTGATGCTAAAAGGCCAGGCTTACCCTAGAGGCTGCTGTGAGTAACGGGATGCAGGACTGGTAGTAGAACACGGCTGACTCCCTGGAGGTGATGCCATGTGTGGCAGGGCTGCTTCCAGCCCAGTCTCTCCAGCGGCGGCTCCCTTTGCTTCCTAACCTGGACTGCCTTGTGGGATTCTTGGGTTTGGTTAATTATACCTCTCTCTCTTTCTCCTGAATGCACCACGTTTCAGTGTTCACAGCTCTTAATTAATATAGACCTCTCTCCCTGAACAGCTGCTGGCATCTTTAGTGACATTATGGATTTTCTTTCTCAATTGCTCTGGAGCCACCCCGAGGCTATTAATTTGGGCTACTGGCCTTGGGTGATTTCAAAACCCATATTGATAACGCTGAGGCTGTGCTGGCTGCCTGCTACGTGGGCTGTAAGTAAACAAGTGGTAGCCTTCTCTGTTATTTCTGCTGCAGCCCAAGTTTTCTGGGGTGCTCCCTGGGAGCCAAGCTAGGTCAGGTCACTGTTATAGGAATCCTGCTCCACAATTCGGAGCCAATATCTGGCTTTCACAATGGTAAAAATAACACTAATCATAATGACAATAATGATAAATTAACATATAGGCAGATCTCAGAGATTGTGGGGTCTGTTCTAGACCACCATGGTAAAGCAAATTGCAATGAAGCAAGTCACATAAATTTTTTGGCTTCCCAGTGCATATAAAAGTTATGTTTACACCATACTGTAGTCTATTAAGTGTGCAGTAGCTTTTGTCTAAAGAGAATACATACTTTAATAAAAAATTATTTCTAAAAAATGCCAAAACAATTAAAATAGTAACATCAAAGATCACTGATCACAGATCACCATAACAAATATAATAATAATGAACAAGTTTGAAATATCATGACAACTACCAAAATGTGACACAGAGACATGAAGTGAGCAAATGGTATTGGAAAAATGACTGGGACAGATATGCTAGACATAGGGCTGCCACAACTTTCAATTCATAAAAAAATGCAGTAGCTGAGAAGTGCAATTAAGTGAAGAGCAATAAAATGAGCTATGTCTATAGTAAATGAACAATATTTTATTACTAATAATGTTAATTAGTATTGATTAATAATAAACCTACCTAAGGAGGTAAAAGACCTGTACTTGGAAAATTATAAGATGCTGATGAAAAAAATTGAAGATGACACAGATGGAAAGATATACCATGTTCATGGATTGCAAGAGTTAATATTGTTAAAATGACCATACTACCTAAGGCAATCTACAGATTCAATGCAATCCCTGTCAAAATACCAAGGGCATTTTTCACAGAACTAGAACAAATAATTTTTAAATTGGTATGGAAAAACAAAAGACTTCAAATAGACAAAGCAAACTTAAGAAAGAACAGAGCCAGAGGAATGATGCTCCCTGGCTTCAGACTATATTACAAAGCTACAGTAATCAAAACAGTATGGTACTGGCACAAAAACAGACACACAGATCAATGGAACAGAATAGAGAGCCCAGAAATAAAAGCACACACTTATGGTCAATTAATCTACCACAAAGAAGGAGAGAATACACAATGGAGAAAAGACAGTCTCTTCAATAAGTGGTGCTGGGAAAACTGGACAGCTACATGTAAAAGAATGTTAAACATTCTCTAACACCATATACAAAAATAAATTCAAAATGGATTAAAGACCTAAATGTAAGACCAGAAACCACAAAATTCCTAGAAGAAAACATAAGTGGAACACTCTTAGTCATAAATCATAGCAACATTATTTTGGATCTATCTCTTAAAGCAAAGGAAACAAAAGCAAAAATAAACAAATGGGACCTAATTAAACTTAAAAGCTTTTGTACAGCAAAGGAAACCAGGGACAAAATGAAAAGACAACCTACTGAATGGGAGAAAATATTTGCAAATGATATGACTGAGAAGGGGTTACTATCCAAAATATATAAGTAGACAGCTCATACAATTAAACAGCAAAAAGACAGCCTGATTAAGGAATGGGCAGAGGACCTGGATGGACATTTTTCCAGGGGGAACAGGTGCATGGCTGACAGACACATGAAAAGATCATCGATATCGTTAATCATCAGGTGTTAGTGAGGATGTGAAGAAAAGAAAACTTGTACATACTGTTGGTGGGAATGTAGATTGGTATAGCCACCATGGAAGGCAGTATGGAGGATTCTCAAAAAACTAATAGAATTTCCATATGATCAAGCAATTCCACACCTGGGTATATATTTGAAAAAACAAAAACACTAATTTGAAAAAATATATGCATCCCAATGTTCATGGTGTCATTGTTTACAGTTGCCAGGATATAAAGGCAACCTAAATGTCCATCAACATACACAACAGAATATTACTCAGCCATAAAAGGGAATGAAATTTGCAACAGCATGGAGGGACTTGAAGGATATTACGCTAAGTGGAATAAGTCAGAGAAAGACAAATACTGTATGATATCACTTATATGTGGAATCTAAAAAATAAAACAAACTAATGAATATGACAAAAAAGAAACAGATTCACAGATATAGAGAACAAACTAGTGGTTACCAGTGGGGAGAGGGAAGTGGGGAGGGGCAGGATAGGGGTAGGGGATTAAGAGGTCCAAATTATTATGTATAAAATAAATAAGCTACAAGGATATATTATATAACCCAGGGAATATAGCCAATATTTATAATAACTATAAATGGAGTATAAGCTTTAAAAATTGTGAATCACTATGTTGTATACCTTTAACTTACATAATATTGTACATTAACTACACCTCAATAAAAAAATTTATCATTAACAATAAATATTTTTGTTTTAACCATAAATAATTTAAATAAATGGGGCATCTGTTTCTATGATAATTCATTTATTAACTACTACTTGCGAGGCACTGTGCTGAGTAAGCAATATAATTTTTTCATTGAATCCTCATACTTTCTCTAGGAGAGTTTATTATTATCACCATTTTACAGGTGAGAAATCCCAAGTTAGAAAATTTATGCCATCTGCCCCATCACACAGTAACTGTCCAGGGCTCAAACCTGCATCTGTCCGAGTCCCAACCCAGTGCTCTTGGTTTCAGATGTCAGTCCTACAGATTGCCTGATTCCCAACCACTTGAAGGGACTAGTTAATATACAGATTATCGCAATCCATTCTAGACCCATTCATCAGAAGTTCTGTGGCAGACCCCAACATCTGCAGTAGTAACAAGCTCTCCAAATGATACTCACATATGGCCCAATCTGGTAACCTCTGTGTAACTTCTTTGACCACCACATTTTTCAAAGTGTGGGCTCTTGGACAGGGCTGCTTGGCTATGAAGCCCAAGTTCATCACTTATTTGCTGTATATCATTAACCTAAACTCTGCCTCAGTTTTCTCATTTTTCAAAGGAAGGACAGTAATGATACATACTCTAACATGTTGATCAATACTCATGTTTTGAGCATTTAGTATGTGTCAGGCTGAGTGTGGTCAGGATAAGGTGAATGAACACATATGGTTTTCCACCAGTGCCAGGCACATAGTATTCATTTGTTAAAATTTTGTTGTCAGGGAATGGCTGGCGTGGAAGTTGACGAAGTGGAGACTGAAAAATCTGAAAGCAAGAAGTCAAAGCTACCCATGAACTCTCCCAAACAAATATAAGCATTTTGGTATATTTCCTTCCAAATATTTTCTATGATTGTATAATTTTTGCAACATCAAAGTCTTTCTGATGTATCATGCTGCATTCTTCTTATTTCACCTAGTATTTGTATCATAAGCTCTCCCCAGCTTTGAAAATTATTTAAACACATTGTTTTATTGACAGTCACAATGTGGATGTGCCATAATTTACTAAAACAGCCTCTACTATTGTTTGACGTTTCAGTGGTTTCAACTTCTCAGTCATTGTAAAAATGGTTGCACTGAACACGATAATGTGAAAATCTTTATCTACGTTTTTGATTAAAATATTTACTAGGAAAGCTTCCTCAGAATAAGGTTATCAGGTCCCACTTCTTTAATGCTATTGATATTCCCAACCTACTTTTCAAGGAGATGGTACCAATCCAAACTCCCAGCGGCAGTATATTAAAGGGCCCGATTAATGAAAGCCTCCAGGAAACTTTCCTTTTACAAATGGTGAAAGGGTTGGGATCATCATAAAAGTTGAACCAGCAAATTTGAAATTAATGTACATTTACTACATATTTATTTGTCAATTAGGAATTATATACATTAACCAGTCTACTTTGAATCCCATGTACAGAATTTGGGTTAGAAATAAATGACTGAGAACTGGATAGAACAACCTCAAGTTCGTATATTTGGAGGACATCCAACTGACCTGATTTTTTTGTGATTCTCTGCTAATCCCACTCTCTAATCTGTTCACTTATTTCACAAATATTGAGCATCAACTCGATTCACATCTTGATTCAGTAAATAATTATTAGAATCATATTATGAGACATGATACCAACCAGATTCTAAGGTGATAAAGGGGCAAATAAGACAAATATGTCCTCAAGGAGCTTCTATTTCACTGGACAGGTAATTACAAGTATGATAAATGTTAGATAAGATAAAGGAAGGATATCATGGAAGTATATCATGGGAGCATATGATAGGGATATCAAATCTATCTGGAGTATGAAGGGCGAGTAGAGTGGGTCAGTTGAAAAATAAAAGAGTATTACATGAAGAAGGAAGAGCATATGCAAAGCAGTTGAAAAAGGAAGGTACATGATATACTTGAGGAACTGAAACACTTCCAATATGACTAGAGCACAGAGAAGAAGGGTGGAGAAAAGTGCTAGGTTTGGATGGAGAGGATGCTGGCATAGGTCAGACCTTGCAGGCCATTTGTCACTCAACATGTTGGCCCAAGCCCTGAAAATAATTGAACACTTAAAGGATTTTAAGAAAGAAATAAAATGATCAGAATTGTGTTTTCAAAGACAACTCCAACTGCTATTTAGAGAATACATTGGAAAAGGAAGAGTGGAAGCCTAGTAGCCATTTATCAGGTTAATGCAATCCAGGAGACCAATGGTGGTGGTTTGAACCTCAGGGTGCCATAGTGGTGATGGAAAGAAATGGACAATCTTAATATTAATAACCATAAGCTCACTGCCATTTGAATACTTCGCACAGCCATGGAAAAGTCTATCTTCTGATCCCTTGTCCCTTGCTCAGTAAGGATAAAGGATTCCTGATCGCTATTAATTCTGTAAAATCTTTCTCCACATAAGATCTACAGTATAAAGTTTCTCCTGTCTTTCTTTCCCTTGGGTCAAGTAATCCTATTTCTGTGTAACTTAACTCTCAGGATATACCACTTCAAATTCTTTAAACAGTTGTTTAAAATCATTCTTTTAGGGGGTGGTGGGAGGAAAGCCCCAAAGCTTTGACAGGTGTGTATTTGTCATTTTCCTATGGCAAGATGCACTTATGGGATATTTTCCTTGGTTATTGTAGAAACACTGCATATATTTAATAACCTATTCTTGAAATGCTAGAATTTTACAGTTTATAAAGCAATATGTTTATTCCATTTGCTACAGTTTGATGAAAATATGATAGGACAGGAGAAAGATGTCTGCAAATGCATTTATTTCGAGGCATGAATACAAGAGTTTCCTATGTTGGGCAAAAGTGTAAAACCCAGAAGAGCCTCTTTTCTAGTTGTTTCTGCCATGAAGGTGGGGACAGACACTACCACTGGCTTGAACTTCATTTCTTTGCTCCGTTTCTGCCAATCACCTCATCTTACAAAAGAGAGAGGAAGGATTAAAGAGATACCCTCTGTGACTTTCTATAGCTCCTCAAAATAAAAGGGCTATATATATTCAATGCATTATGAATCTGATTGTGTTTGTATTCGTGATTTTTGCAAACACTGACTCAGTCCCAGAAGCTTCTTATTTTCTAATTCTTCACTAGGAGAGGAATCCAGTATTAACCCCACTAGCAAGATGTTTTTGTTCAATCAGGAGAAACCAGAGGCAGCCAGCCTTCTTTCACGGTTTATCTTCTCAACAGTCAATCCCTTTCTCTTTTACCAAATTGACAATCTTTGCATTTTTTTCTCTTATCTCAAGCGGACACGGCCCCACCTCTAGATGACTTCATAAAGTGACTGTGTATCCCTTAGTCCTTGCTATTTACTCTTCATGGTTTCCACCCAACAGATGGCTCTGCCCCTCTGTTAATTGGATTTTGGATTTGGGAATTAAGAGGGAAGGATGGTACCAAAAAAATCAAAGAGAACAATATCTTTCCAGCCATTTGCCTCAAGACCTTCTACACTGATCCCTTTTTGTAGACTCCTGTATTGTATTTGATGTTGTCTGTTATGGTACCTTTGATGAAAGTGCCAGGCTGAGAGTGACATTCTGCCTAAGTATGTCAGGCAGCCCAGGGTAGCAGAAGGCTGCTTCCCATAATTTAATGAGATGCCTCAACCCTGATATGTAACTGCTTTTGCAGTCCTCAGACCTGCCTCCCATGATTTAAAATGATTATTAGATGGGTCCGCAACCAAGGTTATTTTGTCAGGCTCAAGGAAGACCCAAATGAGCCTCACGGCCCTGTTTCTTGACCCTTTACAGTCTTCAATGCTGAGCCATACAGGAAGA
The DNA here is from genome assembly GCF_937001465.1 of Orcinus orca. Lineage (NCBI taxonomy): Eukaryota > Metazoa > Chordata > Mammalia > Artiodactyla > Delphinidae > Orcinus > Orcinus orca. The sequence goes on along the minus strand of NC_064572.1, from coordinate 67,180,335 downwards.
TGGAGCAGCAGTGAGGCAGGGGTGCAGGGGGAATGAGAGCTGAGCTTCCCCAATATACCTGCCTTGAGCACGATCTACGCCTATAACGATGAGGGTGGGACAGAGCTCTGCACACCTGCAGTCACTTGTGTCACCTCCCTAAAACTACAACTCCACTTGTTCAGCCTCCTGGGTGAGAGTGTTGCGTTTATTTATTTGTGATTTATAAAATTCCACCCTTGGAAAACTGCTGGCTTTGGGGAGCAAGCACACGGCAGAAACCAGCCAGTTAAGTCACATAAAGACCAGTAGTATAGCCATCCTGCCTCTGTCAGCAGGAACTGACTTAATGGTTCCACTTCCTTCATCAACAGCAATCTACAAGGATAGGGCCTCCTCTGAGTCCAGAGAGGAGGGAGGTCAGGTTTTCTTCTCTTAAGATCCACAAATCCTCTTAGAATAACTCTGTGTTCTTTGTCCTCCTGAGACTTGATTCTCAACAGCCCAGAGAGAAATTCTATCGCTAAGAAGTCTGGGAAAAAGTCTCAGCAAAACCTCTTTAATGTAGAGCTTCCTGTGTCTGGCTTGGGGTGGTCCATGGGGCAGGTAAACACTCTCAAACCCTTTATTGAATCCATGTCTTCTGTGCAAAGGATAAAAATTTTATATCTCCTTCCAATCCTTGTCTCAAGGACTTTAAAAGGGCAGTTCCCCTGGCCTCTTTAGCTGAGAAGATGAAGGAGCAGGGGAACCAGCTCCAATCAGGCAATTGGCTTTGCAGATGAAGGAAAATAGCAAAGCTCTTGCCAGAGGGAGGGTGGGGAGGGAATCTGTGACATTTTGAAAATGTGGTCTTTCCGTGCTCTTTGTTTAAAAGGCACTGCACAAAAGTTGACCGGTGATGAGTCCCCTTTGTCCGTATTTTTCGTTAAGACTATCATTAGGGCTAAAGAATGATGATGACCTTAGATGACCCCTCTGCTCTCTGGTTCAGCCTCCTCCCCCTGCCTATTCCCTTTCACTCTCCTCTTCAAAGTAGAGACTGAGGGGATCAAGTATTCATTTATCATTTAGAGTCAGGTACATCATTAATTCAAATCTAGACTTTCTACCTTATTGCCTTTGTAATTCTAGGCGTCTCATTGACACCTGGCGTGGGTCTGGTAATTAAAGAATGATGACTCTGTTTTTGCTGTTATAACTATGGATGCTACCTGCGCCTGGATTTCCTCATTTGTAAAACCGAGGTTAAAATTTTACCATATAGAACTAGTGTAAAGGTTAACTGAAATAATGCATTATGACTCTGCAACTTCCCTACAGCTGCATGGCGAGGTACCCATCCCATGGCCCTTCATGGAACCCTCTACCCCAATGAGAACTCTTTCCGGTTTTTATCACAGGTGTTGCGTACTTATGATCACAACCATGACACTCAGCTCCCTGAGGGCACAGGCTTCTATAACAAAAATACCATAGGCTGGTATAGCTGGCTTTTCTGTTGGCAATGCAAGTACCTGACTTAAGCTTTGATTGCTGAGACATCCACTTCAAAGAGGCATCCACGTCAAAGAAGTCTATCTGAAAAAACACATTGCCAGTCTCCACTAGATAAAGAGCCCCCCAACCCCTTCTTGGGCACCCCAGACTCCTTTGTTTTAGAGATCTTGATTGATCTCAATAATTGACTACTTGGGCCACTTGTTCTTCTCTTCCCAAGCTTTAAAGTCTTGCTCTTAGGTTTCAAACACACCAAAAAGAGTGAGCCTGTGAAACCCTAGGCACCCCACCCTCAAGCCTAATAAAAGCAGAACCTCAGGCCCTCATACTCTCTTTCTCCACCTGTTACCTTGATGTGTGCTCCCAGACGTGCATTATAAATTCCAGGACTTGTTAAGTAGTAAACTTTTTTCCCCAGCCCAGTTTCCTGATGGTTACTGC